>NC_081405.1:271997019-272347019 GCF_030272615.1 Cryptomeria japonica
CTCTCACTCCACTCTCACCTCCCTCCTCCCCCTCCTCTCTCCTCTCCCTCTCCCCCTCCTCTCTCTCCTTCCCCCCGTCTTCTCATCCCTCTCTCCCTTTCCTTCCTCCACACCCCTTCTTCTCTCCCACCCCCTTCGTCTCTCTCTCTCTCTCTCTCTCTCCTCCTCTCTCTCTCGACTCTCCTCTCTCTCTCTCTCTCTCTCTCTCCCTTCCCCCCTCTTCTCTCCCTCTCCCTTCCTCCATACCCCTTCTTCTCTCCCCTCTCTCTCTCTCTCTCTCCTCTCTCCTCTCTCTCTCTCTCTCTCTCTCTCTCTCTCTCCTCTCTCTCTCTCTCTCTCTCTCTCTCTACCTTTCTCAAGAGCACGTACGAGGTACTGAAACTATTAGTTCCCTGCCCTGCCATAACTTTTTTAAGGCTTAATAGCACGTACGCGGTACTTATTACTCATAAGTGCATACGGGGTACTATTCCCATTATTCGTTACCCTGCGATAACATTTTTAGGCTTAGTAGCGTGTATGCGCTACTTATCAGCCCAGAATGGGAAAAAAGAATATCATTGGGCTTGTCAAATTTTATGGTCTAACAGCACGTATGTGGTTTATAGACATAATTTTAGTTGCCCAAGAGCCTCAACGGCCTCAAAAGAAGTTTTGAGGTCATTGAAGGCCCCACTAGAACTGTGTCTGCACTTCTATCACTATTGTATACATAAAAGTAAGTGAATTTTTTGTTTTTGCATGATTTCAAATGATTGAATTGTTGTTTTTATTAGTTTTTTTATTTTTGCATGGTTTCAAATGATTGAATTGTGATTGTTTAATAGTTTGATTCCAAAAAATAGTGATAAGATGCATATTTATGGTTCTTTATTTATTTTTGAACTTTTCTTTACATATATATGTAATATGATTCTATTTAGGTCAACCGATATCAACCATGGGAAAGAACAAGCGAGGAACGATGGAACAATGAGAGGCTCAAAAGGAAAGACAAAGGCAGCGTATGAAGAAATTGTGTGACATAAGAACAACAAGAGAAGAAGGTATGTCATCCTTAACATCTCAATTCGATTTACCAAATGAATATAATGCACCTAATGCAATTGAAGAAGAAACATTTGATAATTTACTGTTTGAACCTAATGCAATTGAAGAAGAGACCGCATTGAATAATCAATTAAATGGTGAACATATTACACCTTCTCTACTTGATGAATTGAATGTACATAATGCACCGATGTTAACACCTAGAATCATTCGTAGGAAACCAAAGTATCTAATTGACATTGATGAGAATATATTGAAGTCAATGCCCAATAAAATGAATGAACGAACTTATAGGAGAATGGTTAAAAGATTATGGCAAAACTATTTTAAAAAACTTAAAACAAACCGCAAGATGTCAATTAATTGTTCAAATGATTAAAATTTGAATTTTAGAGAGACAATGAAAATTCTAGGCCTCAGATCATTTGAAAGTAATAGTGAAAGAACTATTGTCAGAAATCTATTTAATGCATATCAATCTATTGGTTTCAAAATCACATAGTAAAGATTCTAATGCTACTCGACGTGTCATTACATCAACCATAATGAGCAAGAAAATAAAAAAAGATCGTTTGATAAGCAAAACAAGTAAGTCATTAAACGTTAGTAGAACAACATTAAGTAAATCATTAAGAGGCGAGAACAAATAGAGGAACCTAACAATAATTCTCTTTGGGCATTCTCAGGTAGACTACCATGCAAAGACAAGGTTGTTGTAGATGCACTAAAACATTAATTGAAAATTTTTGGCATGACAACACAAGAGTATCGCCCAACCAAAGAGATGTTGTTAGAAGACGAATTGGGTCTAAACATCATGAGCCACATGCGAAACACTATTTGGATATGACTCAAACTAAATTTTATGAAAGATTCCTTCAAAAGTTTCCTCAAATAAAAATTTCTCAAAGATTTTTTGAAATGGCAAAACCTTTTTATATTAAAATTAATCATGTACGCACCACGTGTTGTTGTAGGATGCATATTGAATTTTCCATGCATTATGATATTTTTTGTCATATTTGTTCTACTTTGCACACTAACGATGTTTTCCAGGAATGTAATATACAAGCACCTCCTAAGTCGGCAAGAGAATTTATTTTAAGCGTGCTATGTAATAGACATGATGGTTGCATTTATTATAAGATGCCTTGTTTGGAAGGTTCTTATGCTATATGTGTGGTTTGCAACGTTTACCAAGATGCATACATTTGGAGAGCACACATTAAATTGGTACGAAACTAGTTTCTTTCAAAAAATACAAGACAGACACATATGGAGTTAAAGATGGAAAAGATTTGAAGAGATGTGAGCTAGTGAAAAATGATATATGTGTAGCTCAATTTATGAAAATGTTTCAAGAGAAACTAGTTTATGAGTACATAATGCATACACATAGAGCTCGATGGTTAGATGAGCAATTCAAGTTATGTAAGGACACATTTCCTCTTGGAACCATTGTCTCTATCGTTGATTTCGCTGAAAATTATACACTACAACCTCAAAATGAAGTGCAATCCATGTATTATCACTCTACACAAGTTTCTATTTTTGTACACATAGCATTCATGCATGTAGATGATAGCACAGAGGAGGATAGAAAGGTTGTAAGAGAGTATCACTTCTACATAAGTGATGATCGTACTCATTCATCGAAGTCTGTACAAGGATGCTTTAAAGTTTTCTATGATAGATTAAGGGAAAGGAACATACGATACAACCGACACTTAATATGGTCAGATAATTGCACCACACAATTCAAGAATGCAAGGATGTTTTATTGGTTGACAAGGATGCATGTGACAAGCGGTGTACAAAATTTTTGGAATTTCACTGAGGCTACACATGGTAAGGGAGAGCACGATGATGCAAGACCATGTGTGAAAAGAGCCCTAGCCAGGGAAGAATTGAAGTACGAAGGTGGTGCTGAGTTGGTAGATGCAGAAATAATTGTGCGATGGTGTAAGTCTACGATGGGTCCAGGTAATCCAGGTACGTCATTGGTTCGTAGATATTTTTGGTTGATCACTGAATCTAACATTGAAAACTATCTAGATTGTTGCACAGTTGCAGGATCGAGTGGCATGCACTCATTTATGAGTTCAAATTCAAGTTCATTGGTAATTTATACGAGACAGATGGTATGTTTTTGCTCTTCATGCATGTATTGTTTGTGGGAAGAATGTGAATCAGAAGAGCGGGTTGACAAATGGTCTTGTAGACCGTTGGTTCCCATTGATTCATATCAAATTCCCAAAGCACTACAATTGAGCCAGATGGAGACATTAGCGGATTTTGACCATGTATCCGACCTAGTGGATTCAGGTGATTTTTTGAGTTAGTTTTTTTGCAAGTATTCTTTTTGGTTCATTTTGTTGTACATCATACTTTATTTTTGGTATTAATTAACACTTTATAAAATGCAGGTCATGTGTATGCAGTTGTTGTAGAAGAGAACAATGAAGAAGGAACATATTACTATTTGTGTCATTGTGTTGAGCCTAAAAGAAAATTGACAACCACAATCATTGACTAAGAGGGTAATGAGTACCCAATAGGGTCTGTTGTCATGACAAGAACATGGCTTTAGAGATACCCTATCAAGAATTATGATGTTTGGTTGTTCAAGGACTTTGAAACACACAGACATATTCTTCATTTCTCTAACCTTGTTGTTGCAACAAATATTCATTTGATGAAGTATCGTGGTAGGCCTCATAACAAGATTTTATGGAAAGTTCGTGAATCTGACCACGAGGCAATACTTGACACAATATGGGTTAGAGCCGATCCTAAAGGCTCACTTGATTGATTCTATGGTTCAGAGTAGAATGGTTTTGAGAATTTTGTATAAATCGTCGATGAATTGTTCTATATTCGTTTTTTGTATATATAAATGCCCATGAGCTAATTTTTACATGTTTAGGGGCATCATTTTGTATATTTAAGTGGAAATGAGCTGATTTGTACATATGTACATGCCAAATTTTGTATATTAAAATGGAGATGAGCTGAATCGCACATATTGTAATGCCAAATTTTGTATAAAAGCCCATGAGATGATTTGTATATAAAAATGGCGATGAGCTAAATTGCACATATTGTAATGCCAAATTTTGTATAAAATCCCATGAGATGATTTGTAAGACAATTTTTTGTATAATCAAATAGCCAAGAGCTGATTTGACCATATTTAGAGGCAATTTTTTGAATAATGTGTGACTATTTTGTGTGTCAATGTTTTGTGACTATGTTTTGAGTATATGTGATGTGTCTCTGGTCAATCATGAGCATTCTTGATTCTTGTATAATCATGGATAATTATTTGAGTCATTATCAGGTCATAGGGGTCATAGATTGAGACTAGATACAATTTGAGCAAAAATTGTCATTGTTGTCAAAAAAATTGTCAAAAAAGTTGTCAAGCAACTTCTACATTGCATCGGTAGGGTAGGAATCTCAAAGTTTTGGTGCTTTGGGATGCACGATAGGGGCATTCCTAGCGTAAACCTGCCCACCAGGATGCACTCATGATGTCGGTTTGTGCATACGATGAACAAAATCAATTCTAGTCAATCTTGCAACTTTTCCTTGCAAGCAACTGACGGTTTTTGGAGCAGGCAAAAAAATGCTACTAATTGAAAATGGCTCGAAGTCATCAAAAACCGAGATAGGAAATTGTAGAGGAGCCTCATGTGACCCCACAGGATCAAACAAATTGATCGTATGTGTCGTGGATTGGAAGAAATGGTTCGTCAAATTTTGACAATTTTTTGGACTCAGGGCACTTGAGAGATCGCACCGATAGGGTATGACTCTCGACGTTCTAGTGCTTTGGGATGCATGATAGAGGCATGCCTAGCGTAAAACTACCCACCTAGACGCACTCACAATGTCGGTTTGTGCACACGACGAACATAATCAATTCTAGCCAAACTTGCAACTTTTCCTTGCAAGCAACTGACAGTTTTTGGAGCAAGCGAAAAAATGCTACTAATTGAAAATGGCTCTGAGTCATCAAAAACTGAGATAGGCCATTGTAGAGGATCCTCACATGACCCCACAAGATCAAACAGATCGACCGTATGTTTCGTGGATTGGAAGAAACAATCATTCAAATTTTGATAATTTTTTGGACTCGGGGCACTTGAGAGATCGCACCGGTAGGGTATGACTCTCAACGTTTTGGTGCTTTGGGATGCACGACAAGAGCATGCCTAGCGAAAACATGCCCACCTAAATGCACTCGCGACGTCGGTTTGTGCACACGATGAACAGAATCAATTCTAGCCAATCTTGCAACTTTTCCTTGCAAGCAACTGACGATTTTTGGAGCAGGCAAAAAATGCTACTTATTGAAAATGGCTTCGAGTCATCAAAAACTGAGATAGGCCATTGTAAAGGAGCCTCACACAACCCCGCGGGATCAAACAGATCGACCGTATGTGTCGTGGATTGGAAGAAACAATCCGTCAAATTTTGATAATTTTTTGGACTCAGGGCACTTGAGAGATCGCACCAGTAGGGTATGACTCTCAACATTCTGGTGCTTTGGGATGCACGAAAGGGGAATTCCTAGTGTAAACCTACCCACCTGAACGCACTCACAATGTTGGTTTGTGCATATGATGAACAGAATCAATTCTATCCAATCTTGCAACTTTTCCTTGCAAGCAACTGACAGTGTTTGGAGCAGGCGAAAAAATGCTACTAATTGAAAATGGCTCTGAGTCATCGAAAATTGAGATAGGCCATTGTAGAGGAGCCTCACGTGACCCCACAGGATCAAACAGATCAACCATATGTGTTGTGGATTGGAAGAAACAGTCCGTCAAATTTTGATAATTTTTTGGACTCAGGGCACTTGAGAGATCGCACCGGTAGGGTATGACTCTCGACATTCTGGTGCTTTGGGATGCACACCAGGGGCATACCTAGCATAAACTTGCCCACCCAGACACGCTCGCGATGTTGGTTTGTGCACATGACGAACATAATCAATTCTAGCCAATCTTGCAACTTTTCCTTGCAAGCAACTGACGATTTTTGGAGCAAGCGAAAAAATGCTACTAATTGAAAATGGCTCCGAGTCGTCGAAAACCGAGATAGGCCATTGTAGAGGAGCCTCACGTGACCCCACGGGATCAAATAGATCAACCGTATGTGTCATGGATTGGAGGAAACAGTCCGTCAAATTTTGACAATTTTTTGGACTCAAGGCACTTGAGAGATCGCACCGGTAGGGTATGACTCTCGACATTCTGGTGCTTTGGGATGCATGATAGGGGCATGCCTAGTGTAAACCTGCCCACCCAAACATGCTCTCAACATCGGTTTGTGCACATGATGAACAAAATTTGACCATTGCGAGCGTGAGGGTGCTCTCGCACCAAACACATTGTTGTTTATATTCATATTATCGATTTTTGTTGTTTATATTCACATTGTTAATTACATATGCAAATATTCATTAAATTTATAAAAGGGCAGCCACCAAATATAACAAATACACAATAATTAACTGAATACAAGGAGTTTTGTAGGGTTAATTCAACATTTTAGAAATTTTATCAAATCATATTCCATGATTGCAATGTTTTAAATCATATATTTTTGTTGTTTATATTTATATTGTTGATTACATATGCAGATATTCATTTAAATTTATAAAAGTACAACCACAAAGTACAACAAATACAAAATAATAAACTCATTACACATTTATTGGATTGATGTCAATATTTATATATATATAACAAGGCATGTCTGCCAAGTCAATACAAGTATTACAAAAATGTGGCATATGCCATGTCCAAATCGATATACAATAAAAATGTAGAATATATCTACATGTACTGGTCATTCTATGACCAAAACTAACACTATATGATCCTAAACTTGTGGTGGATCATCAAAATCAAGCCTCTTCGGTGCAGTACGCGGCTCTGTAGATGGCTGCAAAACCACAATTCAAAAGCCAAGTTAGAATTCTTTTATAGAAAATAGTTCACAATTAACAACATAACTATGCATTTAACTTTAATTCCTTTGCAATTGAAATGTAGATTACCTCATCGGCTGATCCAGGAGCTAATGTCTTCGCTCTCCTCTCCTTGTCACTCTTAGGAGTTTTCTTGAAGACATACTTAAATGGATCCACGTTATGGTCGTACCGCGAAGGAGTCTATTGTAGGTTAAATGTACAATTAATACAATGTACTTACATAAATATATCAAAAACACTTAAAAGCTATAATATAGAGTACAATGACGTACCTATGCTTGAGATGCTTCTCTAATGGACTGAGGATGGCTCACCATCGATGTAGAAACTGTCGCTATCACCTATACAAAAAATGTATGAAGATTAAATACAATTCATATAATGATAAGTATTGAAGGTTGAAAACAATTAATTTTACATATCAAACAAAAGTATATCAGATCCTGAGATGCTTCTCCAGTGCAAGGAGGAGGGTTCGCCAATGACGAAATAGGTATGGATATTTCTTGTATGAAAAAATTATAAGATTATAATATATCACAAGTTCACATGTATGTGTGCATATAATCATGAAATCAAGAAAATAAAGTAGAGATACATATCTCCGCCCTCTCTTGATCCGTGGGCGAATCAGGTGCATTCAACATATCCACAAAGCTCAATGGCTATTGTACATGTAAAATAGACAAAAACCACTAATCAATCTACAATCCCCAACTAATACTTGATTTCAACAATTTCAAACAATTGTACAACTAAAAATGTGTTCAATTACCTCCTTCACACGTTTTGGCGTCTTCGAGGAATTCTTTTTCTTAGGACGAGCCCTAGACGCGGAGGGGGTACCCTAAAAACACAAAATTAACATGAGATATTAGTACAGATAATAAATTAAACACAATTTTAAAAATCTAAAAAGAAATGACTTGCGTATTCCATCAAAACAATACATAAAAAGAGTTGTACAAAGTATGATACCGTATAGCCTTGTAGGCCAAAATCGATCACTGAGAGCATGATGTCATCAATCTGGGACATTTCGTCCCCTGTCAACACCTACAAACCAGAAATTGGACCAAGCATTAAAGATAGTTAGTATATCTTGTATTGTTTTGATTTCAAAGTGTACTATTCTATTTTAACATGTTACAAAATTTATACCTCAGGCATCGAAGTTGCAACTATGGTAACTGGGGGAGGTGTATGGGATACCTCTACTGCATCCTGAAATGCATATTATTTATCTCAATTTAAATCGATGTATAAATGAAAATTCATTTATCTAATTACAAATTTAAAGTGATTGATAAATAAAATGTTATGAATTCAAATCAACACACCTGTGTCTCTGGCTCATGGGCAAACACCATGTCCATCAACTCATCTATCAGCGCGACATCCTCAACCATGTGATTCTAACATCTACAACCGCAAATCGTGCACAGATGATATGAGTATCCATCTGCACTGGCTGCATCATCTATCCCCGAGCATATCGTTGAGCAAATGACACACATATGCTTGATGGGCTCTCTGTTGCCCTCTAATGACTCATCATCCAATACAATAGGGTGTGCTAATGATGTCCCATGTTGGATGATGACACTAGTCAGTGTTGTGGCCACCTAAAGAGTTTGTAGCTCCATCGACTCTTTCAGCTCTAATGGGACAGCTTGATGCACCTTGGGTTTGGGTACTAGGGGGAGATGACTCTCCACGGCTAATCGCCTACGGGCTCCAGGTCTATCTTGGGCAGAGCCACCACCTCTACCATGAAACTCTATCATGTCAAAATAGTTTGGCCGCACATTGAGCACAAACTCACAAAATATTTTTCTCAAAAAATATAATGGCACCTCATAATTATTACAAGATGGATCATCAAAGACCATCCACCACCTCTGCCAAAAAAGATTCTTCATCTATGCATTGGTACACCAATGTATGGGAAACCTCTTTGTATTAAGAGGTAATGACTGACCAGTTTTGGGATCAACAAAAAGGGCACATATTTGTTGTTTAGAAATATTTTTGTTTTTTACTCCATCGTATGATAGCCCATTGGCATAGAATTGACGACACCTATCCCTAAAGCTTCCCCATTTGGTATTTTTTGTGGAAACAACTATGGCACCACTAGCTAATGTTTCTAGGCTAGTGGCGAGGGATTGATGATGGTCAAGTTCAGAAGTTTTCAATTTTACAATTAGTCTATTGATTTTAGACGTATTTTGTCCTAACTGATTAATTAATTCTTCCTGTGTTTCGGCTGTGCGGTCAAAAGGAGGAATTGAGAGTTGTTCTTGTGTGTTTTCAAGAGGTGCCTTTGGTTGTTCTTGTGGGTTTTCAGGAGGTGCATTTGGTTGTTCTTGTTCTGGATTAGAAGAATTTGGTTTTTGAAACAAAAAATGAAAAAACCTAATCAAAATTAATGAAATTAAATTCAAAATGTAAAAAAAATTGCATAAACTGGAAAGAAAGACAAAAATAAACAAAAAATAACCTTGATCCATAGCCTGGAGGACAAATCTAGCACCCCGTTCGCAGTTTAGGTGAGAAAATGGGGAAAAAACAAAGTTAAAAATGCAATTTACAGGTAAATGAGACCCAGTTTTTTTTTTTTAAACTTTTTTTACCAGGCACCACGTACACAGTTTTATTTGGATTATTAGCGCGTACACGCTCATTTTCCTATGAGCAGTGCGTACGCACTCATTTTCCTAAAAGCAGTGCGTACGCGCTACCTTTTCTAGGCTCGGGAAGAACAAACCTAAGCGCGTACATGGGAATTTGAAATTTTAAAATCGCGTACGCGCTGCTTGTTTTTCCAAGTTTTTTTGGGTGGTGTCCACTTTTCTGACCACCATCTTTGTGCACACGCCTTATAGTTAGCATATATATTGAGGGGGGGTTGATCTCATAGGCTTTTCCCTCTTTCCTCTTCCCTTAGTTATACTTGAGGGGAGGTGTTAGTGCAATTTCATGTTCATGATATTGAGAGCAACTCTATGTGCACGCTAGTCAGGAAAATAATTCTCTATTTACATTTAAGCTAATGAAGGAAGAGTTCTAGTTTAGCTCTCTCTACCTCTTCCAAAAACATTTTTGATGTTTCATCCATAATTTTTGCTCCTACATTGGTTCTTCTTTTGTAATTTCATGCAATTTAATATAGTTAATTATAGTTTTTCTTGATTCATTCATTGCTCTTAATTTTCCCCTATTTTACTTGCAAGTTTTTCTTTTTATTTTTTGCTAGATTCATACTCTTTAGGTTCAACTACATTTTTACATGGTGACAATATTGATTGGCGATTTTCCTGAATTCATGATTGTCAATTTTTTATAAGGCATTGAGTTAATATATTTGCAGGCTAGTTCTTGTTTATTCTAATGCAATTTCTTTCTTTGTCGTGGTGATCACTTTTGTGCAAGCCGATCTTTGTGTTACAAAGATAATCTACATGTGTTAAGCATGCATATCACATTGGTGTGATTGGTTTTTTGTAGAGGCAATTTTCTTTTTCCATTGGTGGCTCCATTGCAGATCATGGTTGCTCTTCATCTACTTTTGGTGCTTCATCTACCTTATGTAGATTAGGTGATTTGAGGCTACCCTACTTGCAAACATGGTTTTTATTTCTCACTGATTTATGGTAGTCGTTGTTTCCTCTTCTACAAGTTGCAAATTTCAGTATTAAAGGCAATTTTAAGCAATCTTGGAGGTTTATATTTGCAAGAACATGCCATAAGGCTTTATATGTACATGTTCCTTGTGCATGCTTTTCTTCAAAGGTCGCCTTTATTTACTATTTGTATCTTTTTTAGATCTAGACAAAAAAAAATTCTCAAGAGAAGTATAAGGTGACTCCTTCATAAGCAAAGGTCATTTTTGGGGGGGAAATTTCCAGTCATGAAGCAAGATGTAAACCTTTATTTCTAACATGATTTTTTGCATGCACATCCTCATTTTTTGCATGCTATTATTTTTTCCCCACTTTAGTTATTTTTAGAAATCATCTATGCTAATCAAGCACTAAATGATAAAATTCTAAAAATCAGGGTGATTCTAGATATTTTAATAAACAAACTTCAATGAAGTTCCATTATGGGAAGCATAAGCATCTTGTTTGGTTTCATAATAAGTTGGATGAGAGTATAGTCACATGGAATGCATGTTCATTCATTCTCCATCTTGATTGTGCATGATTCATATATAGCACTATAATCTCTCTTCTCTTAGTCATGTTAGTTAACATGAAACATCTAGTTTGAATTTGATCATTTAAACTATGGGTTCACTCTTGGACGCCTTGGAATTGAGGTGGGTCAATCATTAGCAATGTACAAATATACCATGCTTATAAAGTGTTACTTCTGAGGTCAAGGGTGAATATACAAAAGTAAGTTCAAATAAAAATGAAATTAGAATGAAAGTAAGTGATAATTTTGAGTTCAAGGGAAGTGTGAATGGGGCTAAAAATTAGAAAGGTTAGTCGATAATAAGGAAATTAATGTTAATATGGATGAAACATTTTTTTAGTAATAAGACAAACTTAGACCAAAGATGGGTTGGTCCTATACAAGTCACTATCTTAGTGGCAAAGAACTCCAATAGAAAATGGAAGGTCCTAGGTTTGAGTCCTAGTTGGTTCACAAGAAACTCAACATGGTATCAAAGCTAGGCTAGACTAAGAGTCTCAAGCAACAAATGTGGCTTAACAGGGTGTGTTGGTAATAATAGAAACCTATACCAAAGATAAGCTAGTCCTATATGGGTCATTATCTCAATGGTAGAGCACTCTAGAAGAAAATGGGAGGTCCTAGGTTTTATTCCTAACTCATGCTTGTAGAGCACTCTAGAAGCAAATGGGAGGTCCTAGGTTTTTTCTTGTAGAAACACAAGAAAAATTTAAAGAACTAGAGAAGAGGCTTGTAGTTTGAATTATGAACCAAATCCATAGTAGGGAATGCGAAAGATCATGGTAGGTCAAAAAGTGGCAATGGTGAAAAAACACATTTTTTACTCTACCAAACAAGCCAAAGTCTACTTTGACTTTTTGTATGGGTTGGGCAAAATTTGAATTTGATTTGTTAATACCAAATGAAAATGGATATTCATTAGTAACAAACATCTGTTATTAACAGATATCTATTTCTTGACATCATTGTTGTGATGTCATGTTTTCCAAAACAGATATCTATTTTGGAAAACCAAAACGGATATCTGTTTTGTTTAGCCTAAAAAACATACTTTAGTTAAATGGGCATAACTTTTGTGTTTCTTATCAAAAATTTAATTTTTTAAATTTAGAGACCTATAAAATGGATAAGAAGTTTTATTACAATATACACCAAAAATTAATTATAATTATTTGAATATAATCTTTTAATTTTAAACTTTAAATGCTCACAAATTTTGCATACAAAGTTTTTTTTATTTTTTTTGGCTCCCAAAAGAATTGAAACATCTAAAAAGAAGTAAATAATAAAACATTCTGGGGTATGTGCAAGATCATGGCAGGCCAAAACAAGCCCTTAAGTGGCAATGAAATTTCAGGAAAATAGAGTTAGGAAAATTGATGTAAAAATTTGAATAAGTTATGAACATTTTTTTAAAAATATATGTAAAAAGATAATATGTAGAAATAGTTTCTAAGTTACTAGCTGTTTTTTGAAGAAAAAAAATCTATTTGACGAAAAAAATTCAATTTCAATGCAGTAGTACTAAAATTCTAGGAAAAGGATAAGAAGTAGGTGTATATGTGACCACCCTAACCACAATCAAATCATAATATTTTTTTATAATATTTTCATATAAGTAGTAGACTCATGTCCGGATGTAACACATTATTTTTGGTAATTTTTTTAAAAGTAAATAATTAATTATGATTTTTTTACTATAACTTTTCAAAAATTGAAAAACTCGTTTGCCTAACCACCTTAACTTGGTCTAAACTTTGGCCCTCAAGGTTTATCCAACTATTCTTATGGACTCATGGGGCATAAACTCAAGCCAAGAGATCTCAGGTGATATGGAGACAGTGGAACCGATTTCCATTTTGCATGCTGAAACAAAGGAACGTTTGAACAAGGTTCAAGCGGGGGATGGAGTTTCCTCGTCGAATGGAGAATTCTGAATCAAGAAGGTGAATATTGTTTGGAGAGATGCTAGGAATGTCCCATCCTCGTGATCTAACCTGAATAGGTTTCAGATGATGTTTCTTATTTGTGCAAGCATGCCCTTATTTGCAAATTTATGGGTCTTTGACTCTCCTTGCCTGTTCTGGAATTATGGGCACGTCAGGTCTAGAATCTGGAGGGAGACATAGAAATATTATTTGTCGCTAATAATTATTTTTTAATCAATTTTTCTTACATGTTAGACAGGAATAGGTTCTTCAAAGGTCGTCCTTATTTCTTTAATCAAGTGGGTCTTTTCCTTAAACCTTGGCATGTAAGTTTCAACTTTGCTAAGGAACTCTCCTCAAGAGTACCTGTATGGGTTTGGTTGTCAAGGCTTCCTCTAGAAATTTGGAGGAAATATATTCTTCATTCAATCTCATTACTTTTGGGTAAACCCGTGGGCTCAGCTTCACAGACTTGGAATCGAAAGCTAATCTCTTATGCTTGTATTTGTGTTGAAGTTGATTTAAATAACCCATTACCAGACTCTATGGAAATTTGTTTGGGATCCTCTTCTTGGATTCAATGGTTGGACTATGAGACTCTTTCATTCAGGTACAAAATTTTTCATGAATATGGTCATCTACAACGATAATTCCCTAGAAACAAGTCATATCCTTCAGCAACTTCTGGTCCTCCTCACTTTGTCCTTGGGGAGGATAAAGGAAAAGCTCTTGTTTCCGAATCACATGCTAACAAAGAGGGTTTCATCCCTGTTAAACCCTGCAATAAGGGAAGAGGTCAGAAGAGAACTTGGTTGGATAGACAGAATGAGGGAACCTTTAATAAGTTTGATGTTTTGGATGATTTGGTCCAAGAGGAGGGTATGCCAATGGAGCGTTTCTCTGGTGCTAAGCTACATGATGTGGCACTAGAGGAGGATAAAGGGAAGGAGGATCTTAATGTGGCTATAGTGGAGCAGTAGGAAGGGAAGATGATTGTAGATTCTCCTCTTCCAGTCTTGAAGGCCATAGATTTGAAGGTAAACTCATACCTTGTCGACTGATGCAACCGTGATGACTTCTACTTCATATTCGGCCAAAGGGGAATTGGAATCTAGAAAAAGCAACAAAGCTTCTCTGGCTCTAGGTTTTTAAAAAAAACCTCTTAAGAGGGGATCTTTTAAGAAACCTTCGAAGAGTGGTCGAAAGACAGAGATCGGGAGAAAGTTAAGATTATTGGGGATACATTGGTTGAGTCGGATTCTATGAAACCCATTGATTCCCACTTCTCCCAACCCCATAAATGATAGTTTTATCATGGAATGTAAGGGGGTTGAATAGCATGCCTAGACAAAAGGCTATTCAATATTTGACTGCTTCTCATTCAATTTATATTGTGTTCATTCAAGAAACTAAGTTATCTATTGATGGTGTTCTTAATCATGCTTCTAGCATTTGGACTTAGGGTGCATGTCATTGCATAAGGGGCCCATGGCAGTTCTAGTGGATTGGCTCTTTTTATGGGATCCTAGAAGGATTGTCCCCCAATGGTGACTTTTGAGTCAGTCCTCTCTCCTTGGTTGCCACTAGTTTGGAGTCATGTGAAACTTGTCTTTTCACTAATATTTATGCACTGATTGATATTTTGGGGAAACCTCTGGTTCCCCTCCTCCCTTGGATTATTGCAAGATACTTTAATGTTGTTTGTAGCCTGGAATAGAAAAGAGGAGGTTTGTCTAGGCTTGATTTGTCTGCCACTCTTCTTAATGAGAATATAGAAGTCTTAAATTTGATTGATGTGAAGCCAGATAATGGGGTTTATACTTGGAACAACAGGAGAAGGGGAGTGGATGCAATCTCAAAGAGGTTGGATAGATTTATTGTCTCTTGCTACTGGGTGAGTGATAAATGGAACAATATCTTTAAGATTTTAGATTGGAGAAGATCTGATCATTGGTTGATTGAATCTCCATGCTCCCTCCCAGAACCTATAGAAATCCTTCCTTTAAATTTCAACTTATGTGGCTATGGGATCCTTCTCTTCAAGATTTATTTACTATTTGGTGGTGTGAAGGATGGCCTACTTTTGGCATGAAGATGTTTATTTTTGTTAAGAGTTTCCAATTTGTGAAGTATAAGCTCAAGAGATGAAACAAATAGGGTTTTGGGAATCTCCACACCAACAGAATGGTAGTGCAATATCGGCTTGATTCTATCACTCATGCAATTCATGATTAGGGAATTTCCCTTGACCTTAGTAGGGAAGAGGCGGTGGCAATTAAGGACTTGGAGGAATGGGAACTTCGTGAGGAGATTTTTTGTGATAAAAAGTCTAAAATTGATTGGCTTCAGGAAGGAGATTGAAATACTGCCTTCTTCCACAATTCGGTCAAGGCTAGAAGGAATGGTAACCTCATTGCCTCTCTTGTTTCTTTAGATGGAGCTCAACTTCTCCTAGGGAAATATCTCAGGTTGCTTTCAGGTGTTTCTCTTCTTTACTTGTGGATGATTCCCTTTCTACTATGGGGGGTGAATCTTCTATTATGGATTGCATTCCCTCATTGGTTTCTCATGATATGAATATGACTCTCACTCACCCCTTCTCATTGCAAGAGGTGGAAAAGATTATTTTTGGGATGAAGAAAGGTAAATCTCTAGGCCCTGATGGCTTTCCCAGTAGAATTTTATAAAGAATTTTGGGATATTATCAAGCATGATCTTTTAGCAGTTATCCAAGAGTCTCACATGAAAAGGAAAATGTTAAGAGTTATGAATGCTACTTTGATTGATTTGATTCCCAAAAAAGAGAATACAAATAGATTGGATCAGTTTAGACCCATTTCATTTTGTAATGTGGTTTACAAGATAATCACTAAACTGATCGCGAAGAGACTCAAGATGTTCCTGCAAGACTTGATTTCTACTGGGCAAGGTGATTTTGTTATGGGTAGACAAATCATGGATGGGATATTGATTGTTGCGGAGACCATCCATTCTATGGCGACTTCTAAAGAAAAAGCTATGTTTATTAAACTCGACATTGCAAAATCTTATGATAGACTTAAGTGGACCTTCTTACAGAGAATTCTTTTGGCATTTGGATTTTGTGGCGACTAGGTGGACTAGGTAATGAGTTGTGTTTCTTCCCCCTCTTTCTCTGTGTTATTCAATGGGGAACCTTATGAGTTGTTCCAGGCTTCTAGGGGTCTTCGGCAAGGGGACCCTTTTTCACCTTACTTGTTCATCATTCTGGCTAAGGGACTTGGACAATTTATCAATGACATGGTTAGATAGCGCCTGATTTAGGGTTGGATTTGGGGGAATAATTTCCCCCCCTACTCTCATCTCCAGTTTGTTGATGACACTGCTTTGATGGGTGGAGCCAGGATCAATGAAGCGGTTAACTTCAAGAGAACATTGGACTCCTACTTGGCTTCTTCGGGGAAAATGATTAATGAGGCAAATTCTTCTATTTTTTTCTTTAATACTCCTCATGCTATTTAGAACATGACTGCTCAGATTCTCAAATTCTAGGTCTCTTCCTTTGGTGTATATTAGGATTATCCTAGGTACGGGGTCTCAACTTAAGGATTTTTGGCAGGAGATTTTGGATAAATTTCATAAGAGAGATAGTCATTGGACTTGTAGATGGCTTTCATCGGCTGGTAGGTTGACTCTTTTGAAGTCAGTTATTCAAGCTCTCCCTATTTACAGATGTTCTGTTCAGGTTGCCCCCTCCAACTTTGTGAAGGAGTTTGATAAGCTCTCACGAGAATTTCTCTGGTCATGGAAATTTCTTTCTTCCAAATGGAGTTTGGTTAGGTGGGATGTGGTGTACAAGCCAAAATAGGAAGGGGACCTTGGTCTGAGGCCTGCAGGGATGATGAGGCAAGTTTTAGTTGTAAAATAATATTGGAGGTGGTGCGCTTGTCAGGATCATGATTGGGCTGAAATTCTCAACCAAGAGTACCTCGAAGGAGTTAATAGTGTTGATGTTCCCAGATATAGTTTGCAAGGGAAGGGCTCTGTGATCTGGGACACTCTTAAAATAGGGGTGAATCTCATCAAGGATGATCTATTTTGGATTTGTAATAGGGGTATTGAAGCTCTTTTCTAGCATGACTCTTGGGATGGTCATCCCCAAATTGTTTCATTATCCTTATCTTCAAGCCTTGTGCAATTGTTTGTGTGAGGTTGGTTGGAATAGGGTGGCAGATTTTAAAACCACCAAGCCAAGGGGATAGTTGGAAGTTTCTTGTTGGAAGGACCCTCATGAATGGCTTGTTGGGGGTTTAAAAGAGTGTTGTGAGAAACTAGCTAGGATTTTAGCTAGTAGACTTTGCAGTGACCTTGGTTGTAGAGATATTTTGGCTTGGAGTCCTAATCTTAAGGGTAAGTTCTTTGTTGCTTATGGTTATCATGCCTTGCATGGTAAGCTTCATGGTCAAAGAGATGTGCCCTGGTGGAAGTGGATTTGGAATAGCTTCTCATGGACAAAGTGCAACTTTTTTCTCCGGCTTATTGTCCAAACCAAATGCCTCACTTGGGAAAATTTGAGGAAGAGAGGCTTTCATGGCCCCTCTATAGAAATAGTGAGGAAATTTACCCTCATCTTTTTTTCCATTGTTCCTATTCAAGGGAGATCTGGCATCTTTGGTGGGGAGTTGGGAAGCATCCTTGTATTCATGCTTCTTCTTTGCTTGAGTTTTGGGAAAGCTTGGGTTGGCCTCCTGCAAAGTCTGCTTTCCTCCAGATTGCTTGGGTTCCCAGCCCGACTTTTATTTTCTAGAATTTGTGGTTAGAAAGCAATCAAAGATTTTTTAAGGGTTTGAATTGGGGAGTTTCCTTGTTTGGAAAAATATTGTTGGCAGACTTCAAGAGACTATTTTAGCAAAATGTGACATGACTCACCCTGTGGAGGCATGTGACTAGGATACAATTAGGAATCTTAATTAATGGATATTGGAGCAGCTTTTCTTTGGAGGAAGTGAGTGCAACACATGCTAAATAGAAGATTCATAGAGAGTGGAGATGGATTCCTCCTCATGAGGGAGTTCTGAAGGCTAACACATATGGGTCGTCTAGAGGGAATCTTGGTCAAGCGGGAATTTGTGGCATCGGCAGAAGTAGTGATGAGAATGTGGTGTTCTTTTTTCCCATTTATAAAGGTAAACATTCGAATAATCTAATGGAGGCTCTATCTATTTTACATGGTGTCGAGAAAGGTTGTTCTTTAGGGTGGAAGAGAATTATTTGTGAGTCTGGTTCTTAGATTGTGGTTGACATGTTGAATAATTGTCAGTTGGAGGGGGTTTTGTGGTAGCTAGCCTTGGTTGGTAGGCAAATTCTTAATTTGGGTAGTTCTTTGGAATACATTTCCTTTTGTCATATTCCTAGGGAATGGAATAGGGTGGTTGATTGTCTCGCCAAGTGGGCTTCATAAAGGGTAGAGGGAAGGGATGTGGATAACTGGGAGGCTTTTAATCTAGATTATTTTTAGACTCTAAGGAAGTTAATTAGGGATGATAGTAACTTGTAACTTCTCCTTTTGGTTGCTCAGTTGGGAATTGGCTCTATTTGCCTTGTTTGGTGGTTCTTGAGGGCCTGGGGCCTCTTATCTTGATGTTTCTGGATTGTCTTGAATAAATTTTTACCCCTCTTTTATTAAAACTTGGTATAAACTTTATAAAATTCAAATTTATTTATTTTATCCTATAGTAGGCGAAGCATATAATGTGACGCATGTTTTGGATTAAAAAAATGTGATACCATTTGAAAGTTATGGATGTTTTTCAATCAACCTATCAATCAAGACTTTAGTGAGAATTAAAATTGAAAATAAATAATAATAATTTATTAAAGTCATAAATAAGGCAAACCTTATATTGTTGGAAAGCTAAGAATGTTCTTAAAAAACCCTTTTCGTTTCATCAATTTTGGCTATAAAAAAAGTCACCAGCCACCAAAGCAAAGTCTTGAAAAACAAGGAACACTCAAAAACACATTTTTTTGTTGACTTTCTAGGTTTGGCATTTCCCAGCCAAATCCCAATGCAAATTTTGAGCCATATATCAAGATTTGAAATTTTTGTCAGAGAAATCGGATATTTGATTTATATAATATTTTATTATGAATAAAATTAATAATATTTAGTATGTTATTATATATTGTATAGTATTAATATATTAATATATAATATACATGTTATATATTAATACTATAATATATAAATATATATATATTAAAATATATATTTATAGTATATATTTGAAAAAAATTTATTAATATATTAATAATAAAAGATATCGAATATTAGATAATATCCGATATCCAATATCTTGTTTAGGAGAGAGAGAGAGAGAGAGAGAGAGAGAGAGAGAGAGAGAGAGAGAGAGAGAGAGAGAGAGAGAGAGAGAGAGAGAGATTTACTTGAATATGACTAAGTTTAAAGGAGATTTACTTGAATATGACTAAGTTTAAAGGCACACCACACAAAATGTATACCAAATTTAGTTCAAATACACACAACAAAGATTGAATATCCAAATTAACTTTCAAACAAAGACACATAAACACAACACGTGAAGTTCATTAAAAAATGACAACATTAAAACACACTCCATAAAGTAACTGGCAAAGTTAGTTCAAACATACATGACACAATGTGAATACCAAATTTGAAATGCACAAAAGGGTAAGACATAGAGAGAGATATGGAGAGAAGGGTAAAGGGATTTAGAGAGAAATGGGCAGGGAGATAAATATTTGATACCTTATTTAGGATAGGGAGAAAGAGAGATGGCTAGGGAGATAAGTGGATAGGGAGAGAGGGAGAGAGGGAGAGAGAGGGGAGGAGAGAGAGTAATTAGGGAGAGAGAGAGAGAGAGAGAGAGAGAGAGAGAGAGAGAGAGAGAAAGAGTCTTGGGGAGAGTGAGATTATAGATATCCTAAGGAGTCATATGGTGTCCTAAGGGGTCATATGGTGTCGTTAGGGGTCATATGGGGTGCTAAGGGGCCATGTATGTGTTAGAACACCATATAATCCCTCAGTACACCATATGACGCATTAGCACATCATATTGTCATTAGGAGTCATATGGTGTTGTAAGGGGTCATATGGTGTTTTGAGGGGTCACATGGTATCATTAGGGGGTCATATGGGGTCCTAAGGGGCAACACATGTGTTATAACACCATATGACCCCTTAGGACACCATATGGACATCATATGGTCCTAAGGGGTCATATGGTGTCCTCAGAGGCCATATGGTGTCCTAAGGGGTCAGATGGTATCGTGAGGAGTCATATGGGGTCCTAAGGGCCCACACATGTGTTAGAACAACATATGACCCCTAAGGACAACATATGACCCTTTAGGACACCATAAGACCCATTAGGGCATCATATTGTCTTAAGGGGTCATGTCATCTACTAGGATGTTAAAAGGGGTCATATGGTGTCCTCAAGGGTCATATGGTCTCCTAAGGGGTCAAATGGTGTCGTTAGGGGTCATATGAGGTCCTAAGGGCCCACACATGTGTTAGAACATGATATGATCCCTTAGTACACCCTTAAAACCTTAGGACACTCTATTGTCATAAGGGGTCATGTGGTGTACTAGGATGTTAAAAGGGCTCATGTGGGGTCATATGGTGTTGTTAGGGGTCATATGGGGTCCTAAGGGCCCACACATGTGTTAGAACACCATATGACCCCTTAGGACACCATATGGACATCATATGGTCTTAAGGGGTCATATGGTGTCCTGAGGGATCATATGGTGTCGTTAGGGGTCATATAGGGTCCTAAGGGCCCACAAATGTGGTAGAATTTTATATGAGCCCTTAGGAAACCATATGACCCCTAATGACACCATATGACCCATTAGGACATCATATTGTCCTAAGGGGTCATATGGTGTCATAAGGGGTCATGTCATCTACTAAGGTGTTAAAAGGGATCATATGGTGTCCTAAGGGGTCAGATGGTGTCGTTAGGAGTCATATGGGGTCCTAAGGGCTCACACGTGTTAGAACAACATATGACCCCTTAGGACACCATATGACCCCTTAGGATACCATATGACCCATTAGGACATCATATTAAGGGATAATATAGTGTCATAAGGGGTCATGTTATGTACTATAATGTTAAAAGGGATCATTTGGTGTCCCTATGGGTCATATGTTCTCCTAAGTGGTCATATGGTGTTGTTAGGGGTCATATAGGGTCCTAAGGGCCCACACATGTGTTAGAATACCATATGACCCCTTAAGACACCATATTGTCCTAAGGGATGTCATAAGGGGTCATGTGGTGTACAAGGAAGTTAAAAGGGGTAATGTTGGGTCATATGGTGTTGTTAGGGGTCATATGAAGTCCTAAGGGGTGACATGTGTTAAAACACCATGTGACCCCTTAGGACACCATATGGACATCATATGATCCTAAGGATCATTGGTGTCCTGAGGGGCCATATGGTGTCTTAAGGGGTCATATGGTGTCATTAGGGGTCATATGGGGTTCTAAGGGCCCACACATGTGTTAGAGAACCATATGACCCCTTAGGACACCATATGACCCATAACAACACCATATGACCCATTAGGACATCATATTTTCTTAAGCGGTCATACGGTGTCATAAGGTTCATGTTGTGTACTAGGATGTTAAAAGGGACCATATGGTGTCCTAAGGGGTTAGATGTTATCGTCAAGGGTCATATGGGGTCCTAAGGTCCCACACATGTGTTAGAACAACATATGAATCATCGAGACACCATATAACCCCTTAGGACACCATATGACCCAGTAGGACATCATATTTTCCTAAGGGGTCATGTGATGTACTAAGATGTTAAAAGGGGTCATATGGTGTCATTAGGGGTCATATGGTCTCCTAAGGGGTCACATGGTGTCGTTAGGGGTCATACGGGGTCCTAAGGGACAACACATGTGTTAGCACACCATATGACCCCTTAGGACACCATATGACCACTTAGGACATCATATTTTCCTAAGGGGCCATATGGTATCATAAGGGGTCGTGTGGTGTACTAGGATGTTAAAAGGGCTCATGTGGGGTCATATGGTGTCGTTAGGGGTCATATGAGGTCATAAGGGCCTACACATGTGTTAGAACACCATATGACCCCTTAGGACACCATATGGATATCACATGGTCTTAAGGGGATATGGTGTCCTGAGAGGTCATATGGTGTCGTTAGAGGTCATATAGGGTCCTAAGGGCCCACAAATGTGTTAGAATGTTATATGATCCCTTAGGACACCATATGACCCCTGATGACACCATATGACCCCCGATGACACCATATGACCCATTAGGACATCATATTGTCCTAAAGGGTCATATGGTGTCATAAGGGGTCATGTCATCTACTAGGATGTTAAAAGGGAGCATATGGTGTCCTAAGGGGTCATATGGTGTCTTTAGGAGTCATATGGGGTCCTAAGGGCTCACATGTGTTAGAACAACATATGACCCCTTAGGACACCATATGACCCCTTAGGATACCATATGACCCATTAGGACATCATATTAAGGGATAATATAGTGTCATAAGGGGTCATGTCATGTACCATAATGTTAAAAGGGGTCATTTGGTGTCCCTAGGGGTCATATGGTCTCCTAAGAATTCATATAGTGTCGTTAAGGGTCATATAGGGTCCTAAGGGCCCACACATGTGTTAGAATACCATATGACCCCTTAGGACACCATATTGTCCTAAGGGGTGTCATAAGGGGTCATGTGGTGTACAAGGATGTTAAAAGGGGTAATGTGGGGTCATATGGTGTAGTTAGGGGTCAAATAAAGTCCTAAGGGGCGACACATGTGTTAAAACACCATGTGACCCCTTAGGACACAATATGGACATCATATGATCCTAAGGATCATTGGGGTCTCGAGGGGCCATATGGTGTCTTAAGGGGTCATATGGTGTCATTAGGGATCATATGGGGTTCTAAGGGCCCACACATGTGTTAGAGCACCATATGACCCCTTGGGACACCATATGACCCATAACGACACCATATGACCCATTAGGACATCATATTGTCCTAAGCGGTCATATGGTGTCACAAGGTTCATGTTGTGTACTAGGATGTTAAGAGGGACCATATGGTGTCCTAAGGGGTCAAATGGTGTCGTCAATAGTCATATGGGGTCCTAAGGTCCCACACATGTGTTAGAACAACATATGAACCATCGAGACACTATATAACCCCTTAGGACACCATATGACCCATTAGGACATCATATTGTCCTAAGGGGTCATATGGTGTCATAAAGCGTCATGTGATGTACTAGGATGTTAAAAGGGGTCATATGGTGTCCTCAGAGGTCATATGGTTTCGTTAGGGATTATATGGGGTCCTAAGGGACAACACATGTGTTATCACACCATATGACCCCTTAGGACACCATATGACCACTTAGAACATCATATTTTCCTAAGGGTCATATGGTATCATAAGGGGTCATGTGGTGTACTAGGATGTTAAAAGGGGTCATGTGGGGTCATATGGTGTTGTTAGGGGTCATATGGGGTCCTAAGAGGTGACACGTGTCAGAACACCATGTGACCTCTTAGGACACCATATGGACATCATATGGTTCTAAGGGGTCATATGGTTTCCTGAGGGGCCATATGGTGTCTTAAGGGGTCATATGGTATCGTTAGAGGTCATATGGGATTCTAAGGGCCCATACATGTGTTAGAATACCATGTCACCCCTCAGGACACCATATGACCCATCAGGAGATCATATTGTCCTAAGGGGTCATGTTATGTACTAGGATGTTAAAATGGGCTATATGGTGTCCTAAAGGGTTAGATGGTGTTGTCAGGGGTCTTATGGGGTCCTAAGGGCCCACACATGCATTAAAACAATATCTACCCATTAGGACACCATATGACCTATTAGGACATCATATTGTCCTAAGGGGTCATATGGTGTCATGAGGGGTCATGTCATGTACTAGGATGTTAAAAGGGGTTATATGGTGTCCTCACGGGTCAAATGGTCTCCTAAGGGGTCATATGGTGTCGGTAGGGGTCGTATGAGGTCCTAAGGGCCCACACATGTGTTAGAACACCAAATGACCCCTTAGGACACCATATGAAACCTTACAACACCATATTGTCCTAAGGGGTCATATGGTGTCATAAAGGGTCATATGGTGTACTAGGATGTTAAAAGGGGTCATAGGGAGTCATATGGTATCGTTAGGGGTCATATGGGGTCCTAAGAGCCCACACATGTGCTAGAACACCATATGACCCCTCAGGACATCATATGGTCCTAAGGGGTCATATGGTGTCCTAAGGGGCCATATAATGTCCTAAGGGGTCATATGGTGTTGTTAGGGGTTATATGGTGTCTTGAGGGCCCACACATGTGTTAGAACACCATATGATCCCTTAGGACACCATATGACCCCTTACAACTCCATATGACCCATTAGGACATCATCTTGTCCAAACTAGTCATATGGTGTCACAAGGGATCATGTCGTGTACTAGGATGTTAAAAGGGGTCAGATGGTGTCATTAGGGGTCCTAAAGGCTCACACACGTTAGAATAACATATGACCCCTTAGGACAACATATGACCCATTAGGACATCATATAGTCTTAAGGGGTCATATGGTGTCATAAAGGGTCATGTCGAGTACTAGAATGTTAAAAGGAATCATATGGTGTCCTAAGGGGTCATATGGTTTCCTAAGCGGTCATATGGTGTCGTTAGGGATCATATAGGGTCCTAAGGGCCCACACATGTGTTAGAACATCATATGACCCTTAGGACACCATATTGTTCTAATGGGTCGTATGGTGTCATAAGGGGTCATGTGGTGTACTGGGATGTTAAGAGGGGTCGTGTGCAGTCATATGGTGTCGTTAGGGGTCATATGGGGTGCTAAAGAGTGAAACATGTGTTAGAACACCATGTGACCCCGTAGGATATTAAATGGTCCTAAGGAGTCATATGGTGTCTTGAGGGGCCATATGGTGTCCTAAGGGGTCATATAGTGTCGTTAGGGGTCATATGGGGTTCTAAGGGCCCTAATATTGTCTTAATGGTTCATAAGGTGTCATAAGGGGTCATGTCATGTACTAGGATGTTAAAAGGGGTCATATGGTGTCCTGAGGGGCCATGTGGTGTCATTAGGGGTCATGTGGTGTCATTAGGGGCCATATGGGGTTCTAAGGGCCCACACATGTGCTAGAACACTATATGACCCCTTAGGACACCATATGACCCATTAGGCATCATATTGTCCTAAGGGGTCATATGGTGTCAAAAGGGGTCATGTCGTGTACTAGGATGTTAAAAGGGGTCATATGGTGTTATAAGGGGTTAGATGGTGTCATTAAGGGTCATATAGGATCCTAAGGGCTCACACATGCATTTAAACAACATATGACCCCTTGGGACACCATATGACCCATTAGAACATCATATTGTCCTAAGGGGTCATATGGTGTCATGAAGGGTCATTTCATGTGCTAGGATGTTAAAAGGGGTCATATGGTGTCCTCAAGGGTATGAATATGGTCTCTTAAGAGGTCATATGGTGCTGTTAGGGGTCATATGGGGTCCTAAGGGCCCACACATGTGTTAGAACCCCATATGAACCCTTAGGATACCATATTGTCCTAAGGGGTCATATAGTGTCATAAGGGGTCATGTAGTGTACTAGGATGTTAAAAGAGATCATATGGGTTCATATGGTGTCATTAGGGGTCATATGGGGTCCTAAGGGGTGACACATGTGTTAGAACACCATGTGACCCCATAGGACACCATATGGACATCATATGGTCCTAAGGGGTCATATGGTCTCCTAAGGGACCATATGGTGATGTTAGGGGCCATATGGGGTCCTAAGGGCCTACACATGTGTTAGAGCACCATATGATCTCTTAGGACAACATATGACCCTTTAGGACACCATATAACCCATTAGGACATATAGTGTCATTAGGGGTCATATGGTATCATTAGGGATCATATGGGGTCCTAAGGACCCATATGTGTTATAATACCATGTGTCCCCTTGGGACACCATATGATAATCTCTCTCTCTCTCTCTCTCTCTCTCTCTCTCTCTCTCTCTCTCTCTCTCTCTCTCTCTCTCTCTCTTCCTATATGTAAAGAAATCAGATATCGAATATATCTATCCGATTTCTCTGCATTTGGGTACCAACGTTCAAATATTGGGCGCCAACATAAATTTTGGTGAACATATAAAAAAATATGTCTAGGTATCTGATATGTGGACCACACAAAATAGGATTGTGGGCCATTTTGTGCATTCCAATTGTCCCTACATTCATGTTTTAGGCGACAAACACGGGTTTTCAGACATACAGTAACAAAATTCAGCTTTTTTGAGACTCTTCTAGACAAATTTGTCATTGGCAATTATTTTAGAGCATCTTTGTGGAGGTATGATGGGGAGCAGCAGTCTTCGAAAGCATAAATGTAAAAGAAAGCTTTCAAATGAGCAAATTGAAGAATATAGACAAAGAGATAGAGAAGGTCATAGGAGGAGAAGACTAGGTATGTCAAATATTGGTGAAGCCTTTACAAATGTTAATTCAAGTGAAGAGGAAATTGAATTTGAAAATGTTGAGCAAGTTATTGAAAATGAAAATGAAAATGAAAATGTAGATTTTGATATTGAAAATGTTGAACATAATATTCAAATTGGGAATGACAATGTTGAAATAGATATTGAAAATTTTCAACATGATATTGAATTTAGGAATCAAAATGTGGGAATTGAATGTAAAAAATGTGGGAATTGATAATGAAGGTGAAAATTTGGGTAATGACATTGAAGGTGAAAATTTGGGAGTTGATATTAGAGGTGAAAATTTGGGAAATTTTGACATCAAAGGTGGAATTGTTCAACCAAGCGAACATTATGTAACATCGAATTACATCACAAATGAAGACCTCTCATGGACGAAAGACAAATTTCAAATTCAAGACCTTCAAGAACCCCAAAATGGTTACTTGAAAATGATGAGAATATTGTTGACAATCTTGAAGGAAAGAGGTCAACACAAACCGTTCGATTATGGGCTACACAACTTTTCAACCAATATTTTAGCAATAAGACATTGATCGAGCAATGCCAATTTTTTTGTTCAATTGCTAAAGATGCAAAAGATGAAGCCATTTCTAGCCAAATTGAAGATTCGTATAAACAAGAAGAAAGAGAAAAATTATATTATTGTCAAAAATATTTTTAATGTTCTCAATTCTATTGGAAAGAATAGCAAAGAAAAAGATAAGAGGGCCGCTTGAAGAGTTATTACAACCTCCTTAGTAAGCCATCATTTGAGGAAGGCTCATTTTATGAGACAAACTTATGTTGATTTGAACATAAATCATAAAACTTTGGATATAGAACTTGCAAGAAGAGAAAGACTCGATGATCCTCTTCAAGATGATACATAGGCTTTTGGTGGGAGGCTTTCACGTGTTGATAAGAAGTTGACCAACAATGTGGAGGAAATTCAACAATTTTGGCACTCTAATTCTAGAGTGTCACCCAGTGTAAAGGATTTTTTAAAGTTAATAATTGGCAATCAAGACCGCACACCGCATCCTAAACATTTCTTGGAATCAAGCCAGACAATATTGTACAATTTTTTTTTTGAAACACATCTGACTTTCCAAATATCGCAAAGGGTCTTTGAATCTTTTAAGCCATTTTATTGTGTACCTCTTAAGATTTTTAATACTTGTTGTTGCAAATACCATGTAGAGTTTTCAATGTACCATGAGATTTTATGCTATATTCATTCTACATTGCATACTAATGATAAGTTGCAGGAGTGCGGTGCAATGCAATTTCTGGAGTTATCAAGAGACTTCCTAGATCTATTTTTATATTCTAGAGATGATGGATGCTTTTTCTATAGAAATAATTGTTTAAATGAGAAGTTATCACAATGTGGTGGCTTGTCAAAGTTTGTTGTGTGTTTTCATGAGGGCAATGAACACTAGTTTGGAAAGAATATTGCTGAAAAAAGAGAGATATGAGACAATGAAATATACTTTGAAGATTGGAGGTGAAGGTTCTAGATGCGAGTTGGTCTCTAGAGAAGTCAATGTTGCTTATTTTATTTTAGATTTTAAAGAAAATATTTTCTACAAGTATGCAAGGCATACCCCTAGGTCTCAGTGGTTGGATCAACAGTTCAGGATGTGTAAAGACTCTTTCCCAATTGGTACTATTATATCGGTCATCAATTTTGCAGAAAACTATACATTGGAACCACAAAATGAGGTACAGGCTCAGTATTACAATTCAATTCAGATTGTTATTTCTGTTCACTTAAAATATAGACATGCCCCTGATAGTACAGAAGAGGATAGGAAGATAATTAGGGAGTATCATTTTTATATGAGTGATGATAGATCTCACTCCTCCGAGTATGTGCAACATTGTTTTGAGAAGTTTTTTGAGTTCTTGCAGGAGAAAGGTATTGCAATAGACCGACATCTCATATGGTCAAATAACTATACAAGTCAATTCAAGAGTGCTCGTATGTTTCATTAGTTGAGTAGAATGCATGTAGAGAGGCATGTACCACATATTTGGAGTTTTTTTCAAGCTGGGCATAGGAAGGGGGAGCATGACAGAGCAAGTGCATGTTTGAAAAGAGCTCTAGTTAAGAACCAATTGAGGATTACAGGTGCAAAATCCTCTGATGCACATTCTATCGTTGATTGGTGTACTTCAACAATGTCACGGGGAGGGACACTTGATTCAACAGTGCACAGATTCATTTGGTTGGTTGAGGAGGGCACAGTGGGAGACAAATTAGATTGTCAAACAATTTAATATTCTTCAAAGGCATTCATTTCGCAGCTTGAATACAACTACATGGACCATATGGACAGGATAATTGGCTTGTTTTTATCAGAGTTGTGTTTAGTGTGACTAGGATCAGTGTCAGTCTAGTGAGTGGGTGGATACGTGGGTTCCATAATATCTAACTCCTTTATCTCAAACAATATCCATACCAAATGAGGACATGGAAAGTTCAATTGAGTATGACCATCTTTCAAATCTTCTACAGCTAGGACATGTTTCTACAATGGTTGCACCATAGGGGAATGAAGAGATATCAAACTATTGGTTGGCATGGTGTGTACAAGGAAAGAAAAAGCTAACACAGCCGATGAAAAATGATGACGAGTTCAGTTATTGTTACAATAACTTGGTTACGAACAGACAAGATTAGAAAGAATGGCATACCTGTATTTGAAGACTACGAGAGAAACAAAACCATTCTCATGCATTCACACCTTATTATAGAAACAAATGCCAAGTTGTTGAAGCTCAATCAAAACCAAAGATAAAAAGAACCATGGACAGTGAGTAGTGTTGATCATGAAGCAATCCTCGATACTCTTAAGAAAAGAGATGACCCTTCAGGCACACTTGAGTAGCTGGTCTTTATTATCTCTTAATTTTTTTATCATGCATTTCATTTCAAATAATGTTCATAAAACCTTTATGTTCAATTTTTTTATGTGTAGATTAACAATTCTTAAAAATACAAGTCTTTTTACTTTCAAAAATATACCTCCTAGGTGCTCTGCAATTGGTATGATTCTAGGAAGGTTGTCTACTCACCTTCCATGGTATACAAACCTAGCTTGCTAAAGCTTGTGTGTTATCCTTGGTGTCTTGCATCCTCTTTTTGTGTGATTGATGTCTTGCCCGTGTCTTTTCCTTGGTGTTTGATTGCTTTTTTTTTGGTGGTTGCCTTGTTTATGTTTATTTCCCTTCCTTCTTCTTGCCTCTGTGCTTTTTTCATGTATTTTTCCAGGTGCTCTTGGGCTTAGGTAGTCATGACTCTTCCCTGAAGCCACTCGTGTGAATGTGGATGGGTAGTGTTAATGATGGCGAACCCAGTTGCAAGAATGATAAGGTGCATATCATTGATAATAGTGGGAGTTTGGAGAATGAGATTGTTAATCCGTAGAAGGGAAAGCATGAAAAACCCTCATACAAAGCAGTAGTCTTGAATCAATCGGCCAAGGTTTGTCCTCCTTTTTCTAATTTTGATGGAAGATTTTGTAGGCAGGATCACTTGGATATAGAGAGCAGTCTGGGAGGGCCCTCAGCAAATATAGATAGATTTGGATATGGTGGTGACAGCACAGCCGATGACCCCGAAGGGGGAGGAAATTGTGAGTCTCTTCCTCTTGGGTTGAAGACCCTCTCATCTCCTGATGAAGATATGATTAAAGTCATTAGATCTAAGCAGTCGAGTTTAAGAAATATTGCAATTTTCTTTGTCTGTATGGATAGAGAGCATTTGCCCTCATGGAATTTTTTTGATGATTGGATTGCTAATGTCTGGGGTAAGAAGTTAGGTATTCATTTTAACTTTGGCAAAATAATTTAGAAGGGATTATTTGTGGTTTTTTTGAAATCCCATAATATGCAAGATAGGATTTTGAAGAAAAAAATTTGGAATGTGGGACACTCTTTGTTTAGGGAATTTCCATGGTCCCCTAAAGGGAATGTCAAGCAGGTTATTGCCCATTCCTCCCCTAATTGGGTATAAATTAAGAACCTTCAGCCCAAATTTTGGCCATTCATTCCTCAGATTTTGAAACCTTTGGGTTCAGTTCTGCAAGTTGAGGAGTCGAGAACCACTCTCCCTCACTTGGATGCTAGGGCTCTTGTAGCACTTGATCCTGAGGTTGTCTTTCCTGACATTATTTCTCTAGATTTTGAAGATGAGAGCTTTGCATGGGAACTGTCCATGTTGGGCAATTTGGGGGCCTAGTTTTTCTACAAAATTAATGGGCATATGAGGAAAGATTGCCCTTCTCTGGAAAATTCTCACAGTGCTAACTTTAACATTGCTTCGAAAGGAAATATGAGAAGTGATACTAGTAAAGTGCATAACTCTGTTAATAATACTAAAGAAGGTAATAATCTACTAGTGGATAACACCTCTGACATTGGCATTGAGAAGGTCAAATTGGGTCTTGATTGCCCGATTGATGATAGTAATGGTAATAAATTTTTTAGCCTCTCTAATCCTCTATTTGAGGATGAGTATGAGGTTGTCCAAGCCTCTGGCATGGATGCCCCTCCCAACATCCCAGTCGGGTGTCACTTAGTATAGGATAATCCTCCTAATTGTGGTCAAGTTAAGGTTGATAATCTCCCCCCTAGACTGAATGCTCAACAACTTGCTCTTGCACGTATTAAGGAGAAAGTTGATTTAATAAAGAATGCTCACCAAGTCCCCTCTGAGTTCAATATAAGTAACTCCTTACCCGGTATCATGGATTCCATGGTGGATGCATCTTCTGAAAAGCAGATTGTGCCTTTTGGAGCAGATGGTATGGCTATTAGCAATTCTAAGCAGTTTATAGAGGTTGTTAGTAAAAAGGTTAGGAAGAAAAGGAAAACATCAGACAAACAATCTCTCTCTAATGAAAATAGTAAAAAAGGTAATGAAGTGCCAGAATTTTTTAATAGGTTGTACAAGAACCAAAAACCCTCCACTAAATAGATTTATGATGATGCACATTCATAGTTGGAATGTTAGGGGCTTCAAGATGCCTGATAGAAAATATGTGGTTAGGAAATGGTGTAACAGTATCAAGGAGATAGACATTATCTTCCTCCAAGAAATCAAAGTGGTAGAGTTCCATGCTTATACTATGTCAAAATTTTTGTGGGGTCAGGCAATTGGGTTCCACTCTAATCATGAAAGGGGTAAAGCTGGTACTGCCATTTTGGTTGGTCCTAACTGGGCAGATAGGATCATTGCTAATGGTTTATCCCCTTGCCGAAGGGCTTTGTGGGTCACTTTCAAAGAGAAGGACTCTGTGTTTGGTATTTGTAATATATATGTTGCTAATGACTATAGAGATAGAGCTAGTTTTTGGGATTGGTTGACAACCAGCCTCCTAAATGCTCATTAGAGTTTTGTGGGTGATTTTAACATGATTAAGCATGGTGAAGACAAAAGTGGTGGCAATAAGAATTGTTGGAATGGTAATGAGCACTTCTTCTAGGCCAAGTTCAAGAGGAGATTTAATCTGGCAGATCCTTTGGAGAGGAAAAAGGGATCCTTTTTTGGTATTTGGTTCACATGGTGTAATAATAAAAGTGGTAGGTAGAGAATGTATTGTAGATTGGATAGATACTATGCAGATGCTTCTCTTTTCTCCTTTTCCTCATAGGGGGGTCAATCCCCTATTTTTGTTTCTCCTGCTAGTATTTCAGATCATTCTCCTATCTTTGTCACTATAAATCTGGATCTTGACCCCTCTTCTCTAATCTACTCTAAAAGGGAGAATGGATTCAAGCTTAATGTTTCCTTTCTTAAGGATGAGGACTCTGGGGATTCTATTAAGATGGTTTCCCATTTGGCCGAGCTTTGTAATCCTGATCTCGGACCTAGGGAGCAATGGGAGGCTCTCATTGTTACTTGGAGGAAAATGTTTCAGATCATTGGTAAGAAATATGCTATGGATAGGTCTAGGGAGGAGTCCTATCTATAGAATAGGCTCAATGGTATTGAGAAGGACCTTCATAGTAAGGGTCATGACCTAGCCTTAGAGGGGGAGCTATCTTCGGTCAAAAATATCTTAAGGAAGTTACAACATTTCAAGATCCAAGGGTAGAAGGTAAGAGCTAAAATGAATTGGCTTAAAGGTGGTGACAAGGGAACCAATTACTTCTTCAATCTTATTAGAGCCAAGAATAGAAGGGAATTTATTGAAGATGTTCAAGTTAATAACACTCTCACCAATAATATGGTGTCCATTAAGGAAGCTTTCTTCAATTTCTACAGTGGCCTATTTTCTTCTGAACATGGTGTTATGAACTTGGAGGCTCTTGAGAAATGCTTACTGTTAATCCCTAAAAAATTTTACTGTGAGGAGGCCAAGGCCTTGGACCAAAAGATCTCACTTGAGGAGATTAAAGTTGCTATCAGTTCAATGGCCAATGGTAATTCCCCAGGGTTAGATGGGTTATCTACTGAATTATATAAGATGCACTCGGAATGGATACACATGGAACTATTTGCCCTGTATGAAGATGTGTTTAATCAAGGATCTCTTCGAGAAAACATCAATAGAGGTGTCATTAAACTGTTACCTAAGGGGAGGGATAAGACTCTGGTTGAAAACTGGAGGCCTATTACCTTACTAAATATCTCTTACAAGATTGTTGCAAAAGTCTTAGCAAGGAGGATTGTTGGGTTATTAAACAAATTCATTTCTGCCACTCAGACTTGATTCATTAAAGGCAGATATATCTTGGAAAATTTGGTTACTAGTTGGGAGGCCATGCATTGGGCTAAAGCTAACAAGCAGAATGTTGCAATGATTCTTCTAGACTTTGAGAAAGCATACGACAAAATTGAGTGGCCCTTCATTAGAGGGATGTTGCAAGGTTTTGGATTTCCCTTTTATTTTTGCAGATGGATTGATATTCTCTTTAAGGACTCTTCCACAACCATTGAGGTTAATGGTGAACTCTCTGAACCTATCCTCGTTAAGAGGTCTATCAAGCAAGGTTGCCCCATTGCCCCGACCTTGTTTGTCATTGTTGTTGATGTACTTTTCTACATTCTGAGAGCTCCTGCCCTTGGTCCTTCTATCAAAGGGCTAAAGTTACCTAATTTTGAAGATCTAATCAATGCCCAATTTGCTGATGAAACTGCTTTATTTTTGGTTTTGAATGAGGAAAACTTTGATAATGCTATGAATAGATTGCAGTTTTTCTGCTTGGTACTTTGATTTTGAGTTGGTGCTTCAAGTGTTGGAATGTTTTTTTGTTTTATCCTTTTGATCACACTTTTCAGAAATTTGTTGATTTTCGATCGCTTGTAGATGATAATATTCTTCAATTTTTGACCATTTGGAACATGTTACAGACATAGAAGACACAATGTTTAATAAATAAAATGCACAAGCAAGTACAAATCCCTATGGCAGGCTGAGACAATAGTTGTTGAATCTCACATGGAGTTTCCCCCGAGGCTATGCTATTCAAAGTGGATATTTAGATGCTTGACCCCACTAGCTCCACCCTCGGCACTCACTTCTTCAAGGCAGCCAAGCACCAGTTTCCATGGAATCTCCTCATGGAAAACTTTATATCTCTAGTAGGAACCATATGTGTGTGAGCCACTTTAGAGGTCCGACCTCCTGCGCTAACAACTAGAAGGTTTTTGGCAACTAGTACAAATATTTTTTAGTAAAGGCTTTCGGTCATGTGGCCATACATGCGGCACTTTCAGCTCTGCAAACATAGAAGGCTCCCAACCTATAGAGGTTACGCTCCATAGAGTTTATGGGGAAACATAGTGTCGGTATGAACTTATCGGCACATGTTGTTTGAACTTTCGTTACAAACATGATTTATTTAGAGTGGATTGGAAGGACTCAGTATTAGCCCGTTTCCACTTCAGGTCATTCCCCTCTCACTGGCCCCCTCAAGGCAGCTCGGGAAGGTAGGCCCTCTACTAGATTAATTGCTTGAAAGTAAAGAAAGCGTAAAAGAGTGGGTTTGGCTTTTTGATCACCCAATTAAGGGGAGAGCATATTCCTACCACTTTCGAGACACGGAATACAAGCGTTCTTTTTAAATTTTTCAAAGCAATTTGTTGGCTAAGTCATATTTGGAGATGTTGCTCCAACAAGCATGGTGTTTATTTTAGCCCCACATAGCAAATGATTTTCTAAACTAGGAATTGGAAATCCTGGTCAACAAAATGAAAATCGTTGCAAAAAGTAACTTTCTTTGTAAGAATGGACAAGTTGATTGTTCTTTTTAACTTGCAAAATATAAGATTGATTGTGCTTTTTACCTTTGCAAGAAAATAAAAGATCGTTGTTCTTTTTAGAGCCCAAGATTTGAAGTGTGAATGTCCTAACTTTGCAAGAAAGTAAATGTTTAATTTGTTGTTCTTTTTACCTTGCAAATGTGATTATTTTTAGAGCCCAAAAATAAGTGAGGTACTTTTTAGAACACCAAATTGAAAAATGAAGTTCTTTTTACCCAAAAAGAAGTATGAGTTCTTTTTAACCAACTTTGAAAAAGCTAGGAAAGAAATCACTAAATCCTAAATTGTCCTCTCCAAACCTGCAAGAAACTGTTAGAAATCTGCAAAATAGTAAAAAGTTAGTGAAAAACCTTAGGTGGGCTTCCACAAGCCTAATTTCAAATCAGTTACAAACTTTTTGTCAAATGCGCTATCCTTTGATTCAAAAGCACTAACCTGCGTTACACACACGCTAACCTTCATTACAAAAGTGCTAACCTGCATTACAAAAGTGCTAATCTTTAGACAAAAGCGCTAACCTGCATGACATATGCGCTAACCTATTGTGCAAAAGCGTTGTTTTTCTGACAAAAGCGCTAACCTGCATGACATATGCGCTAACCTATTGTGCAAAAGCGTTGATTTTCTGACAAAAGCACTAACCTATATGACATATGGGCTAACCTATGATGCAAAAGTGCTAACCTACAATGCAAAAGCACTATCAAAATTGGCATATGCGTGAATTTGCATTACAAATATGTTAATTTTTATTTTTTTTCTCCAGATTTTTAAAAGTATATGCGAGGTCCAGCCCCACGGTGGGCGCCAAAATGTGTGAGCTTGAATTTCATCCTTAGAATATTACCTGTAATAAGTTAGTTTCACAAAATACAATGGAAATGCATACAAGAAATCCAAAATCCACCAATGAAACCACATGAAATACATACTAAAATAAATCATTATTTTACGTTCATGGCTTATGTCTCATTGTGTCCTAACTCCATTGTTCCTGGTTGCAGATGGTGTGCTCTCAGACAATGCACTGTTGGCTTCCAAGATGGCATATGAAGAATGGACTGATAACTTGTAGTTAACTGATAGTATGATATGCAAAGCTACATGATTATGCTAAAATGATACTATATGATTATATTGCTAAAATGATATTTGCTATTTGCTTCAAAAACTCACGGATGCATAAGATTAGTTTGCAAAATGCACTTGAAGTCTCTTGAAGTCTCTCTTCCTCTCAACTAAAGCTCTTGGTTTTATAGACTTTGAGAGGATAAGATGATGTGCCTCAGATCAACGGTCATGCTCAGATCTGTAGATTTGAATGGCTGTGAGCAAAGGTGAAGGTTGAGGGAAAGGGGGAAGGAGAAGACAAGTGTCACTCATCTCACCTTGACTGGGTTGCTGACTGAGGGAATCTAGGGATGGTTGGAGGAAATTTAGGCATGGTAGGACAAGTGGACTCAAGTCCTTCCCAAGATGTAGGGGGTGTTGGAGAGAATATAGGAAATGGTTATGAAATGTGTGTACGTACACAATTTTCATTAAGTTTGGAGGTTGAAGATAAATCATGAATTAATATTTAAGACATATTAATTTCCTTAGCCACATGTTTGATGAGTTAGCAAAGGGAAGATGAAGTGGAGATGGAGGGTGAGTTGGAAAAGGGATTAAATAATTTAGAAATTATTTAATATTTTAGACTATAGGATAGGAGAATAATTAAATATTAGATATTTAATTGCTTGGAGAAGATAATTAAATATTAGATATTTAATTAACTTGACTAGAAGGAATAATTAAATATTAGATATTTAATTAATTAGAGGAATAAGATAAATGAATTAATTAATAAAATATTAATTAATAGAAAGATATGAAAATGAATTAAATAAATTAATCTTTTCAAATTAACTATTTAATAGACGAATAATTATTAAATAAATATAAAATATTTATTTAATTGCTCATAGCCAATTTTTAGGTGTATACAGAAGGTGTTTGGTTCTAATGTATTTTCTTCACTATGGAAGCCATGGTCACAGGTAAGGAGTTTACTCCCTTCTAAGGATGCTATAGGTAATTCTCCTTCATATGCTATTATGGACAGAACTATCTGGTGGGGGTGAGTTTAAACAATAAACCTCTTGCTCTGACTCAAAGTTGCTCTGCTAAAATTTGGAATGATAAAGGTATTTCTCTAATTAGTAATATATTGTTTCACAACCGACTAGGGTCTTGGGTCGAGCTTAGCTCTAAATATGGGATTCCTCTTTCACAAAAGAAAACATATTATCTTATTGTTAAAGCTACTGGTTGTTTTTTTCCTGGCAAGGTTTCAGATATTGATTCTTTTTTGAAGCAACTAAAATGGTTGGATGGCTCTCCTTTTTTGGACATATCCACTAAGAAGATCTACATGATGTTGAAAAATGATTACTCTATCTTCACTCGATTCAATCAGTGTTGGGGTCTTGACTGGCCTAAGTCCAGGTGGCAATTTGTTTTTTATTTTTTTTGGCATTCCCCCATTGATCCTAAGGAATCTTGTTTTAGATGGCTTTTACTTCTTAAAAATTTAGTTGTGGGTTCTTTTTTATCTGTTGTGAGTTCTAAACCTATTAGGTGTGGAGTGTGCAAAGTTTAGGAGTTTTTTGAGAATTTATTTTTTGAATGTGAGTTTTCCCATGGTGTGTGATCCATTTTCCTTGGTTCTCCCATTGTTTGGAATCATTGGCTTGGTCCTTCTTGGAGTGAAATCCTTGCTAGTTTTGTGGAGTCCTTTGATCTTAGCTTGAACCGGTTCTGGTCTGTTTTGTCTTGTGAAATCCTTTGGTTTCTCCGAAAAGAAAGAAATGGAGAAGTATTTCAAAACAAGAGGAGGAGGATTATTGGGTTTAATATTAAACTCACACACCTTTTACATTATGTCTCAGGTTTCTACTATTTTGGAGATCTCAAAAGATAGGTTCATGATTCTGGTCCAAGAGGGTGTTCTTCAGATTTGCAAGGCGGATATCCAATCTATTCAATATTTCAAGAAGCACATGGATATGTTACACCCAAAGTAAATTGATGCATTGGTACAGTATATGAAGAGACTCAAGATTGAAGATGAAAATGGTCCTTCTCCTAGGACTTGGGAGAATGTTCTTGGTGCTTGTTGACTAGTATTGTGGGCTATATGTATACTGACACGAGAGGAAATTTTGTTGTATAAAACTTCTTCTATATTGTATATGATGTAAAGCTAAGTGATTTGACATAGGGCTATGGCCATTTTTGAATTACATGTAATGATACTCTAGATAGTGATTGCATGACACCGGTCTGATTACATCCTTAGAATGGATATGATGTATATGTTTTGAAATAGTTTAATATAAAAATACAAATCTTTTTTATGATATACAATATTATTGCATCACGATTTTTGCATCAACATAGTGGGTACACTTCATATAATTTGTAAGGATCTGCATAATGTATAATCCCACCTCTTCGTTTATTATCATGAATTTCATTTCAAATAATGATCATAAAACCTTTGTGTTCATATTTTTTATGTGTAGATTAACAATTCTTAAAAATGCAAGTCTTTTTTATTATATAAAACACTATTGTATCATGATTTTTGCATCAATGTTGTGGGTACACTTGATATAATTTGAAAGGATGTATCTTCATGGTATATAATCCCACCTCTCCTTTTATTATCATGTTTTTTAATGTGTAGATCATTAACAATTATTAAAAATGTAGGACTTTTTTATGTTGTTCACATTGCTTATGTTGGTCTTCATTTATATGCAGCCATTGCTCTATGTAAGCTTGGCTCTTAGGACATGAGGATATCAGATGCATGTGAAGTGGGATGTTGTATTTGTATATGATTACATTGATGTAACTTTTTTATGATGATATACAATGTATTTATACATGAGTACACTGATGTAGTTGTATTGATGATATACAATGTATTTGTACATGACTACATTGGTGTAGGTATATTGACTATGATGAAAAAATTGGCATAAACTAACAAATCTTATATGTATGACCCACTTATGTATGTTCATGGATGTCACATGTAAGTGTAATGGTAATAATGTGTCTACACCATATGCAGATATCGATGATCATGATTACTGTTGCTTCCCTAAATTCATTATAGCTTAATATAGGCTTGTTAGTCTATATTTATCATTTTCATCCTTATTATCATTTAATATACGAGTAGGTGCAATAATATATGTATTGTATAGCTATCAAGACAAAATGAAATGGTTGTCAAGGTGTTGTCATGGACCTGTGATAACCACACCCTATACATCAATTGTTAAATAGACCATGTATATAAACATTAGTACTTACTAATATCTCTTATAAATATTCATTTAAAATAAAATGCACTATGAAATTACAAGTCTTACCACTATATCGTCAGTGTATGATGAAGGTACCTCCTCGTCTCTAGCATGTGAGGACTCCCCAAGGTATGCTCTGGTCCATGTCATCACATCTAGTGCATCGAGCATATCATGCACATCGTAATCATAGTATCCACAGGACAATGAACAAGCTCTCCAATAGGACCTAAGCATAAATGATTCCATATAGAACAAGTATGTGGCACATAAATATGTGGAGCTGAAGAGGATGTGTCAGTGCCATCGGATCCATCACTAGCATCACCAAAAGGCTGAGCTAGTACCCTAGCTTGAGAAACCAAAAGGCTACTCAAAGAGTCAATAGCCAACATAGTTTGTGACACTGCCTCAACAATAATATTTGGATGTTATACTGGAGGTAGGGGATCAATGGGAGGAGGGGGAACATATGGGTCTTGTAATACTCAAACTACCCCAAGTCTATCTTAAGGCATACCTTAACCCACCCCCTTGAAAGGCTTGATGTCAAAGTAGTTGACATGCTTGCCAAAAACAAACTCAGCATACAATTTTTTGATGAAATAAAATAGGATGTCAAGATTGTTGTTGGATGGTCTATCAAAAACCATCCACCAAAGATCCCAAAATTATTCAACAATATCATCATTTTGACACCATTTGATGGAAAAAAAAAAAAATTCACATTTATTGTTTGTCTAGTGCATGGATTGATAAACAATGTGGCAATATCACCTTTGGATATCTCAAGCTCCTTGACATGATCATAGGTCAAGCCCTTTGCATATCTATTCCTCGTGGACCCTCACCACAAAAGAACGAAATTTTGCTCCGTAGTGATTGTTTCTTCATTATTTATTATGGCATTAAGTGGAGCTAACACTGGGCCTAGACGAGGGATTCTACTATAAACATTCGCAATGACCCTCAATTGGTTCAAATTTTGACCAATTAAATCTTGAATTGAGGGAGGGTTTGGTAGTTGTGGTTGTTCAGGATTGTCATTGTTATCCCCCATTTTACCTGATTGAAGTTGGAAATTTGAATTTAATCAACAAATTTCAAAGAACAATGTATTTCAAATGAAAAATAATAATTTCTATAAAACAAAATCAAAAAACAAATTAAAAAAATACAAAATTTGATAAAAAGACAATAAAATTGGAATAAAATCACACCTTTTGTGAAGAATTCACCAAAAAAACCGCCTTAAAATCAAATATCGAGTTAAATCCGATATTGGATTTTGATAGTTCGTGTAGCCCGTGGGTGAAAAATAACCCATTGTCTATCCCAATGGGTATAAAAATACCCACAAGGATTGTATATCCGATTTGGATCGGATATCCGATATTTATAGCTTTTTCCGACATCTTATATATTATATATAATATATTCTATATTAAATAATATATATTGTATAATATATTACATAATATAATATATAATATATAATATGAATAATATATGATATATTATATCTTATATAATATATATTATATTATATTATATTATATATTATATATTGAATAATATTTAATATTTAATTTATTATATATTATATATTAAATAATATATAATATTTAATATATTATACAATATATTATATGATATATAATACATTATATATTATATTATGTATAATATATTATATATAATATCGGGCAATTTGATTCCCAAAAGGAACCGATTATTTGGAAAATGGTTGGCTTATGGAACATGGGTAACTGCTTAAAATTGGCAGAGGTTTTAAAAGGTATGAAGGTTCACATCTCGAATGAGGAGGACACACTTATATGGAATGCGGCAAAATCAGGTAACTACAAGGTAAATTTGGTCTATGAATTGCAAAGGAGACAAAAAGGCAGTAATTGGCCAGTGATCCTATGTTGGGATAAAAGGGTACTCCCAAACGCTCGTGCATTCTTATGGATGCGCTTCATGGAAGGATACTGACAAGTGACAAGCTAAAACCAATTGGTATATCGAGGCCTAGCAGATGTTATCTATGCAAGGAAGAGGAAGAAATAGTTGATCACCTCTTATACGGATGCAAATATTCAACTCAATGTTGGGATTGGCTTTTAAGAATGTTGCAGAATCACTCGGTCCGTAGTTGTACTTTCAAAGATTTCATATTTGCTTGGCCTACAGGGGGTAAAAAATCAAAGTGGGGTAGCTTGTGGATCACAGGACCATCAATGGTCGCATGGCAGATTTGGAAAGAATGAAACATAAGAGTTTTCAGGGGGGAATAATTGGAGGTTACAACACTCATCAACAGAGTCCAGGCGGCAATTCAAGAAAATGTAAATGCTAAGATATATAGACAGAGCTACAGATTATACTCCAAGTGGGATATGGAAATGGAGCAAGTATGGAATTTGAAATAGTCAAGTCTACACAGATTAAAAGATAAATCGATTGGAAGGAAGAACGTCAAATGGAGTCTGCTACCTCCTAGCTGGAAAAAGCAAAACTTTGATGGTGCTAGCCGTGACAATCCGGGTTTGTCGGGTTTTGGGGTTGTGGTCAGAGATGAGGAAGGTATTTTTGTGGGGGGCTATATGTGGGCCTTCAGGAATTGTTTCCAACAATGTGGCGGAAATCACTGCACTAGAGGAGGGGCTTAAATGGGTTATTGCTAACAAACAATCAAAAGTTGTTATCGAAGGGGACTCTCAAATTATTCTAAATGGTATCAACAAAAAAATATTTACCAACTGGAGGCTTAACACATGGATCCTCAGAATAGACCAACTTATTCAAAAGTTAGATGACTATCTGATAAAACACATATATCATGAAGGAAATCATGCGACTGACTTCCTTGCTAACCAGGGCGTAATCGAATCTCAGACTAAGACCATCTCGGTGGCAAACTTGATATACAAGGACCTGAGTTATTTTCTGGAAGCTAACAGAGATAAGATCCCAAGGATGGGAATTGGGTAATTGCAACCGTAGGTAGGAACCATTGGGATAAGAGAAATACTCTCTTATCAGCTTCGTTGTTCGAAGGAACAACAGGTGTATATATGGACTCAAGTTGATGGATTTTTCTCTGGTTATTGGGATTTTGGTGGTTGCAAAGATGACAAAACACTATCATGAAACTCGTAATTGAAGGAGACTCTTAGGTAATCCTTAATGAAGTGATCAAATCCGTATTCACTAGGAGATTTTCATATTCAACATATGTATCGAGAAGGGAACAAAACAACAGACTTTCTAGTGAACATGGGGATTGAGGAGGATCTTGCCAGAGATTTTGGCAGGAATGACATGATGCCGATTGGACTAAAGGAGGTCACATCCTTTGATTTTCTTTCAATCCCGAAGTCTGGAATTGGATAAGATAAGTTGCTTTTGACGATGATAGGCAGAAGGTGATGTAATCCTAGACTGGTGTTCTCTCATGAGCGAGGAAATCATTTCCACAAGGAAGTATGCTTGGGAAAAAGGAGACTGATAGTCAGATTATCCCAAGCATTATAGATTTGGGTGTCGTTGACTCTCAGGCAAAGGGGAGGTCTATTTATGGACTCTTATTCAGCCTTGTTTTAGCATGAAAGAAAATGGCAGAGCATTTAGGCATCGCCTGTAAGTGCAGCAAGGTGGTTGGTTTGGAGGAGTCACCAGAGGAGCAAGTAGAGTGAATTTTCAAAAAAGACAATGAAAAGGAGAAAGAGACCGTGGTTGACATTCTAGGACCCAATTACTGGTCTAGGGGTCATGTCCACGATGGAAGGCTGATGGAATATTTGTTCCAACTGATCATTCAGGTGTTCGGCCATGCTTTATCGGCAAATGGCATTCTGTGCAGGACGGTGGAGGAAGGGATTTACCTGGAGGTGATGAGAGCTTTGGATAGGATAGTCTCCATTCCCATAGATGGAATCTGTAGTCCGCTGGGAAAAAGAAGAAGATGCAGAAGGCTTGGTCCATTTTCAAGGCTGGGATAATAAAGGAAAACCGTATGGATAGGTTTGCAGCTTTCCTTCAGGAAAATGATGATCTCTTTCCAGAAGGAGTAGGAGATAGGTTGGTGGTCATAGGTAATGGGATCAAGTATCTTTATAACTGATCCCTATGGATGTTAGTATAAGGAGTGGCATCTCCTTCATTTCTCTTGGAAATATAATGGGTACTACCCCCTAGGCAAAACTTGCTTAATATATACATATATATATATTATATAATATATAATATAATATGTATTTCATTAATATAATAATTCATTAATATCGAATATCTAATTTCCTTGGGATTTTTTCATGGCTAGATGTACTGACATCCAAGCCAAGCAAAAAGTCAACACGGATTTTTCACATTTTTGGGCGAGTGAAGGCAATTTTTTTCATATCGCCACTTTATGGCCCCTCACATTCCTGCACATACCCTTTGATTTTAGGTACTAATGAGACTAAAAAAATAACATAAATCATCATAGAAAGTTGTCTTACATTGTCTTTGATCCTTGCAGACCTTTGTCGAAGTTGACATAGGAGAAAATGTCCTTCTATACCTCTATGTCATTCTCTCTATTTACTTAGGTATATCTCACTATCTCTCCCTCTCCTTCTATCTCTCTTTCAATTCCATCTCTCTCTCTTTCCCTTACTCTACTTCTATCTATATATTTCCTCTATCTCTTCCTTCTCTACTTATTGAGCATTCATTTTCTCATCCCATCTAGATCTTTACCAAGTTATATCTATCTCTACATATATCACCCTCTTTCTATTCCCATCTCTCCCTCTCCAACTCTATCCGTATGACTCCCTATTTCTATATTTCTTTACTAATCTCTCTTCTCTCTATTTATCTCCCTCCCTCAAACTTCCTCTACCTATACCTATTTATTACTTGTCTCTATCACCTCCTATCTCTCCCACTCTTGTCCCCTCTATCTATATCTCCCTATAGATCTATCTTCATGTATGTTGACATTTTTATCTCACCCTTAAGCCTGTTGGATTGGTTGAAAGGACCAAAATAGTGAGAGGGGGTGAATCAATATTCCCACCAACTAAAAACTTTCTCCAAAAATCAAGACCTTTTTTAGATGTACCGAATTCACCAATTAAGCATATCAAACATGAAGCAACAAAAGCAAAATAAATATGAAAACACAACCACAAATGGAACACCGGATTTTATACGTGGAAAACCCAAATGGGAAAAACCATAGAGAGTGTTAACACTCAAGATAATATAACTAGTTATGTGGTGTTTACAAACTGGGTGGCTCACTACCAAATTACAAAAGCAACTCACTGTAGGAATGCTCACTGCAAGATTACAAAGATGGCTTCCTATCAGAATGATCACTACAACAAGTATAAATTAAGTGAAGAAAGTTGCATCTCCAAATGCATTGAAATCAGTTCCAATTTAAGCTCATATTACAACTCACATAACCTACAACAGATCGGGTAAAATATCTTTGTACCAAAATTGCATACATCATCTACACATATCATCTACATACACAATCCGAACCAAATCGGATAACTAGTTTGACATTAATGACAACACTGACAATATTCACACAAGTCTAATAAAGCCATCAGTTACTATCGATCTAAGACATCTTAAATGGCTTAAACCCTTTTACATCTGACCCAAGGCCCAAAGCCCTAAACCCCTAAGCTTCATGCATGTAGAGTTATGAATATAGGCAAGCAAAGCGAAATGAGCCTACGGAGCTAAAAAGTTATGAATATAGGCATGCAATGGTGTGTTCTAAAACTTTTCAAGTAATAACAAATGAAAAAAAAATCACCTGCAGAGCTATAGAGAGGTGCATAAACAAAATGGTGGGCCTCTTGCTCCATCCTAGTCATCTATTTTGTAAAGCAAATGCAGATCGACAATCATGTCTTAATCACCTATTGTGAATAATTCCTCACTCAATATCAACTATTCATTTGTCCGTGAGGGCTAGATCTAAAAAATCACATTTAGACCTGGGATGGACATTTGAATTAAAATGGCTGTCTAAGGGTAGTTGCCAACTAGCAGGTTGACCTTTAATTCTGACCTCGTAGATGGCCCGATCTAATCTAATCTTGATCCAACCACTTCTAGTTGATATAAGGTAGCTTCAATTACTTTTTCCAATATCTATAAATGCTTCTCAAGGCTGACCATGTCCATATATTATGCACAAAGACCTCCATGTCCTGACAGAGAATGATCAAATACCTTCCTAGTGATAGAGTCACCTGAACTGTGATGCCTCCTGCCTATATTGACTAGTACAACAATGTCTCTTTCTCCTGTTTTGCATAAATTGATTTGTTCGAGCATGCAAGCAATCAATTCTTTTATCTAATCCATGTATTTTGTTCCTCTATGTAACCTAACCCTATTTAGTTAGGGTTTCTAAATTCAATGCCCAATTTGAGTTACGCCTACACTATAAAGAAAACTTTGTAACATATTTTCAAGGTTCTTCCCCCTTTTCTCTTAGGGAAATCACTTTTGTAACTGTAAAATTGGCCTTGGATTCATATCAATAAAGCTATCTATTTTACCTTCTCTCTACTTTCAAGTATTTTGTGTTTATTTTCACCTTCACACTTGTAGTTTCTCTTTCTATGTTTTCAAATTGCAAGTTGTGTTAAAAGTTCTTATGTGGGTTGTTTGTGGATATTTCCCAGTCCTTTCAACATCTCACTAAGTTCTAACCTCCTTGCCTCCTTTGAAGAAAAGTTAGAGATAGGGACTTGTGTATGTTTGGGTAGCTTTCTTTGATGTTTTGTGCAATATAGGCAGAGAAGACAAATTCTAATTTTGGTGCATCACCTCCATTTTACTCTTTTGCACTCTTTCTTTCATTTTCCCTCTAAGTCAATAGAATAGTTTTTATAAGTAGGATATACAAGTGTCGGGTTGGTTCGACACTACACCTTGATTGGAAAGGAATATGGCCTACTCTAGAGATTCACCCTCACATGCACAACATCCCACACTTGGAGGTTGTTTCCATGTTTCACAAGGTTCTCTTAGTTGATAGCTCAAGCAAGGATGAAAACTTTTGTAACAACAGTTTATGGCACACTCGGTGGGACCACTACATCAAGTTCCCAACAACCTGCTGGTTATATGGTGCTAGATAAAGAATTTCAATATTCATGCTATGGATCTAGTGTTTCTCTTAGCATATCAACCTAGAAGAGGTTCATTTTCAAGCACTTCGCAACTCTCTATTCACATTTTGTTTCTCATATCAAACCTACCATTTTCATGCCCAACTTTTGTATGAGGTCATCTTCTCAATATTTAGAACTTTCATTTTCATGCTCTAGAAGAAGGAGAATTAGATCTTTTTTATCACCAATTAGGGGTATTCGAGCTGAAGCTAATCATTCCCCTCTGGATCTCATTCTACTCCACCTATTAGACCATCACAACCTAGGGTTCCAACCACTAAGTTAAATAGACCTTAGAATATGTGCTTAAATTTTTAAACCTCTATTTGAGTGAAGTTGTAATGCCCATAAATTACAGCTAGGGTAAAAAACAACTATTTCTGTGATACCACCCATGTGTCATGATGTAATGCCTAAAAGTTTAGTAACTAGAAAACCTAATTAATTATTTTATTTATTTTATTTTAGTTGTTGATCTAACCCGATTATCTCAAACTTGATTGATCCTTTTTTGTGTGTGAGGATGTGACACAAAAGGGCTTTACCATTGTATGCGGTAAAAGTGGGCGAATAAAACTTAATATGTGAAAATATGTTAAATACTAGTCCACACACACACACAGGACTTCTTGATGCAAGCTATGGAGTAATGTAGTGTTACTCAGCTTCCCAAGGAGGGTCCCATGGTTCTCTATCTCACAATGTCCCTCAAACCAACGTTTTTGCTCTCAGATCACTGAGCAAAATGGTTTAGGGATGGCAAATATGAGAACAAGAGATGCTTTTGCTAAATTTTAGTATGAGATGTGTTGTAAGCTATGTATGATGCTAAAATGCAATAAACTAAATGATAAGATGACAAGATTAGTATGAATACTATCCTAGCATACTATATTTAGTCTATGATTGAGCTAAATGATAAAGAAAGTAATCTAAACATGCATATTTAGTCTAATTTCTGATCTAAAAGAGGCTAAATGATGAGCATATATGAAATGAAAGCTTGAAAGAATTTGAGCATAAGTGTGATGCTTCAAATTTGAAAGATGATTGTTTTGAATGGAGGAATGAGAGCTCTATTTATAGCACAAACAGGGCAATGGATGGTCAAGATTGAAAGGTTTAATCAAGGGCCAGATTTGAAAGTTGGGGATCCATGTGCACAATTGGCACCAATGAAATGGTGACAAGTGTCGACATAGGATTGGGTTGAGAAAAGAGGTTGGAGGCATTAAAGGCCTGAGAAGACCTCATGGTTATCTAAAGGCTAAGGGTCAAGTCTAAGTTAGGCTTACCCACTGGATTAAGAGTTAATCCAAGGATAAACCTTTGTGCAAATGATTAAGAGATAATCATAGTCAAAGCATTAATGGCCTGATGAGACCCTTGGGTTGGATAGAGGTTGAGTCAAAACAAATGTTTTAACCATGTGGGAAGGTTTGAATTAACCATTAATGGTTATTGGAGACTTTGGGGATTAAGTGGTTGAAGATTGGAAGCCTTTAATGGTTTTCAAAGACTTTAAGGGTTTTAGTGGTTGAGGGTTGAAAACCTTCAATGGTTATCAAAGACTTTAAGGTTTTTGAGAAGTGACTTCCCTTTGCTTAGGGATGTGACAAAATTTAGAGGAGGGTTAGGTTAATTAGAAGCGATTAGAAGATTCTAGAAGGGATTAGGAAGGGGTTTGGGATTTTGCAAGTGGATGGAGGGATAATAGGATTTAATTGAATTAAATGATTTCATTCAATTTGGTTATAATTTGGAGAAATTAAATAAATTAGATTTATTCAATTTGGGATAACTATTTAATTAAATTTGAATTTAATTAAAAGTGGATAGGGGGATTTAATTGAATAAAATGATTTATTCATTAAATGGTATAGTGAATTTAATTTAAATAAATTGAATAATTTATTTAATTAAATAGAAGAATGTGGATAATTTAATTAAATATGGAAATGAACATAAAATATTCATTTAGGAATGTGGTCATTTTTATACATCTACATTTTGCCCCTCTTTGAAGTGACGTGTGTGCACATGTTATTTCAAAGAAAATGATGCTTTATCATGATTTATGATCAAATACAATTTTTGTGTCGCTCTTTTAATTTGCCAGTGATGCCCCAGATTCGATATTTGATGTGATGCCCCCTCGGGAGATGAATCAATATTTTTGAAAAAAAAATTGATTTAAATTGGAGAAGTTCGTATGATGTGTAGGATTCCGTGCTTGTAGAAAGTGTGTAAATTGATTCATCTCCCGATAAATTACAACCGTTTTGGTATAGGGGAGACCGCGACCATATTACAGGTCCAGTTGGCTAACCCTAATTTCATTTTCCTCTTATAAAAGGGGAAAAGGGCTTGATTTAAAGTCATTTGTGCTTTGTTGACTTTGAAGAAAAGAGAATTTGCTCTGGAGAGAAAATGTCTATTCCTTATCACAGACACCGTTTCGAGCGCGTTCGGAGGTACCGGAGGCCAGTAGCGCGTGGACCACCAGTAAGTCAACATTTTTGACCCCTTTTTGATTTTTGGTTTTGTCATTTTCAGCTGTTTTTTGAATTTTAAAGTTTGGATATATCGTTTTAGCGCGTCTAAGGCGTAGATTAGCGCATACGTGGTGCGAAGTAGCGTATCAAGCTCAAATTTAGGGGTCGCGTCCGAAAACATTTGTTAGCGCATAGGATTTTCAGGTTAGCGCGTGCACGAAAAATAGCGCATGTAAAGGTTTTGGTAGCGCGTCTAGTCAACAGGTTAGCGCATAGGTATAACCTAGCACATAGGGGCCACAGCAGGTCGCATAGGGAAGGGGGTTTAGCACGTAGGTCTGACCTAGCGCATAGGACTGAAAAGGTAGCATTTAGGAAGAGTAGATTAGCGCGTAGACAGAGTCTAGCGCATAGGTTAGATTGGGTAGCGCAACGGAGGAAAAGAGTAGCACGTAGATATATGCTAGTGCATAGGCCAGATAGGTTAGCGCGTAGGACAAGCAGTCTAGCGCGTGGAATTGTTTTAGCGCATTGGAGGTCTGTTTTAGCGCATCTATGAAAAATTTGTAGTTTTGGCCGATTTTGAAAAGTTGTGTTTTCGCGTGCCTATCGTGTTTTTGATGCATTTATCCAAGATGAGTATTTGTATAACTTGTTTTGATGTGCAATTTTCCAAGTTATGTATAGATATCAAGTTGTTTGTGTTGATCAGAACATGATTATTTGCATTATCTGTTTCGAGTTCAATGTGTGTGAAAGCCTGAGTTGTTTTACAAGCCGATATGGGTTGGAAACTTGAGTTGTTTTACAAGTTTTGATATGGTTTTTGAGAACTTGAGTTGTTTTACAAGTTGATATGAAATGATAGGATTTTGAACTTTGATTGTAGATGAGCAAATTTGTTTCATGTTTTTTATGTAAGTTTGATTTTGATATCTTTGTGTTGATGTGGAAACTGATATTGGATATGTTTTGTTTGTTGACAGGTGCGTTTGGGTATTGTGCAGTCGAGGGAGAGATTCCCGAGACCATGGACGTTGATACCACGTCTGTCACAAGCAGACTTGGATATTATTGAGAGATGCGGATTGACCTCGCTTCTGGATATGTCGCGGTTCACTGTGAACCGGGGACTGTTGACAGCATTGGCAGAGAGGTGGCACAGTGATACGAACACCTTTCACTTTGCCACTGGAGAGATGACAGTGACACTGGAGGATTGCTACCAGATTTTATGCATTCCTGTGGTAGGGGCCATTTTACCCTACAAGCAGTCAGAGGAGGGCGGCACAGAGGCACTGCGCCGCATATTTCATGATGAGACTGTCTGTGGATACGAGATCCCTTGGCAGGAGTTTTTAGATTTGGATTATGCACCACTGCCATCTGTATTGGCAGGATTCATTGGGGGATTCCTTTGTCCTGATCGCAGGTCAAAGGGATTTTCAGTAGGATGGGGGCTGGTCCTGGAGCAGATGGTTACACAGGGTCGGAGATTTGCCTGGGGGTCAGCGATGTTGGCCCATCTTTACAGGAGCCTGCATGAGGTAGTATACCTTGGTTATGGGAGCTTATCAGCAAGGGTGACCCTTTTACAGGTGTGGTGCTAGGAGCACATTCCAGCAGCTAGGCCACTGGCAGACAGGGATAGACCCGTAGGTGCTGCTTATGCTTATGGATATAGAGGCCTAGTTGTCCAACGTAAGCTGGGCAAACTAGAGCACTGGAGGAGGGTGTTTGATGATATAGATACAGTCACCTGGAGACCGTATACAGGCTGCGAGGTATGGGCCGAGGATGGGATGGAGATGCCGTTCATTTTCATGACGAGGTATCTGATCGGGAGGACTCCGTTCGTTATTGAGTGGTTTGTGGTTACTCGAGTTTTGCGACAGTTCGGGAGGCAGCAGGGGATTCCACAGGGGGCGTGCTTGTATGCACGGTAGCAGTAGGATGTGGTCGATTGGGGGCCGACTATTGACAGTGCCGTGGCCATAGAGGAGTTCATAGGGCTGGCCGGACAGATCTGGGACTATGTCCCAGAGATACAGGATGCTGGGATGACTGACGAGTTTGCTCGTATGTTTGCTGCTCGGGCCGTGGCGAGGATCTCAGATCCAGAGGAGATGAGGCCGACATTTGATTCAGATGGAGAGGAGGGGGGAGACGATGGGGATGATGGAGACGATGGATATGATGGAGGAGGTAGAGGAGCCAGGGGGAGCCAGGGTGGCAGGGGTGTACAGAGAGCGGTACGGCAGGGTAGGATTGAGAGGGGGAGAGGAGGATTAGCCATTGGCGTCGGGAGAGAGGGGAGAGTGACAGAGGTGCTAGCTGCAGTGGGGGGAGAGGAGGAGGTGGGGAGGCCAGCACAGAGGAGGAGGGTAGATATACTCCCACCTCCCATACCTAGGACAGGCCGAGTGGGAGGGGTGGCGCCAGCACAGGTACCACTGCGGGTCCGAGTGCCGGGTCATGTAGAGGATGCTCAGATCCGGACCCTATAGATTACTGTGCAGCAGCTGCAGGCACAGATTTTGACTTACCAGCGACAGATTTCTCAGTTGACTACTGAGAGAGATACGGAGATAGAGCAGAGGAGGCCTTAGCGACCGTGCAGAGAGCAGCGGCGGGTGGTCCTATGAGAGACACTCTTAGAGAGCTGACACGGAGAGTGCAGGAGGCTGATTATTATAGACAGCATTATAAGGCTGCAGTGCCCAGAGACCGACATGTAGTGAGCTTTGCACAGTCGAGATCGAGTCGATCTCGAACTGCTGGGACACGATCTGAGAGCCGAGGAGTGACGGGGCCGGTGAGACAGGACCCTCCTGCAGATCCGGGGGCGAGTGTATTGGGAGCTAGACAGGATCCTCCTGGAGATCCAGGGGCAGGTGCATCCAGAGCCAGACCATCTCCATCAGGGGATAGTCACACTTGAGAGACATGGTCTCGGTTGTATTTTTGAGCATTGTATGCTTTGTACGGGACATATTTTTGAGACATTTTGTAGAGTTTGATCATTTTTTGAGAGATATATATACAGAGCACCATTTTTGATCGATGTGATGTGTTTATGGATGAATGTTTATGTGTACCACTTCCTTTTATATGATGATGTAACATTTTCATATATGATGCAATGTGTGATGCAGGATGTATGTTTTTATATGCTGTGAGATGTATCTTGAAAATGAGATGTATGATTTAATAAGCTGCTATATGTAAAATGATGTAAAAATGATATGATGTGCGACTAATTTATAAAATGATATGCAACTAATTGTAAAATGATATGCAACTAATTGTAAAATGATATGCAACTAATTATTTTTGGAGTATCTCTCATTCTGTATTTGTCATCCGATATAACCATTTATTTGCTTTCTTTGTAAATATCATCATGGAGCATTTATTGATTTTTGGATATGTTGAAAATTTATACAAGCATAATGGTATAATTAAACCATAATGACCTGAGTAAAATTTACATGATAGTTAATTTTGCAAGATAGCACAAGCATCAAGGTATAATTGAACCAGAACGACCTGAGTGTGTATTGCGTAAACATACAAGATTAAATCATTTATATGCGTGAAATGGAATCAGGCCTTCAGTGATATGGATCACATCTCGAGGCAAATATTCACACAGTACAAGTGATCGCCTCCTAGACAGAAGACTAAGAAAATTTTTGGAAGTTCCTCATGATCTCTTGCTTTTGATGAGATAAGGAGAAGATTCCAATTTATTTAAAAAGTTCAAAATGCAAAATAATCAAGACTTTAATGCGATAATGCAACATTTAGTACTTCAGAAAATCATCCATCCTTAAGTTTCTTGTGTATTGTTCGTGTTTTGGTTGTTTGTGATGAAGCGTAGTTGTGTTTGTTGGATGTCCTGTGTCTGAGTTTTGCAATAGTTGGAATGTCTTGAATGTTTGCAAGTGTTTGAACAGTTTAATGCCCCTAGATGAGTGTTCTTCTGGATATGATTATGTACATTGATTTCCGAGCCACGGTGAAATGCGATAAGAGAGTAGATACAGATGGATAACTCAGGATAGTGACTACGCTAAGTATGTCCTGAATGGATATATGCTAAGTGTCGGGCGATGGCCGATAGTCTTTTGATGGATAAAATGGCATGGACATAGATAAAGGAGCCGGTCTTTCACAAGGGCGCCTGTTTACCAGATTTTCACCATTTGTTTTTATTGTACTTTGTATTTTTTTTATTTTTTATTTTTGCTTTTTCCATGCACTAGGCTACCTTAAGTATAGTACTTCTTCAGATGAGTGCTGTTAGTTGGATCATCGAGCACATCTCCTTCAGAATTTGTTAGCTGATAGGCACCTGATCCATAGACTGAAATGATGACATAGGGACCCAACCAGTTAGGTTCAAATTTCCCTTTCTTTTCTCTATCTTGCTGATTTCTTGGATTTTCTTTTAGGACTAGATCACCAACCTTGAAGTTGCGAGGAATGACCTTATGATTGTAGCTCCTGCACATGCGTTGCTGATATGCTTTGAGATGAGTATAAGCATGTTGGCGTCTTTCATCTAATAGTTCCAGTTCTTGCAGTCGGTTAACTCGATACTCCTCATCTGGGATCAAACCTTTCAAAGAGACTCTAAGAGATGGAATTTCCACCTCCAAGGGTAAAATAGCCTCTGATCCATATACCAATGAATATGGTGTTGCCCCTGTAGGTGTGCGGATGCTGGTCCTGTAGGCCCAAAGTGCTGGATTGAGTTGTACGTGCCAATCTTTGCCTACATCATTTACTGTTTTCTTGAGGATTTTTAGGATTGTTTTGTTAGATGCTTCTGCTTGGCCATTTCCTTGTGGATAGTATGGTGTAGAAAACCGATGTTGGATTTTGATTTTTTCACATAGTTCCTGTACATCTTGGTTTTTAAAAGGTCATCCATTATCTGTGACGATTGAACTTGGAATACCATATCTGCAGATCAGATAATTTAGGATAAAAGAGGCAATTTGTTTCCCAATCACTGTGGTCATGGGAACTGCTTCGATCCATTTGGTAAAGTATTCTGTTGCAGTTATAATGAACTTGTGTCCATTTGAAGATGAAGGATGTATTTTGCCTACCAGGTCCAATCCCCACTGACAAAAGGGCCAGGATGTGGTAAATGGTTGCAGTTCCTGTGCTGGTGCATGTATCAGATTGCCATGGATCTGGCATTTAGGACATTTCTTGGCGAAATGATAAGAGTCGTTCTCCATTGTAGGCCAGTAGTATCCCATTCGTAGAAACTTTTTAGCAAGAGTAGTGCCACTTGAATGTGTGCCACAAATACCTTCATGAAGCTCGTGTAAAGCTGAATCAGAATCATTACGATCAAGACAACGAAGAAGAGTACCATCTAGACCTCGACGATATAAGGTATCAGCGGTAAGGGTGTAACGGGCAGCTTGTCGGATAAAGTTACGTTTTTGGTTACGGGATTGGTCAATGGGTAAGATATTATGCTTGAGGTAATCGTATATTGGTCCATATAATGGAGAATCTGAACCGGTTAAGGCATATATAACTTGGGATTCAGAGTGGTTATAGGCGGGAGAGAGCAGTTGCTCTACCAGGAACTCATAACGACTCTGTTGTTCTGGAATTTGTAGTAATGAACCGATTGTAGCCATTGCATCGGCTGCTTTGTTACTCAACCTTGGTATTTGTTCAAAAGTGATGTGCACAAAATACTGTTTGAAATCATCCACCATCCGTTTGTAGGGTAGTAACTTGTCATCCTTTGTCTGATAGTTGTTGTTGATTTGATTGATGACCAGTTGTGAGTCTCCATAGACTTTTAATTCTGTGATTTTCCATTCGACAGCCATTTTGATGCCTATAACCAATGCTTCATATTCAGCCACATTATTTGTACATGGAAACATAATTCTGTATGATCTCGGCATAGTGTGTCCTTCAGGGGTGATGAATAGAATGCCAGCCCCTGAACCATGTTGTGTATAGGATCCATCAAAGTATAGGGTCCATTGTTTGGAGGAAAGAGCAAAAACATCCCTGTCTGGAAATTCAATGTCCATGGTTTGTTTGCCTGGTAGCGGTGCTTCAGCTAATTGATCTGCAATTGCTTGTCCTTTGATGGCTCGTCTTTCTGTGTATTGGATGTCGAATTCACTGAGAATCATGACCCATTTAGCCAATCGGCCTGTAAGAGCGGCTTTGCTGAGTAGATATTTGAGAGGATCAATTTTTGCAACTAGCTTGATGGTGTGTGCTAGCATGTAATGTCGGAACTTCTGAGATGCAAAAACAACTGTTAGGCAAGCCTTTTCAATGAATGTATAATTGAGTTCATAGCCATTCAATGTTCTACTGATGTAATACATGGCGCATTCCTTTCCTTGTTGATCTTCTTGTGCCAATAGTGCCCCCAGTGAAACATCTGTTGTTGAGATATATAGTATACGAGGCTTTCTTGCAATTGGTGGTACTAGAACCGGTGGATTCATCAGGTACTGTTTAATTTGGTAAAAAGATTCTGCACACTTAGTCTCCCATCTGAATGGCACATTTTTGTGTAGCAAGTGGCTAAATGGTAGACTTTTATCTGCTAGTTGAGCGATGAATCGCCTGATTGATTGAAGCCGTCCTTGGAGAGATCGAAGTTGACTGATATTCTTTGGTGGTGGCATATCCATGATGGCTTGTACCTTTGCTGGATCAACTTCAATACCTTTAGCTGAGACGATGTAACCTAGTAACTTGCCTGATGTAACCCCAAAGACACACTTCTTAGGGTTGAGTCTGACTTTGAATTTCTGCAACCGATCAAAGATCTTTGTTAGGATGCCAAGATGTTCAGCTCTGGTGAAAGATTTTGCTAGTAAATCATCCACATAGTCTTCCATAAATGTGTGCATCATATCGTGGAATATGGTTGTCATTGCTCTTTGATAAGGGGCTCCAACATTCTTTAAGTCAAAAGGCATAACATTCCAACAGTATGTTCCCCAAGGACAGGTGAATGCTGTTTTGTCTTGATCTTCAGGAGCTATTTTGATTTGATTATAGCCTGAGAAACCGTCCATTAAGGAGAGCATTGCATGGCCTGCTGTGAGATCTACAATTATATCAATACTTGGCAGAGGAAAGTCATCCTTTGGGCAAGCTTTATTGACATCTCTGAAGTCAGTACATATTCTGATACTACCATCTGGTTTTGATACTGGAACAATGTTAGAAATCCATTCTGCATAGTCAATAGGTCGGATAAATCCGACATCTAATAATTTCTTTAATTCTGTTTTGACCATGAGTGCTACCTGTGGATTCATCTTTCGTAGCTTTTGCTTGACTGGCTTGACTCCTGCAGAGATGGACAAGTGATGCATGATTAGGTGTGGATCTACTCCGGGCATGTCAGCATATGACCAGGCAAAGTTAATTTGTTGTCCTTTAAAGAAGATGATGAATGCCGATCTTTCCTCCTCTGTCAAAGATTCTGCAAGGTGAATGTGTCTAGCTGCTTCTATGGTACCAATGTTGATTGATTGAGTGGGCTCAATCAATATGGGTGATCGCTCATGAAAATGTTCAGGAAGAGTGTCAAGTCTCCCATCGTTAGGTGCCTTAAAAAGGTTTTCACCCTCAGATGCATCCTTTATTTTTACTTTTTTGTGATCTATAGCTGCCATTGACTGGTTTTCAGCATTAGATTCATTATTTGATTTATTTTTGCGACTGAGAGACTTGGCACTCCCTGAAGAACAAGCATCGTTATTCGTTTCACTGGTAGAGCCTGTTTCGGGATTGACGGTGCATAAGTAATGGATAATAGATTCATCATCTGGAAAAATTGGGATATCATGAGTCTCAGGTTCATTCCAGTCGATGAGATCAGGGAAGACAAGCGGTAAGGAATCGTTGGGTAGGTTAAGGTCAGCTACTGTAAGTGTTAGGATAGAGTTATCATCGTGATGGGTCTTAATGTTAAAGAAGTTTAGGGTTTTATCGAGGTCTTCGATGGTATCATCTTCTACATAGACTTGTTCGTAATATTTCTGTTCGCTTTCCTGAATGTCATAGATATGTTGTGGTCCAAACTTAAGAGGTCTATCCTCTGCATTATATTCTTCTTGAGAAATGGATATGAAATCAATATTATCTGGGATATTTGTAGTAGTATCAGAGCAGGTACCCCATTCATAGTCATTTGAATCTGTCTCATAATCATCATCCCAAATTCTGTCTGTGCTGTAAACAAGGATGTTGTATGGCGAAAACAAATCTTTGATAATGGATACTATTTTGATATTCTGTGTTGATTCTGTATCAGATCCATCTTCTACTTGCTGGATTTGTTCATAGACTGTGCTTCTTTGGGGGGGAATAACGGTATTTGAAGATGTCCTGATTTGTTCTTGAGATATTGGTGTTTGAATATGAGCTACTACTGCAGATAGGGCCTTCTTATGACTTAGAAGTTTTTCTTGATGTAACTTCTGATCTTGACGTTCTCGTGCCTTACGGATTGTTTCTGCTGATTCAAAGAGAGCTTCCTGCCAGGATTCTTCCTTGTATTTCTTCTTTTCCTTCCATTGAGGTTTTGCATTTGTGTGTGGCGGCCTTTTCAATAGGAAAGTGAATTTAGAACCTAATCCTGCTTTATTTCTATTAGGTTGTGAAGGAAGATTTATAGGTTCAGTGACTCCTTCTTTGCATTTGCCAATGGGTCCTTTACCGTCATATCCCATTTGCTTCATGATTAAGTAGCCTTTTCCATACATGTGTGTTGGTAGAACAATGTCTAGAGCAGATGCTCTATGATTTTCTTCTTCATCTTTGTATAACCAGCTAAGAATATCTTTGTCTTCTGATTCATGTGCTAGAGTACCCAATTGGATGAAGGTACCATCAAATTTAGTGATGGGTTGAGTAGCCAGTTGTGTTGATGTAGTAGGCAAACCATGCGATCTAGGTGAGGTTGGCAATTTTGCCAAACATAAAGGCTCCAAAGAGTATTCTCCCATGCCTTGGTCTTTGATTTGCATTTTCTTCTTGAAGTCTCCCCATAAGGAGTTGGATTTTGCTGTATATGGATCTGATGTTGAAGATTGCTGCTTTTCTCTATTATGAGGAACCAAATTGTCCTGTGCTGTCCCCATTGCATTGCAATGTTGAAATGGATTGTGATCAGCTGATATGGAGATTTCCTACCCATCATAAGGAAACTTGACACACTGGTGATATGTAGAAGGTACTGCTTGCATTTCATGTATCCAGGGTCGGCCTAATAAGATATTGTAGGTGAGATCAATATCTAAGACTTGACATATAGTATCTTTTTGCACTGGTCCTACTTGAATAGGCAATATCACTGTTCCTTTAGAGGATCTTTCCTCATCATCATATGCTTTTATAGTAATCTTTTTACAAGGATCAATAGATTCTTTTGAGAAACCTAGTGCATGGATAAGCTTTAAAGTACATATATTAAGTCCGGCTCCTCCATCTATTAAGACTCTTTTGACACGGTGTTTGCAAACAATGACTTCAATATGTAGAGGAGTATTATGCGGATGACTTAATGAAGTATTATCATGCTCTGAGAAGGTGAGGTTATGAGATTCTGTCATATGGGCAACCATGGCTTGGAATTTGTCTGTATCCAGATTTTGAGGTACATTTGTTTCTAATAGCGCTTGTTCCAATATGTCTTTGTGTTTTGGAGATAGTTTCAACAATTCCAGGATAGATATCTGAGCTGGAGTCTTGCGTAGTTGGTTAACTAAGTCGTATTGGATCTTTGGTGTGGTAGTTGGAGGTGCAGTGTGTCCCTTCAAGACATATTTCTGAGTCTGAGTTGTTACATTGACAGATTCATGATCACGTTTATCTCGAATGGTTATAACATTGATTTGATGGTCTTCGGTTGATATGTGATTGATTGTGTTGTTGTAGATGTGATTAATATGAGCTCTGCATGTATCATTTGAAGTTGATGCTTCATCTTTGTTGTAATTTGGGAGAGGATCTTTGAAGGCTTCATGATCATGATTTGTTTTGAGACCGTCCACCGTTAAGTCACCTCGATCAATCATGTCTTGGATTATGTGTTTCAATCTCATGCACTCGTTTGTTTTATGACCTTTGTTGCGATGAAAATCACAATAGTGTGAATCATTCCACCAAGGTGGTTTGATTGGGGGTTCATAATTGTTGATTGGAGGCAAAGAAAGAATCTTGTTTGCCAATAGTTCTCTGAATGCGGACTCTAATGATTGGCCCAATGGTATGAAGATACGTTTCTGAAAATTGTTGGTGTTGGTGCGTGAATTGTTGTTAGGCTCTGGATCCAGGTTTTTGTTTTGATTATTGTTAGCGTCATTGGTATTGAGTTGTCCTTGAGCATTGTTTGGTGCATATGTGTTAGCACTGGGAGTAGCATTTTTAGGATTTTTCATATTTTGAGTATTTCCTAATAAGGCAAGCACTGGCTGTTTAGATTTGGAATCATATGATTCATTGTTGCCCTCGTTTTTGTTTCGTGTCCAAAATCGATTTTTTTCTAGATTGGTGTTGTTTTGGTTATTGTAGTTTGATGAGTTTGTGCCTTCTTTGTAGAACTTGAGTGTTCCCTTTTTGACACAAGCTTCCTCTACTTGGATGCCATTTTCGATCAATTTGTCAAAGGATGGGATGCATTGGAGTTTGAGTCTGTAACTCATTTCACCATTCAAGTTATCAATGAATATTTCCATTTTCTGTTTTTCAGGAATATCTCGAGGATATCTTGATACCATGCGTCGCCAACGTTGAAGGAATAACATGAATGTTTCATTGTTCTTTTGTTTGGTGTTGCAAATATCTAGCATGGTTATGGCATGTTGGATGTTGTAAGAATAATGGGTGATGAATTTGTTAACCAATTCATCAAATGATCTAATAGGTGGTGTAATCTTGGATAACCATTCCATTGTTTGTCCTCCCAGACTTCTTGGGAATAACCTCATCAGATAAGTGTCATTATGAGCAAATTCAAGACTCATAGTACAAAATTCTCGAACATGATCTCGAGGATCACCTTTTCCATCATATTTATCAAATTTGGGAATGTCTGAGTTTGGAAGAAAATGTATCATGTTTAAGCTTCTGTCAAATGGATAAGGACAGATTTCGTTTATAGAGTACCGCACTGTTGTCCCTTGTTGCATATCGTGCATTTGTCGTTGCAACATTTGCATTTGTTGAGTAAGAGCAACCAAGGGCGCATTATCTTGCCGAGGGAAGAGTTCTTCCCTCGTATTTGTTCTTAACTGAAAAGGTGTAGTAAATGGTATGTGTTGTTCTGGGGTTTCGAACACGGGTACTCGCATTTCTGATATATGTTGCTCTGGAATATGTTGTTCAGGTATGCGAGTTTCTTCTTCTCGTTGTCATTCTTGATATGTATATTGTTGAGACCCAGTTTGAAAGACATTTGCGTCAAAATCTTCAGGAAGTTTGACGCCTTTGCTTGTAAGCATGAGTAGATATTTTTCTTTGTCATTTTCCATGAGCTTTTCGACAAGTTTTTGGAAGGAAGGATTTTCTTGACATTCCCGAAGAAGTGCGTCAGTAATTTCAGGTTCTTCTACGGGTGGAACTTCAAAAGGATTTGATAATCTGCGATTCATACTTGATTCTGTGGGTGTCTCGCTTTGTTTGTTTCATTGAGAGCGAGTGATAGGCATTTCAATAGAAACTTTCAGTGATGAAAGGAACAAATTCCTCGTTGATGTTTTGCTCTGGCGTTGGTGGTTCTGGTCGAGATGTGTTATATGTGATGCACTCGTCGGGTAGGAATGTTGGATTGATCTTTCCTCCGCGGTTTGTCTTTTGATTAAAAGCAGATTTTTGACAGTATGCTCTTGTTTTCAGGGGTTCTTTGTCAAATTCGCTGGATTTGTTTTGGATATAACGTTTGACGTGATGAAGAAATACCCGATGGGATTTGAAGAGTTGACGATTGATGTATAAAAATTTATTTCTCTTGATGAATTTGGAAAAGCTAGGTGGTTGTTTCTTCAACATGATGTTACGATAGAGGTTCTTTCTTCTCAGAATGAGGGGATTAGTCATGCATGAGTGATCAATGATTTCCTTTGATTTGTTTGGATTTAGTTGATTCTTGTTTTGAAAATTTCAAATCTTTACTTTATCAGAATGAAGGTTTAGATATCCCTTCACGACAAAGCGTGTCAAATGATATGAATAAGAAGTTTCTTGATCTGGAAACTGGATTTGACAATTTGGAAATTTTTAGACAAGTGTTTTTGGAGATAAAATCCGTAAGATGGTAAAGGATTCTGTTGATACTGATGATGAGATTTTCCGGATTATGATAGGAGAGACGTCCTCTATTGCTCGATTCGTTTTCGGATTCTGACAACTTTGTTTGACACAAATTTGACTTGAGAAAATGTATTTTGATGATTTGTTTTTGTCACTCTGGTTTGATAAAAGATGTGTTTTGATGAAAAACTGTTTTTAAAATATTTTTGAAATTTTCAAAATTTTCAGTTTTTCAACTCCATGTTTTCTACCCTTTTTTTTTTTTTACGCGCTAAAGCAGAGGTTTGATGCGCTACCTAATTTTCCTGATGCGCTAAAAACATTTCCACACGCGCTAATCTGCCCCCGGTTACGCGCTAAAAATATTGATTCTGGAAAAATTTTGCTCTAACGGGTGGAAAATCCACGCGCTAGACTGGGCTTGATAAGCGCTAATTTTTTTCGGCTAATGCCCTAGGATATGGATTCCACGTGCTAAGTTGTTTGTTTCACGCGCTAGAACGTAGGCTTGTTTGGAAAAACGACGCGCTACACTGTGCCTCCTACGCGCTAGCTGTTTTGGTTAACGCGCTAACTGTGGATAATTACGCGCTAATATTGTCCTGAGACGCGCTAGAATGTGTTTCAGATGCGCGAAATAATTGTTCACTTAGGATTGAAACGCTATTGTTTTAGTTGTACGCGCTAATTTTATGTTCGGATGCGCTAATAGGACTGTTACACGCGCTAAGATGTTGCTCTTATGCGCTAAACTGCCCTGATATTTCTTTTTTTGGTGTTTTTGTGAGAATTTTGAATTTTGTTGAGAAAATTTTCAAGTGGGATGGATGATTTTCTAAAATACAAAATACAAGCATGACACACAAAGTACAATCATTTCGCCTAAGCTAACAGAAAGTGTATGTTCTGTCGAGGATGTGTTCAAATCCCCAATGTTTTAACAGGTTGGATACAAAATAAACACTTCAGAAAGACTCTTTATTCAAGGGTCATAAGTAACATCATAGCCCACTAGTCTCGATACTCCGTCAGCTCAAACAGCCGTGTCACCCCCTAGAGGGCGCCTGTTTTTTTGCCTTTTGCCAGAAGTTAACCCAAAGTGAATTGCTTCACAGTTGAGTAGTTATCTTGGGAGATATATGGTGAGTAATCTTGGGGGCGGATTCTTCCCCACCCTTGCACTATGATGTTACAAATGTTTGGATACTGACTCGGCTCAAGGTTTCTAATGCTAAGGTTCTTAATCAGGCTTCCCGTTCGGTCGTCAGTGATAAACTCCCTCAGGAGGCTTCCCAACCTTTAGAACAAAGGCTTTACGTATCTCGAGGATACTGGGGGAAGGCTAATCACTGCGCACAACCGTTGAAAAGGACTTTCGTCACTTTCCACATTTGATTATAGTGGGTTGAAATTCTTGGCGACAAAGTCGTTCCCCACTTAGGTCGTTCCCTTCACACCGGCCATAAACGGCTTTAAGAGTTGATTGCAACTCCCTGGGAAGGCAGGTCTGCTAAAGGATTTATTGCTTGAATTAAAGAAAGCTTTAAGAGTGGTTTGGCTTTTTGGTCACCCAGTTAAGGGGAGAGCATATACCTTCCACTTTCAAGAAAAGGCAAACAATGATGTTTATTTTAGTCTTTTCAAAGTAGTGATTTTCTAAAAACTATGCAGAGATGTTGCTCCACACAAACATGATGTTCTTTTTATTTTGTTCAAAGCAATGATTGTCTAATCTATGAAAAAGAAAGAGTCAACAAAGCAAGTTCGATTTTTGTTAGAAGTCAACAAAAGAAAAACATTTTGTTGTAAACGCAAACTTTCTCGCTGTACCTGCAAGAAACGTTAAAAACCCTGCAAATAAACAGAACGAGAAGATTGTTAGTTTGTTTCGGGGGACTTCCACAAGTCTAAAATCCTTAATTCGGTTACAATAAAAAATTTTGTTTTTTTTGTCTGTGATGCGCTATAGAACAAACTGTATGCGCTACAATACTCTGCGGATGCGCTACAGTTTCTTCTCTGTGCACTATTCTGTTACCCGGATGCGCTAATCTGTGTTTTGTTTTTTCCCGCGGTGTGTTATGCAGGAAAAGTTTGAATCTGATGCGCTAACTGTTAGTTGCAACGCGCTAGAATATGTATTATAAGTGCTAAAATTTTGGGCGGATGCGCTAATCTGTTAGGTTTATGCGCTAATGTGTGTTTCGCCGGCGTCGACACCTACAGGAAAATTTGTTAAATAGTATCATGCACTAAGGAACAGTGTTCACGCGCTAAGACAGAAAGCACACGCGCTAAACAGTAGGCTAGAAGTGCTAAACTATTAAGCGGATGCGCTAAAATATCTTTTCGACGCGCTAATTCTAGTTTCCCGTGTACCTGCAAAAGTCATCAAATTCAAAAAATGATGTGTTATTGGGGGTCGAGCCCTGCGGTGGGCGCCAGAAATGTATGCGGGAAAAGTGGGCAAATAAAACTTAATATGTGAAAATATGTTAAATACTAGTCCACACACACACACAGGACTTCTTGATGCAAGCTATGGAGTAACGTAGTGTTACTCAGCTTCCCAAGGAGGGTCCCATGGTTCTCTATCTCACAATGTCCCTCAAACCAACGTTTTTGCTCTCAGATCACTGAGCAAAATGGTTTAGGGATGGCAAATATGAGAACGAGAGATGCTTTTGCTAAATTTTAGTATGAGATGTGTTGTAAGCTATGTATGATGCTAAAATGCAATAAACTAAATGATAAGATGACAAGATTAGTATGAATACTATCCTAGCATACTATATTTAGTCTATGATTGAGCTAAATGATAAAGAAAGTAATCTAAACATGCATATTTAGTCTAATTTCTAATCTAAAAGAGGCTAAATGATGAGCATATATGAAATGAAAGCTTGAAAGAATTTGAGCATAAGTGTGATGCTTCAAATTTGAAAGATGATTGTTTTGAATGGAGGAATGAGAGCTCTATTTATAGCACAAACAGGGCAATGGATGGTCAAGATTGAAAGGTTTAATCAAGGGCCAGATTTGAAAGTTGGGGATCCATGTGCACAATTGGCACCAATGAAATGGTGACAAGTGTCGACATAGGATTGGGTTGAGAAAAGAGGTTGGAGGCATTAAAGGCCTGAGAAGACCTCATGGTTATCTAAAGGCTAAGGGTCAAGTCTAAGTTAGGCTTACCCACTGGATTAAGAGTTAATCCAAGGATAAACCTTTGTGCAAATGATTAAGAGATAATCATAGTCAAAGCATTAATGGCCTGATGAGACCCTTGGGTTGGATAGAGGTTGAGTCAAAACAAATGTTTTAACCATGTGGGAAGGTTTGAATTAACCATTAATGGTTATTGGAGACTTTGGGGATTAAGTGGTTGAAGATTGGAAGCCTTTAATGGTTTTCAAAGACTTTAAGGGTTTTAGTGGTTGAGGGTTGAAAACCTTCAATGGTTATCAAAGACTTTAAGGTTTTTGAGAAGTGACTTCCCTTTGCTTAGGGATGTGACAAAATTTAGAGGAGGGTTAGGTTAATTAGAAGCGATTAGAAGATTCTAGAAGGGATTAGGAAGGGGTTCGGGATTTTGCAAGTGGATGGAGGGATAATAGGATTTAATTGAATTAAATGATTTCATTCAATTTGGTTATAATTTGGAGAAATTAAATAAATTAGATTTATTCAATTTGGGATAACTATTTAATTAAATTTGAATTTAATTAAAAGTGGATAGGGGGATTTAATTGAATAAAATGATTTATTCATTAAATGGTATAGTGAATTTAATTTAAATAAATTGAATAATTTATTTAATTAAATAGAAGAATGTGGATAATTTAATTAAATATGGAAATGAACATAAAATATTCATTTAGGAATGTGGTCATTTTTATACGTCTACAACCATTATATATTTACAAAATCCTAACTATAATACTTATACAACTAGTGTAAATTTGCACTTCTATAATGCCTTTCATAAGGATTGAGCAATAGCTCCAAGATCCACTTAAATGATAACAATGAATTTATATTCTAATTCTTACATGAAATTAAAGTAATCTGATTCTTCTATGATTGAAATAGTAAATTACTTATGAACCTTATTTCTAATGCTTAAAAAAATTCTATGAAAATTTGGCCTATTTTTTTTACTTATAAATAGATTCTTTTTTAACAGGATACATTATACATTTACTCTTTGTAACCATATAAAGATTCTTTTCGAAGACACTAATTATCTAATAGGAATATAGTATTATAGGATTATAACTTTTAATTTTAAATAGGATTATAGTGTTTTAGATACACCATAGTTCATTCTCTATTTAAAACACTACTAGTGACTTGCCCAAAGCAATATTTTTAATACTTAAATATTTCATTTATATTTTATCTAAATGAAAAAAAGAAAGGGTAGTATCATTTACATCCATAAAAAAATTATCATATTAATAATGCTTCATATTAATATTAAACTTATCCTTATTGGATAATATTATAAAAAAATTTACTATCATTACAAGATGAATATTCCTAGCACCGATATTCTCATTATAATAATCCCCTTGATAAAAATGTCATTATGCCATCACCAAGGTAGGGTAAAATTAGCATTACTCTTAATGATTGAAGGGTAGGAGCCTGAATTATTATTAGTTCCTACCAAAGCAAACTACTTCATTAGTCAATTCTATTTTTCAATTAGTTGAACCAATCAGCTTTTAGAATTAATTTTTTTGAGAAAAAAATCTTTAGTTCACATTTATTTTATATTTTACATAATTATAAAAACATCATTTTTCTTTGTTTCCATTGGCCAATATGAAAAATAGTGGGTAGAAAATTGTAATATGTTGAAAAATGATGAGAGGAGATCAAGTGGAAACCTTTACTCCCCTCAAAAGAGGAATGAAAGTTTAACAAAGGATTCCCTCCAAGTTTTCACACATTACATTCAAAAGAGAGGTTGAATTCACTAGATCCAATCCTCAATGGTAAGAGATTGAATACTAATTGAATTGCAGTAAATTTCAAAAGTATTAATTAAATTAACCCTCTTTTGTAATAGACTAGTTGAATTAAGCAAATTGAGACTAAGTGCATAAATGATAAAGAAACAATTATATCTTGAGATACAGATGTGGAATGAAGTTGTGCACTTGGAATTAGCAGTAAAATGTTCAGATGAAGCTTCCCTGCAAATCTGAGAAAAAGTTGCAGGGATCGTTCATAGTTATGCACGGTCCTCTAAAAAATTCGCATGCCGAAAAGGGTTTTTTTCGTCTCTAAAAATCAAACCTAAACCTACAATTACAGTTGCGCACCTACAACCTACACACAAAAAAGAGAGGGAAATGTTGTTGGGATTGGGGGTTTCCCTTCAGGTCAAACCCTATTTTGGAATTAACCAAGTGGTTGTAAAATGCTGCAAGTAAATAAAAGGAAATGTTTGAAGTAAAATCCACCTCAAGAAGGGGATGTGATTGAAATGTTGATACCTTTGTAGATGAATTTGCTTGAATGGGTATGTCAAATACAAAGAGTTTTTTAGTGGCAAATCTTCGCCAATTAGCGAATTCCACGTATTGTTGCGTATTTTTTTGAGGAAATGGCAAATAGTCTAGGGCAACATCGTGGTCAAATCACTCAGAATTTTGGGGTTAACGGTACACTGTATTTTGTCTTTGCCATTGACCACACATCGTTTGACGTGCATGCCCATAATATTCACTTGGAATCACTCGGACATGGGTATTAGATCACCTCCGTTATTCACCAGCAATAGTAAAATGACCACGTACCCAGGACCTAATTCGCCAACGGTAAATTAAATGTTCATTGCACGTGACGGCCAAATTCGCCAATATCAATTAAAACATTATAAGCATTCGAGGACCCATTTTGCCCCGCTTAAATTAAATGTTCATTGCACGCCCACGTAATTTGCCAAAAATGCAATCATGGATTGATATAAATACACTCTTTCTTACAATTTGTTTGTGTCTGATTAGTAAATTTGGGAGCTCTCGATTCACATTCCGCAATTTGAGTTGGAACGTCAAAGTTCATTGTAGAGCGGAGGGCGAGAGTTACAATCCTACAACACAGGCCCAGACATTCCTGATTCCTGATTCAGAGAATTGAGAAGGCATAAAGGTGAGTAATCATATCTTCATACTTGATAGTATTAGTTTTAATTTTTAATTCGCAGTGAGAGGTCAAGACTCAAGATATCACAGTCAGACATGGGTGAGACTCCTCAGGGTGGTGAAGGGATTAAGATGTCAGACAAGGGTGAGACTGAGACTCCTCGGGGTGGTGAAGGGATTGGGATGTCAAACAAGGGTAAGACTCCTCAGGGTGGTGAAAATTAAGGGATTGGGAGGCCATCAAAATGCCTGAAACTTAAACTTAAAGATACTACCATAAATTCTTTCTTTGGAATTGGCAAAGTTTCTGGTCCATCAACTTCTGTAGTTGTAGAAGCCATTCACAGTAGCTCACCACCACCACAAGGTGGGATTGTCATTGATTTAAATGCATCAAATGAGGATGACAATACCAACACGACAGAAGATTTTCTAAGGGATATGCACAATGAAATAATTCACTCGGATGCAAATGCTAGTACTGAAGATGATGTTGGTAGGAAGAAAAGAAAAAGGAAAGTAAAACTGGGGCAAGAGTGGGAGATGACAAGGATTTTTAAGATTGATTGGGTATCAAAGTATCCATTCATTGAACCAGTCCCAAACAATGGTGAACAACCAACAAAATGCAGGTGTAAGATTTGTAGCTGGAAAACTAAAAGAGAGAAGAAGATGCAGCTAAAGCTTGACACCATAGAAAAGCATATTGGTAAGGTTTATGAAAAATAGATCATAGACGGAAAGGAAACACCGGTAGTAAGATGGAAATCAAAGGAAGAATGTCTTCATGTTAAGTATGTTGTGGAATATGAAGAGCATAACCACAAAATGACACTGATTGGTAAAGTGGATTTGGAAATACAATCAAGGCTAGGCTTGAACATGTAACGAAAGATGCAAACCTGGCAAAGACTGTTCAGATGAGTGTTATTTTTCATATTCTGTTGAAAGGGCATCGTATGAAAGATTTCCAAGAATTTAGTAATTTATTATTATTTTTGAATGTTCCTCACTATCCTATGTCACATTGGTCAATAAATGCTGGATGGGAAATGGCAAACTATCTCCCTAAGCTGGAAAAGAAAAATTTACAATAGAGTGTAAAAGAGTCAAATTTCATTTCGTTATACATAGGTGAAGTTACTGCGGTAGATAACGCTGCTTTGGTTTGTATGCATGTGTATACCATAAAAGAACACATTTGTCTAGCTCATGTAAAATGAGGGGCAATTCAACAGTAGAAAATTTATATTTGGAAGTTAAGAAAACTTTGAATGAAATTGCTGGTATGGATGACTTGACAATTGCCAAGAAGTTGGTGTGTGTTGGAGTTGATGGAGCTACAGTAATGCAAGGTCAAAGGACCGGTCTTTGCGCAAGATTACAAACTAGTATTGCACCATAGATGGTTGGCATTCACCGCATGGCCCATCAAATGAATTTAGCATATATAATTGTAAGAAAATTCCCTACAGTGTCAAAAGTTGAAGATTTGGCCCACGTGCTCCACTCATACTTTTGTCGAAGTCCTAAATGTTTTGTAGAATTTTAGATTTTTGTTGAGGGAGTAACAGCAGGAAACAAGCTTCTCAGGGGTGTTGAGACTAGATGGATCTCCTTGCATGGACTAGGGGAACAAGTTCTAACAGAATATTACTCCTTGATCGAACTAATGTATGAGCAACACCTCACAGTAGACAAAGCTCCTGATCTCTTACATAAGTTAAGTGATATAGAGACTCTGTTAACTTTAGCTAGTCTTCTCCCCATGCTGGATTCAATGAACAAACTTTTAAAGAAAGCCCAAGATGGATCTATGTATATCAATGAGTATAGCACTCTACGTAAAATGACATGCTTGAGCCCGGATGGTCTATATTCAGATCTAACAAGGTGAAGCCCAAATTTTTTTAGGTGACAGATAATTACAGATTTGAATCATGCTTAAAATTTTTTACATTTCAATAAAAATGAGTTATGTGTCTTTGTAAAAGGATTTCAGATACCAATGCACCAATCTAAGACGGGCAAGCAAGGTAGAGCACTACCTGTTAAAAAGGAAGATTTTGACCGGATTGTTAAATCTGTTAGTGATAACTTGAAGTCTATTGCATATGAATTTTCAACTGAGATTCATGAAAGATTCCCTTGAGAAGAAATACTTGAATCCATGGGTTGTGTGTATCCTCAATTTTGGCATTCAATTGGAGATAATCCAAATGATGCAAAGATGTTTCATAAAAAACTAGAGGAATTGATATTGACATTTTCAAAAGATGCATATTGCAATGGACAACCAATAGAAGGAATTTTAAATTTAGATCATCTTAAAAAACAATGTAAACACTTTGTATTGTTTATGAAACAACAACTGGTTAACTTGGAGAATCTATTTGAACCTGGATCAATCACGAGGCCTTGGAAAAGGATGGATCAAAGTGAAGCATTGCATACTGCAACACCAGAATATTTGAAACTTGTTTATTTATGTCAAACAATGATGTTGGGGTCGGTGGAAGATGAGAGAGTTTTCAATGCATTAGGGCTTTTGAAATCAAAGATCAAATACCAATTAGACAAAAATTTATAAACTTGCTTGAGGTTGTTTGTAACTCAGTATAATGTTAGAGATTTTCCATATGATAGGGCACTGGCAATCTTGAATTCCATGTGTGAAAGACGAGGGTTGTGCAACACTTTAAAAGTTGGTGGTGCTAGTGCTAGTGCTAGTGCTAAGACAAATGATGGATCGTAGACTCAGATTCAGCATGAAGACGAAGAAATTTTTGAATACCCGACTCAGAATGAAGATGAACTTGTTAGTACTAGTCATTTTCTGGATCTTGAGTCCATTTGGGATATAGAAGCCAAAGACTGAGTCACTAAAGTGAATTAGCAATCAGTTTATAGGCATTTATAATTATACTACAGTTCTTGAGTCATATTACAATTTCAATTTGCAATACTATAGTTGTCATTGATGATTTTTGATATTGTATTCCTTGAATTTGTCAATAAGAATGGATACTTATTTCATATTTTTATTTGTGAATTTGAATTATTAGTAAACAATTAGAATTTATTTTCTGAATTATTAGTAAACAATTGAATTATTAGTAAATTGGTTCCACATTATGTTCAACATGAAATGCAACAATTTGTGTCACAAGATCCATAAAATTATTCATATTGCATAACCGTTAGAACCTTTCTACTGTTCTACATTAAAGACTTAACATGATGTTCATGGTGATTAGGGTTTTGTGTTTGTTTTTTGTCTTAGTTGGCTAGTAAACCGAAGTTGTCGTGCGTTGAAAATCTGATTTGTCCTCTCTTTATTTTTCCATGTCAACATCAAGTGTGGTCAAATGGTTGGTCAGACAATGAGACATGTTTAATGTTTCATCTCTAACTCACAGATAAATTTGATATTAACAATTTAAGTGGCGAGTTAGCGAGTGTTGGTTTGGGTTTAAATCGCGAGATCTCTAGTTTTTTGAGTGTTAGCATTTTATGTTAGCGAGATGGAGACTGTTAATGAAATTGCTTTGGTCGCGAGGTCTCGAATTGGTTTGATGCCATGCATTATAGCCACGAGAGTTAGTGAGTAAGTCATTAATGGTCTGTGTGTCATTGCTCATGCCTGTTTATGACAGTAATTAACATAAAACATCAATTTTTGTTGGTACGCATTGGGTCGCTACGGTCAAGAGATAAAAAGTTTTGATTTTATGGTTATCGCTAGCTCGCAGGTCCTTTATCATCAAGTCAGTTTAAGTTGCGAGCTTGCGAGTACTGGGAGATTTTAGTTGTTGCTACCTTGCAAGATGTTTTGCACTTGACCATTTTATGTTGTGAGGTTGCGACTGGGTGTGATTTTATGTTATCGCAAGGTTGTGAGGTGTTTGCGGTTAAGTCATTTTAATTTGCGATCATGCGATGTGGTTGGTATCGTAGCTTAGTTGGTTTTGTGGCTTGCTCGCAGGTTTTGAAGTTGTTTAGCATTTTATGTTGCGATCTGGCGACAGGTAAGTTTTGGTCTGATTTTGTGGTCATCGCATACTCGCGGGTTTGTAAGTCTTAAGTCAAAAAGTGTTGTGAGCATGCGATGGCGGTAAAGTGTCTTGTTGTCGCGGGATCGCAAGGGTTTAATTCAAGTTAAGTTTTGAGTTGCGATGAAATAAGTAGTTTTGTCATATTTTCAATGGTTGCCAGCTCGCAGGTAAAGAAAGAATATTACAAATATTATTGTGAGGTTGCGGTTGAAGGGCTTGATGAAGATCAATGGTTGTCGCTCACTCGTGAGATTCTTTGAGGATTCGTAAAAGGGGTTGCGAGCTTGTGATTAAGAGGATTTGGTAGCATTCTCGCTAACTTGCCGGTTACTTTCAAAATTGTTATAACCGGTTGCGAGTGTGTGATTAAATATGGGGATTGACACGTGGACTTGTTTGTCGGGTTCTGTAAAAGTTTTGAATGGCAATTGCCAATCAAATCGAAGGGCATGAATTGAAATTTTTCTTGTGTATTTCAGCTTTGAATTAATTCCACAGTAGCTAGTTCATGCAAGTGTGGCAATTAATGAGACTTGAGAGAAGTGACGATGCCTAAATACCATAAATTGCATGATCGAGCCGAGATTTTGTATAATTGCATTAATGCATTCTATCTTCGAGGTAATCCAGTGAATTGAGCTCTGCAACAACTTTGGAGAATTCAGAGTGTTGGGTGTGGGAAAATTTTAGAAATTGGTTAAGTTTTTCTCCTACAGCTAAAATGAGCAAGGCGACAAGTGGAACTGGAGGTTCCAAGCCCAAGGCCATAACAAGTACAGGACCTGGAGGTTCCAAGCCCAAGGCCACTTAGGAAAAGACGGTTAATAAATACAAAGAAGAATTTGTAGATTTGCTGCCAGGGACTTCCGTTGCTTTGAATACAAATGATTTGGCATGGAAAGATTTATGGAGCCAATGTAGAAACCTGACCATGTTTCATATGACCGATTCTGCTCTGTTTCATTATTTCTGGAATAATAGGGTTAAGGGTGTCCTGATGTCAAACCCTTGGGATTTAAATATGGAAAAGTTAATTGTGCCAGATATGTATGTTGATGTGGATTTGATCAAAGAGTTGGGCAAACGCTATTGCCCAGTATCTAGGGTAATCAGAAGAAAGAACCATTCTGCCCTAGTTTCAATTAATAGAGCTAGCTTTGTTGAAGCTTTCCAGATTACTGGTGTTTCATGTACAGATATAGATTTGGAGCAGATTGCAGAGGATTATGACAAATACAAAGGTGTTATCAAGAAGCATGCAATGCCTAGATACATGCCTAGGGTGAATAGGAAACCGGTTATAATTCCAGATAGTATCGAACCACCATTTGACATCACACCTTTCCACCATAATCTGCATTGTACAATCTATGGATTATGCAGAGTGTTGGGTTTTGATGGATATTCAATAGTGTCAGCTGAATTACTGATGATGGCTATGGACATTCAACACCCAGATGTTAAAAATATTATGATTATGTGGGCTATGTGGTTGAACACATTCATAATACTCTAGTTGAAATTCAGAGTGGTGCACCCAACCCTACATTCAAGCATTATTCATTGCTAATGCATTTAATCTTATTCTATAATGTTGAGTTCATGGATAAAGAATTGAAGCTTTTCAAAGAAGAATTGGGTGGCTTAATTCCAATACAAAGATGGACCCAGGTTTGGGACAGTAGTTATCCCCATTCTTCTTTCCTTTTCTTTGAAAATTGGATTGTTTTGCCAATTATGGAAATGCTAGGAATAAATAGGGAACGATTATCAATTAATGTTAGAAGAGTTTTGAGACCTTACCAGTATGTTCCAAACTGGTCTATTTCACATAACTAAGGGGACTTTTTATTTTTTGATAACTTTACTGTGATTAGAGTCTATGGGTGTCCTCAGCCTCCCCATATTTTACCAAAATTTGTTCCAATTAGGATTGCTTTAATGGAGTTTATTTGGCAATTGACCCTAGTTGAAAAAGAATACCTTGACAAACACAGGAAGGGTTCTCTTCTTCCTAGGCTTTGGGTTGTGTCTGATTTTACCATTGGAAGGAGTTCCTTTGATGAAGTAAACAATTTCCTTAAATAGTATAGGTTAGTTAATGTTGTCTAGATGCTATGATCCTGAAGAATTTATTAAACGTGCATTGCCAAAAATGACACCTTGGGCCACAATAAAGGACCATGAACCATTGGATGATGAAGATGTGGTTAGAAATTTGTTGAGAAAAGAGGAAGTACAAGAAAGGAGAAGAAACTGGAAAAATTTGATGAGAGTTGAAGTAGAATTGAAGGTTGTTGACCCTAGTTTCTCAGGTTTTTGCCCTGATAACCCATACCTGGAGAGGATTAATAGAATGTTGAGTTTATATGAAACTCTGATGGAACAAACACCTCAAATTCTAGAAGTGGTTGCTCAGCAGCAAGACCCCCAAGATGGACATTCTTCACATGGCAAGAGGTCACTTAGTGTGTCTGTTGATGATCTAGAGAGTGGGGATGAAGTTCAATCTACCCGAGTGACAACTGCAAAGAAACAAAAAACCAAAGAGGTCGGTAAAATTGTGAGGAGAGACCCTGCTAGAGCAATTGTTATAGAACAAGGACACTGCTTTCATCAAATAAGGACACATCTTAGAGAAGCAGGGTAGAATGAAGAACGGGGAGAAACAAATGAAGCCCTTGCTCAAGGCTTTGATGAGTGTGTGATGTTGTCAAATGAGTTCATGAAAGATGATGACTTTATTAAGTCAGATGAATTTCAAAATTTTTTGACAAGGTTGAAACAAAATCAATTAAGACAAAATCTGATCATAGAGGAAAGAAATGTAGAAAAGAAAGAGGAGATCATCAAGGCACTGCAGGAATATGATCCTGACAAGGAGCAAATATCTGTGGAACGGGAAAGACAATTGATTAAGAGTACTAGTATGATTATGATGCCTGATTGGGATATCCAGTCTATTTTTATTATCGATCAAATTAGGAAGCAAGAGGACACAATGTTTAAAACTGAATTTGAAATTGGAGATGTAATAAGAGGATCATGATTTAATCCTAGGTCAAAGACACTTGTTGCTTGGTCTTTGGCCCCTTCCACTCAAAATCCCCACCTTCTAAATATCCAAGTAGAAAAGAAAGCTGACAGAATGATCTGGAATTTGTAGAACACAACTGACACGGAGATTGCCTCATTTTTTACTCAAGTTTCTTTCATGAATTTATCAAAAAATAAGGATTTGTCAAGAAGATACACAGAAACATATAGCCAATTGATTGCATTATCTAAATAATATGAAGAGACACTGACGAAGAAGGGCACTCTAGAGGAAGAGTTAGTGGAGTTAAAAGAAAAAATTGCAAATGAGCCCCCTTCAATATAGATTACAGAACAAGTAAAAGAAATACCAGCTGATGTGACAACAAAAATGGAGGAATACACAGAGAAAACCGAAAAGATTGAAAAGGAACAAAATTTCAAGGCTATCTCTCTTGTGTCAAGCATTCTGAAACATAAGATTAATGTATTGAAAGGAAAATTGATGGTAGTGCATGATTTGCACAATTGATGGTAGGTCGCTTTTCTTGGACCTTTGTTCAATGTTTGGTCAATAAGAAGCAGATTAATGGACAAGCTAGATACTGCAATGATGTATAGTGATGATTTCCTTCCCAAGATCAGTGACACTAAAGACATGGTGGAGGTAATGAATGCATCTTATGCATTTTTCATAGGGAAGGATGTGCTTATAAATGAAAATTTGCAGACATTTGGGGAAGGTTAAAGTAAATTGGTGCCTTCAATTTATGGTAGTAATGGAGATTTGAAATCGGTTTCTGATTGGACCAGTGAATTTGATTTGATTCTGGAGCAAGAAGAAATAATCAAGCATATAGATGAATAGGTTGATGTTGATTTCCTTAATGGTATGCTTGATTCACTGTTCAAGGTTGAGGTTGACCATGCAAAGTTTATTGTTGAGGCTAGGGCAGTTACAGATACCAGATGGACAAATTCAATTGCAAAGTTGGAAGAGGTAAAGGCATTCAATTGGCCAACAGACAAAGAGGTGGACAGGTGGCAAGCAATGCTAAAGAAAAAGAAGAAATGCTAGATTGGTACCCAAGATTCCTCATGGTAATTATAAGCTTGTTGAATCCTCATCTTATAAGAGGATTCCAAGATTAAATTGAGAGGGATGGCCACTTTTTCTTTTTGATTGGTAGAGAGGGATGGCCAATTGGCCACTTTTATTGATGTTGAAAACTCTGATATAGCTATAATAGTTCAAATGTTCAAGAATTTGATAAGTGCATAGCTGAATCACATTTTGAATTTCCTTTCTAATATCATTATGAATATAATATCAATATCATTTGTAGTTTGAGATCTTCATATAATTGTCTTTGTGTTGAATTTATGTTTTCATTGTGAATTGAATGGTCAAGGGTTTTTCAGTTTACGTATGAATCTAGGTTGTGTATGTAATGGCATATTGATTCCTATTTATCTACAAATGAATCTTATTGAAGTTTATTATCAGGTTGTCTTTGAATTGTAAGTGACTCTATGCCCTGGGATAAGGCACTGGTCTGTTGTCTTGATGTTGACTTGGTGAAGTGACCTTCCAATTATAATAGTTGATTCATTATGGGTGAATATGTTTTCTTGTTTTCCTTTGATTATGAAATTATGATTTGTCTATAACATCTATCATGGAATTGGATCCTCAAAAGATATTCCCTTTAATTGAGTTGCATGCATGTTTTACTAATTATGTTGTATTCCTATCTATTGTGGTGTTTGATACTTTCATTCTTAATACTCTTATGAATTTATATGCTATGGATGTCTATGTAATATATATGGAGGTGTTCTATGAATATCATGTACATGTTTTCCCTCCTCCATAAAGTTGGCATTTACTCATACCTATAATCCGCCCACCAATTATAATGAGGTGAATCCTTAATATGATTCCAAACTAACAAAAATTTTGCATCCCTGGGTATAATAGGAAGCATTAAATGAAAAATTACATACACCATGACAATGCAACAAATGAAAAAAGTTAAAACTCATGATTCTGATCATTTGAAAGAGATAGAATTATACACCAGAGAGAAATAGATCAAAATTTAATTTCTATTGAATAAAATTACTACTTCCGTCGATCGTCACAAAATTAATTTATATATAACTCCTTCAAGAACCTGCACAAAGCTTGACACTAAATGCTTTTGATTTTCTTTGTAAATGACTATACAACTTGCTCCCTTCACCTAGAGTTTAGAATCACTACTGGAACCAGAAAAGGAACCCCAATGACTATACAACTTGCAAAACTGCTTGAGCCATGCCATTATCACCCTGATGCCTTCAGATGGAATGTGAGATGTTGCGTTATGTCCAACAGATCATTTCCAAATAGAGGAGGAAGCCTTCATGCCCAGGAATAGAGAAAATGGAAAGATGAGCTTGAGCCTTCATGCCCACGATCAGGGAAAGTGGAAAGAGGAGCTTTAGGGTAAATGTAATATGTTGGGGAGGGGTTGCAGCTTCCATGTCATCACAAAGATGACTTGTTGCCACTCCCCATCCAAACAAATCCTTCTTTCATTCCTTTGCGGGCTCCTTCTTCAAACCCCCTGTCATCCTATGGCAGAGTAGAAGTAGAGGATGTGTCATGCTTGGCCTTTCTTGATAAGAAAAGGCTTTCAAATCCCCTCTAGCAATCCTTTTCACTTTCACAACCCCTCTGACAATAAACAAACTCGCATAGGAGAAAACAAAAAAACACCCATCCGGTATCATAGAGCACACAACAACTCCATGCACGATCCTGCTCAAACATCGTCTTCCTTTCTAAGGAAAACACCACTCTCAGAAAATGAAAAAGGTTTCTTTTCTCTTCTACCAATTAAGTCACCACTCCATTGTATTTATAACCTTTTAACACTTCATTTGGTGATGCTCATTCATGTAAAAAATCATCATTTTGGTGTTTTTCAACATGATTGTAGACTCTAGAAGTCATGCCTATCAAATACACTGCATCCTGCTAAGGCTCATCTATTGTGAACAAGCAACCTGAGCTCTGATTTCTCATAGAAATCTATGATCTCCCATCTCTAACTCAGAAGCTATCCAATCCTTTTATGCCTTCGAAACTGTCATACTCGCTTGTCTAATCAACCTCGACTCAGGAGAAACCTTCAAACTAGTCCCTCGGGAATGAGTCGGCATCTAGGCATTAAACATTCCTCATACATATTAGCTTGCCACCACAATTGTCGCTAGCTCTCATGTTTGTTTAATGTTAGCATTTTTAGGTTGCGAGCTAGCGACTAGATACTTTGCGGTTAAGTTTTATGGTTATTTCTAGCTCGTGAGGTAAAATGTCTTAAGACATGAGCTGGCAATAAGTTGGTTTGGGTTCACATCGCGAGGTCTCTAGCTTTTTGGGTGTTAGCATTTTATGTTACCAAGCTGGAGATTGTTAATGAAATTGCTTTGGTCGCAAGGTCTCGAGTTGGTCTGATGTCATACATTATAGCCATGAGAGTTAGCAAGTAACTCATTTCTTACAGTTGTCACTAGCTCTCATGTTTGTTTAATGTTAGCATTTTTTAGGTCGCGAGCTAGCGACTAGACAGTTTGTGGTTAAGTTTTATGGTTATCGCCAGCTCGTGAAGTTAAATGTCTAAAGACCTGATCAAGCTGCAAGCTTGTGAGTGAAGTGCTAGCGGTTAAGAGATAAACAATTTTATGTTGGCAAGTACGTGACAAAGGTTAAAGTTACCACTATCTCCAAGTCGCTGCGGTGACGAGGACTTAACATTTTATGGTCGAGAATTGGCGAGTGGCAATTCAATTTCTCTCAGTCGTTAGATCTCGAGGTTATGAAGGCTTAGCATTTTTAGCTTGCAAGCTGGAGATAGAGTCATAAGGGCTTGTTGCTGGGTCATGAGATTTTCTAATTGGCAGCCTTTGAGGCAAAGAGTTGATGACTGTGTGCCACATGTTTTAATGACTTAATATCTTGAAATCACCAATATATTTTTTTATGGTTTACAAATAGGTTGAAATCGCCAATATTTTATTTTTATGGTTTGAAAATAGGTTGAAATCACCAATATCTTTTTTTAATGGTTTGAAAATAGGTTGAAATCACCAATGCAAATATTTTTCTGGTTTTAAAAACATTACAATTTGCCCATGCAAATATTTTTTTGGTTTTAAAAACATTACAATTCGCCAGGATTTTTCACAAACTTTGAGCAATCATGGCTAATTGGCCAATGGAGATTATTAATTTTTCTTCGTAAACTGTAAAAATTCGCCAATAAAATTAAAATTTTCCTCGGGAATTATACATCTTTTGTCAGGCTTTTACACCTTGTCCAAGGGGGGGGGGGGGGTTCTTAAAGTTTTCCCTGGTCAAATAGGATGTCTTGAATGTTGATAGAAATCTCCTCTTTAATGGTTGAATCCTTGTCTTGAATGCAACACCTAGCCTTGAAAGGACACTTGAAATACTCAATGCTTGAATGAATGCTTGAATGTTTGATGATGATAATGGAGACCTCTCACTTGTCCACCTTATGATCCACTTATCTTCGCTTATTTTTCACTTATTTTCACTTATGTAAATAGGAGGGGAAGTGATACTTATATACTTTCCAATTAGGGGTGTTTAGATAATTTTTCATCTTAGGCCGACATAGGAAAACTTTTCTCGCTCAACAATTGGCAAGCCCAATGCAAAGGGGAATCAAAGGGGGCCAAAAATAGGGCTAGGAAAGGGGCCCCATGCCCCTATCCTACCCTAATTTATGATAGGAAGCAGCAAAAAGGCAGTGCGGAATGATGAAAAATGCAATTTTTTGATGTCATGAGCATGTTTCGGGTCTCTGATCAGGCTTAGGGATTCGTCTGCTAATGCAAAGACCCAAATGTGGTGGAAAATTGCAAGGGTCACAATTTTATGATGCTACAATTATCCCTCACTTTAGTGGGAGTATAACTATACGACAATACTATCGGTAAAGTAAAAGGAGACAAGATTGAAAGACTTTTACCACATCAAGGAGGCAAGATACACCAAGCCCCCAGTGGACTAAGGATCTTACAACTTTGATTGACAAGGGAAGATCAGGAGGGAGAACCATAACTGCAAGTAGTGAAGTTCCCCTCACCATGAGTCATAAAAAAAAAGGATACCAAATATTACAAAGCAAAGACAAAGTCTGCTAAGTAACTCCAAGTATCAAGAAACAAAATATGAGCCGAGTGTATGCCCCTATGTTAAAGCGATTGCGCACGCCTTATCGGGAGCAATTGCTTTAAGTAAGGATACACCTAAGAGAGAGAAAGAGAGGGAGCACATTATCACAAGGATTTAGGCCCCAGTCTAGGAATAAACACAAGGGTAATAAACACAAAACACAAAGAATGAGGTGGCTTCTCCCTCTGGGTCAAGTATTCTTTATGATAACTTATGTATATCATGTATTGTATGCATAAAATAGTCCTTATTCCCCAAAAAAAGGAAACCACCTTGGAAGAAAGGGAACACATGTGTCTTTTGAGTCAACATGAAAGAGACCAAAAGAGATCTCAATGCTTTGCATCATCCTCAAGTAGAAATCACTAGGGACAACAAATAAAAGAATAGGGATACACATAGAAGAATGGTCACAAAAGAGAAAGAAAGGAGAGAGTTAGAGGATCTACGGTACTAATGTAGCTAGTCTAGCATGACATCCACCTCCCAATATTTTTTATCATTATTTTGGGAAGGTGGGAAACACGACAGAGGAGAAACATTGAGCACAACAAATGGAGCTATCACAAGATCCAAACAAGGACTATGCTCACGTGCTAAGTCACTTTGTCCATTTCTAGGAGCTACGATTAAGGATTTTAAAAATTCTATAGATAAATGATTGTCAACATCGACATATTCATATTCACTATCAGAAGCATTAGGAGTTGTATTTCCATCATGAATAACATTTTCACCTATTTCTTCATCAAGATTTATAAAAAGAGGAGCTCTAACATGAATAGAAGTAAAACCATCACATGTTTTATGTAGCTTATGATTTGGAGGTTTAGGTTCAACATCTTGCTTAGGAGAAAATGGAATCATGTCAACTGTTGGTGTTTTGGCAGATTGAATATTTTGAGAAATAACTTCACGAGCTCTAGGATGATTTTTTCGTCGACATTCTCTCTCACAACGATTTTGTCTAGTCTTAGCGAAAAGCTGAGAAGACTGAGGTATATTTGATGAAGGAGGAATGTTCTCATCTTTGGCAGTTGGATGTTTAGGTTGAGGTCTTTTAGGGTGGTGGACAATAGGATAGGGAGATATCTTCTCTCTATAAGAGGAAGGAGGTGGAATTGCACCATATAAAGGAGGAATGTTTGGTTTAGGAAGGAGACTAGGTCCATCATGAGGAGGAGGTATAGGTCTAATCTTAGAAGGAATGTTATTGTTCTTCTTGGGAGAAGGAATAGTCTCATCCATAGGAATAGGTTGGGAATATTCTTTAGGAGGAAGATTAGTTCTATCTGTTAGGAGAAGAACTTCATCTTCAAGGATGATGGGAATATCAAGTGTTGGAGTTCTAGGTTGGCTTAAGGATAAAATCATAGCTTTCTTCCATTTTTGATAAGATTGAAAGAGAGCGTCACTTCTTGGTGGAAAAGATTCAAATTGTTGAGGCCAAAAATAATCAATAGGAACACTTGGGCTTCTTTCAGTTGGTCAAAATAAGCTATGGTTAACAATTATGATTTCTCCATTATGGGGAAATTTCAAACACTTATGGATTGGAGAAGCAATAGCCTTCATGGAAGATATCCAAGGGTAGCCTAACTTCACACGGAATTGTTCAAATGAATGAATGATAACAAAGTTGACATCTATAGATTTAGTATGAACCTCAATAGGAAGTGTGATAGAACCAATAGTAGGACAAGAAAATCCATCAAATAACTTAACGACCACATTAGTATCATCATAGATTGGTTGATGAAAATGTAAAGTATAAAGATATTCTTCAATGATGACATTAACCATGCAATAGGGATCAATAAGCACACCACGACAAGGTTTGCCTTGGATTTTTGCAACTATGTATAAAGGTCCATCAGGTGCCCTAATGGTCTCACTAGGATCAAATGTGGTACATGGATCCTTAGGTGTTTATTGCTTCTCTATGAAATTGACCATATTTTGAACTATGAAAGTGAAATCAGTGGGAGAGAAAGAAGTGTGTTTAGTCTCAATCATGTTAGAGGTATGAGAGGGTAAAGGATCAATGAAAATCATAAGATTTTGATTAGGAGGAGCTGCTGATTTGTTTCCCTTATCATTCACACCTTCCACATATATAGTGTTATTATCAATCAAATCTTGAATTTTACATTTTAATGCAAAACATTTTTCAGTATCATGACCAGGTTGACAATGAAAATTGACAAAAAGAATTATTATCAAAGTTATGTGAAGTTGCTTTAGAAGGATCAACTGGTTTTATTGGAGGAATTTTGATAACCATTTTTTGTAACAGCTGAGACATGATGCTATACAAAGATTAATTCAAAGGAGTAAATTATTTCTCTCTTTTGGAAAATTTAGAAATGGGAGGCACACTTGTTGTAGCATTCACATTGATGGTGTCATTGAATTTGATGAAGCCTTTGTCTTGTTTGAACTTTGCAAATGGTTGTTGATAACTCTCACCCTTATCACTCGGTGACATAGGAGTAGATTGCTCAATTTGTCTCACAATTAGTTGATAATTGTGAAGTGTTGCGCACAACTGCGGAAAGGAAGTAAACTCAAAAAATAGAAGTTTTTCCCTAATGTCTTTTTGCAAATTAGAAATGAAAATTCTTTCAATATCATTATCAGACACTGGAAAAGAGATTTGAGAACATAAATGCTTGTATCTACACATAAAATCAGCCACTTTTTCTTTAACACCTTGTTTACAATGCATTAAATTAGTTATAGTGATTTTAGGACCTATGTTGTTTTGAAATTGTTGAAAAGAAGCAATATAATAAGAAGGCAAAGAACAATACCATTGTAAAGCCTTATCTCTTAATTTTCTAATAAACAATTGGGCAAGAAACCTTTGATCATGAGCAAAGTCAGTACACAAAGTTTGGAATGTTTTGACATGTGTTAAAGGATCACCTTTTCCATTATAGAGTTCCATTTGAGGGACTTCAACATGTTTAGGAGGGACAACTCTAACAATATCAAGAGAAAGTGGGCTCGCAACATCAAATGTGGGCACACTAAACTTGAATTGACTCATTGAAGCAATCTGTTGTTGGGATGAAGACACAATTTGAGCAAGGTTATTAATGGTTGCTTCGGTTGAAGAATTTATGTTAGACATGTTTGATTGAGAAGGTGGTTTAATGTTATTGAAAGAAGGCATTGATTGAGAATAAGGTGGTGGGACACTATGGTAATTAGGTATAGGTGATGATTGAGTAGGGAATGGGACACTAAAAGGAGGAGTAAAATGATTGAATGAATTGCCCCCTTGTGTCACATTGATTGGTTGAGAGACAATAGGAATACTTATTGAAGGCATATATAAAGATGGAGGATTGAATGAAGAAGAGGGATTGCCCCCATGACTAATAGTTGTAGGTATGACATTTTGAGTTGAAGTACCCATGATGTTTGAAGTGAAAGTAGGAATACTAGCTATAGAAGTGGTCAAAGGAATAAAATGATTGATTTGAGTAGGAGGTTGTGAATAACCTAGGTTCTCAGCACAACTCTTCATAGACATAACATTAGAATCAACAATGTGAGAAATACCATGCAATATATCAATTTCATTCTTATCACTTTGAATGATGCATTTTAGACCTTCAATTAATAGAAGAGCTTCACTATTAGGATATTCTTGGGACATCCATTGTTGGAAATTGTAAAATTGATTGTCCAATTTTGAAATTTGATCTATAGAAACTCTAGTTAAGGTTTCTTCTTCATCATGGGAATCATCAATTGGGTAGGTAGAGATATTATTAGGATGGGAAGAATGAGCAATATCCTCATTGTAGAAGACACCCAAATTAAGCTCCATCTCTTTGGGAATTAAACCTTGGGAAGCCTTAATTCTAATGCTTTGTCTAACGGGGATAGTATAGGTAGGACTAATAATTGTAAAACTCGTGCATTAGAGGGAAAATTTTGAAATTTGAATTTTGGAAAAAATTGAATAATGCAACATTCAAGAAAATGATGATTATATAATTTGAACTTTGTGGAAAGAAGAAATGACATAATCTCCAATAAAGATTTATAATTAATAAAAAGAGATTGAAAATTAGAATTAGGGCCAATGGGATACCATTTAATTTCAAATTTAAAATTGACACAATTAAGATCTTAAAATTAGGGCAGATTATAATTAACCACTTAATTTCAAATGTTTCCTTGAAAGTTGCAATGTTGAAATTGGGAAGTGTTTTCGATTTTAGAGGGATCAAAATTCAACAAAATCAACCAATTTAATGGATTTAAGCAATTAAATACAATCATAATAGTCTCCCAAAATTTGATGAAAAAAGCCAGGGACCGTGCGTAAGTTGTGCACGGTACTCCCAACTTTTTCGGAAATTTTTCAGGGATGAAAGCTACGATTATTTGAGACCTAACCCCAAAAAATTGATTTATTTTACGATCTCTAGATAGGTGAAATTAAGGTTTGAATGTTGAAATAGGACACTACTAGGGTTTTGAAAAAGATAAGAAATTGAATTGCAATTTTGAAAAAGGTCAAACCTACTAGATAGCGCCACCTTAAATAATATTTAGAAAACTGAAATTATTTGAAATTTATTAAAATTTGCACAAAATCCAATGAAAATTGAAAATTAGTGTTTTAGGAACTAACCATTGAATTTTAAAATTTTGAATTTTGGGAAAAGGAGGGAAATTGAAATTTTGAATTTTAGGCAAGAAGACAAGTTTGAAAACAGTCACAAATCTGAAAATTAAATCCAATTTTTGCACAAGTTCAAGTTGATGATTCAAAATTAGGGTTTTGAAAATTAACCACTTAATTTTGTAAATTTGATTTGCAAATTGAACAAGACAATGAAAGAATTTGACAAGCAATGTAATTTTCAGATCTAAGACAATAGATAGAATTTTTTGCAAAATACAAGTTTAATTTCAATTTTAGCAACTAGGGTTTTGAATGATTTAACCACTAAGTTTGTGTAAATTTCAAGAAAATTAAATTTGTAAATGAAAAGTGTATACACATAAAAAAGGTCTGAAGATAATTAATTAATCCCCCTTCCTAATTTAATTGAATTCATTGGCAATTTGATTAAATTCTCCCATTCATCTACTTATTAATAAATCTAAGGATTTATTCCCCCTCCATTTAAATCAATTCTTCTAATCCCCTAATTAATTAAAACAAATCAATTTATGAGTTGTTGAAAATTAATTAGTCTTTTCCTATTATTTGAATTTTTAAATTCAAATTACCCACATGCCTCCTAACTTCTAACTACCTAACCTAACCATCCCTCTAACCTAGCCCATTCCACCTAACCTTGGGTTTAACTAACCCTATCCTATCTTGCACATCCTAACCTCCTTATCCTAACCTCCTATGGTGTGGATATTCTCCCCTTGAGATACCTGGCACTTTGGCCACATGTCTCCTCTCTTGAGGACTTGCCCTCTTATGAGAAAGGCTCCTTGACACTTGTCACCATAGAGATGGCAGAGATGACAAGTGTTTTTAGATTTGCAAAGAATGAGTATCATTTAAAGGTATATCAGTGAAGAATGTGTCGCAGTTACAATCACAAGGTCAAACCAAGAGCATTTCAAGTTGGGGATCTGGTACTAAAAGAGAATCCACACAACCAGACAAATCAAGAAAAGAAAGGGAAGCTTGAACCAAACTGAATAGGTCCATTTGTGGTCACAATAGTATTTGGGTCAGGAGTATATCAACTATCAACACAGGACGGGGATCAGCTCGAGGAACCCATAAATAGCATGCATATGAAGAATTTTTATGTCTAAAAAAGCAGAAAACTTCAAAAAACAATGGAAAATCAGAAAATTAAAAAACAACAAAAACATTGAAAAATAAAAAAAATAAAAATAAAAAATCAAATATGAGAAAAAAGTGCAATAAAAACAGAGGGTGACAACCTGGAAAACAGGCGTTATCTATCCTCTAACTCTTCCATCTATTAGTTCATGCATCCTTCCGCTTGCATTCATTTTTCCATCAATGCTATTCATCTCCATAGTGAACCTTTGTACATACGTGGGCATCGCGGTGGATTTCTAACCATGGTTTGGATCATTGGGTATATCATAATGACTTTGTTTCTAGGCTTGGGGCAAAATCCTGCACCTAGCTGGGGGCAAATTTTTTCATCATTTTGCACTTAATCAAACAAGAAGAACAATATTTAGGCAACTCTTGTCAAGCGAAAACTGAGACACATCTGATGTTGAACACGAGATCAAATTGTCAACCATCAAACTATCACGTGTTAGTCTAAGCACATCACACACTTTTCAATGGATGATATCTTTTGGATAATGATTTTAACATGATTGTTCAACTTTTCTATCTTGATTTTCACTATCACGATTTCTGAGTGACTCCATGATGTCTCTGACTAGAGGAACAAGGAAGGAACATGATATTTTTCTTGTTTGTTATCTATAAATTAATCATTAATATGTGCAAATTTGTCTTGGGACATGATCATCGGAGTATCATTGACAACATTTTTTATTTGCGTATAGAAATGGTTAATACTGCCTATTTTATGTAAGCAACACTCAGGTCATCTTGGTTCAATTATACCTCGATGCTTGTGCTAACTTGCAATATCAAAATCTAGGAAATTGGTACTCAAGTCATCATGGTTTAATTATACCATCGATGTTTGCACTCAATTCCCACATTTTAAAAGCAAAAGCTCAATGATGGCAAAACGCAATAACCCAATGACCGATCCGATCATAGCTTTGCATTTGCATTTAGCTTGCATTTAGCTTGCATTTCATTCTTGCATGGGATCCCACAAGATCATCTTATCCAAGGTTAAATCTATCATAGGAATCATCAAAGTATCGTCATAAGTGTATACACAATCAAAATGATGACTCATCTCTCTCTCTCCAGATATTGTTGACGCAATGCAAATCTTATGTTACCCCTTCAACAGAACCAACATCAGCATATCTGAATCTTACTACAACCTGATATCAACAAAATGTTAGTTCTTTATCCAATCAACCTTATCAATTCTATCATTCGATCGCATCTAATCTATTCTAACATGTCTTACACAAGAAGTATCTTTCCTGGAACCAGACGTTCTGATCAAGTCTTATACAGGATATATCATTCCTGAAACCAGACACTTTGATCATCTTTATCTTATACATGAGGTGTCTATCCTAAAACCAGACTAAATATCAATCTTATCAATCTAATCAATCAAGCTTTATCAATCATTACATCGGGAACAGCATCACCATAATCAAAGAGCTCGCACTTTCATCAATCAACAGTTGCAAAAATCAAATCATTTCTAATCGACAAATCAATTTCGCAACAATTCACACACTCCAAAAGTCAATTATCTCAATTGATCTCTCAAGGGGGCATCATCGTACCACAATTTGGGGGATATTTATATGATTTCCAAGGCCAGGGGTGAGGTGGCAGGAATCAACGGTAAAGATTGATTCTGAAGATATCAAGGGTAAAATTGGAGGAGGTTGGAGAAGAGGTTGGAAGAAGGGACACTTGCCATCTCTGTGGTGACAAGTGTCAAGGAGGCTTGCTCATAAGAGGGCAAGTGTCCAAGAGAGGAGACATGTGGCAAAAGTGCCATGTGTCTCAAGGGGAGAATATCCAACCCATAGGAGGTTAGGATAAAGAGGTTAGGATGTGCAAGATGGGATAGGGTTAGTTAAACCCAAGGTTAGGTGGAATGGGTTAGGTTATAGGGATGGTTAGGTTAGGTGGTTAGAAGTTAGGAGGCATGTGGGTAATTTGAATTTAAAAATTCAAATAATAGGAAAAGACTAATTAATTTTCAACAACTCATAAATTGATTTGTTTTAATTGATTAGGGGATTAGAAGAATTGATTTAAATGGGGAGAGGATTAATTAATTTGAATTAATTAATCAAAGGGAACTATTGAAATGAACCTATTAAATAAATCCTTAGATTTATTAATAAGTAGATAAATGGGAGAATTTAATCAAATTGCTAATGAATTCAATTAAATTAGGAAGAAGGATTAATTAAATAATTGCTTATTTAATTAATTATCTTCAGACCATTTTTAGGTGTATACATTTTGCCCCTCTTTGAAGCGAGGTGTGATGACGTGTTGATTCAAAGAATAATCTCATTTTGATGATGATATTGGTTCGATGGGATGCCCCATATATTGATTGATAAATTGCGGTAGGATGATGCCCCCTCGAGAGATCAATTGAGATAATTGACTTTTGGAGTGTGCGAATTGTTGTGAAATTAATTTCCCGATTAGAAATGAATTGATTTTTGCAACTGTTGATTGATGAAAGTGTGAGTTCTTTGATTACGGTGATGCAGTTCCCGATGTGATTATTGATAAATCTTGATTGATTAGATTGATAAGATCGATATTTAGTCTAGTTTTAGGAATGACACCTCTTGTATAAGACAAAGATGATCAAAGCACCTGGTTTCAGGAACAATATATCCTGTATAAGACTTGATCAGAACGTCTGGTTCCAGGAAAAATACATCCCGTGTAAGACATGATAGAATAGATTAGATGTGATCGAATGATAGAATTGATAAGGTTGATTGGATAAAGAACTGACATTTTGTTGATATCAGGTTGCAATAAGATTTAGATATGTTGATGTTGGTTATGTTGAGGGGGTAACATAAGATTTGCGATGGGTCGACAATATATGGAGAGAGATGAGTCATCATTCTGATTGTGTATACACTTATGATGATACTTTGATGATTACTGTGATAGATTTAACCTTGGATAAGATGAGCTTGTGGGATCCCATGCAAGAATGAAATGCAAGCTAAATGCAAATGCAAATTAAATGCAAAGCTACAATCGGACCAGTCACTGGGTTATTGCGTTTTGTCATCATTGAGATTTTTCTTTTTAAATGTGGGAAGTGAGTGCAAACATCGATGGTATAATTAAACCATGATGACCTGAGCACTACTTTCCTGGATTTTGATATTGCAAGTTAGCACAAACATTGAGTTATAATTGAACCAAGATGACCTGAGTGTTGCTTGCATAAAATAGACAATATTAACCATTTCTATACGTAAATCAGGAATGTCTTCGATGGTACTCTGATGATCATGTCCTAAGACAAATTTGCATATATAAATGATTAATTTACAGACAACAAACAAGAAAAATACCATGTTCCTTCCTTGTTCCTCCAGTTAGAGACATCATGGAGTCTCTCAAAAATCATGATAGTGAAAATCAAGATAAAAAAGTTGAACGATCGTGTTAAAATCATTATCCAAAAGATATCATCCATTGAAAAAGTGTGTGATGTGCTTAGACCAACATGTGATAGTTTGATGGTTAACAATTTGATCTCGTGTTCAACAGCAGATGTGTCTCAGTTTTCGCTTGACAAGAGTTGCCTAACTATTGTTCTTCCTATTTGATTAAGCTCAAAATGATCAAAATTTTTGCCCCCAGCGAGTTGCAGGATTTTGCCGCAAGCCTAGAAACAAAGTCATTATGATATACCCAATGATCCAAACCATGGTGAGAAATCTGCCATGATACCCACGTATGTACAAAGGTTCACTATGGAGATGAATAGAAGTGATGGAAAAATGAATGCAAGCGGAAGGATGCATGAACTAATAGTTGAATTAAGCAAATTGAGACTAAGTGCAAAAATGATAAAGAAAAGATTATATCTTGAGATAGAGATGTGGGATGAAGTTGTGCACCTAGAATTAGTAGTAGAATGTCGAGATGAAGCTTCCCTACAAATCTAAGTAGAATTTTCAGGGACCATGCGTAAGCTAAGCACGGTCCTCCAAAAAATCTGCACGCCGAAAAGGGTTTTTTAATCTCTGAAAAATGAAGCCTAAACCTGCAATTACAGTCGTGCACCTACAACCTACACACAGAAAAGAGAGGGAAATTTTGTTGGGATTGGGGGTTTTACTTCAGGTCAAACCCTGTTTTGGAATTAACCAAGTGGTTGTAAAATGTTGCAAGTAAATGAAAGGAAATGTCTGAAGTAAAATCCACCTCAAGAAGGGGATGTAATTGAAATGTTGATACCTTTGTAGATGAATTTTCTTGAATGGGTATGTGAAATAGGATGTCTTGAATGTTGATAAAAATCTTTTCTTCGATGGTTGAATCCTTGTCTTGAATGCAACATCTAGCCTTGAAAGGAGACTTGAAATGCTCAATGCTTGAATGTTTAATGATGATAATGGAGACCTCTCACTTATTCGCCTTATGATCCACTTATCTTCGCTTATTTTCTATTTATTTTCGCTTATGCAAATAGGAGGGGAAGTGCTCCTTATATACCTGCTAATTAGGGGTGTTTAGATAATTTACCATCTTAAGCCGACATAGGAAAACTTTTCCCGCTCAACAATTGACAAGCCCAATGCAAGGGGGAATCAAAGGGGGCCCAAAATGGGGCTAGGACAGGGGCGCCACGCCCCTGTCCTACCCTAATTTAGGACATGCAACAAAAAAAGGCAATGCAGAATGATAAAAAAATGCAAGTTTTTGTTGTTATGAGCATGTTTCGGGTCTCTGATCAGGCTTAGGGATTCATCTGCTAATGCAAAGACCCAAATGTGGTTGAAAATTGCAAGGGTCACAATTTTATGACGCTACAAAAATTTAAATTTTTTTGTGTAAAATAATGCATTTATCTCTTCTCTTAATTATTGGAATGACTTGCTATTATTACATTGGATGGGTGGACATTTAATTTATCAAATAAAATATGAGAATTTATGATGCCTACAACCTCTACAATACAAAAAACATTTCACATGTCACAGTAGAAATAATGCTTTGTGTGCATATGCACTGAAAATTATAAGCCAATTAACTAAAAAAGAATTTTTTAAACCACGAGAGGTTAACTCGTCATAGTCGTTTGTATGCATGGGACCTTCACTTAGTGAACCGGGGTTATATCACATACATTCATGGAATACTAAATAATTCCCCTATTTTCAAAAACTATTGCCCTAAATTCCTTTTTTTCACCCCCTCCCAATACATAGCCCGAATTAAAAACCCCTCTATTTTCACAAAATATTGTATTTTTTCATAGCTTGAATTAAAAAACCCCCTATTTTCACTAGATAGGCAATATATTGAGCTCATTGTTTTGGGATACTAACCCCCCCGATATGAACGCACTTGATATAATATTGCCTAGTCAATGAAGCCCTCGTGTCCATATGGGTAGTATTCTTTTCAAATAGAAGCAAAGTAGCCACATCATGTTTCATGTACTGGACGCCTATATACTTTTTTATAAATGCATTTAATTTTGATAGGTGACTTCTCAGTGAGGTTATTTAGATTGATTATTTTTGAGTAAATGGTCATGCTTAATTCAAAATATATACCCATATTCACAATAGACATTTTTGTAGACCGTCATTTGTAATATGAATTGATTTAAGAGTTTATAATTAAATTTAGAAAATCTTATTATATAATATTTAATATAATATTGTAGACGTATAAAAATGACCACTTTCCTATATGAATATTTAATGTTCATTTTATTCTCATTCCTCTATTTAATTACATCTAATTTAATTAAATCATTCGTATTCATCTATTTGATTAAATAAATTATTCAATTTATTTAATTAAATTCACCTAGGCCTTTCATATCATTTAATTGAATAAATCATTTTATTCAATTATCTCCCCTTTCTCTCTTTTTTAATTAAATTTACATTTAATTAAATTGTTCATTTCAAATAAATAAATCTAATTTATTTAAATCCCCCACTTGCATCTATTTTGTTGAAATAAAGCAATTTATTTTTTTTTAAATTATCCTCCATCCACTTGCATTCTCCTACATCTCTCACTTGCCTCTCTAAACCCTTTCTAAATTCTTCTAATCCCCTCTAAATTAGCCTAACCCATCCACTAAACATTGTCACATCCCTAAACAAAGCGAAGTCACTTCTCAAACCCTTAAAGTCTTCAATAACCATTAAAGTCTTTATGTCCTCAACAAGTTAACCATTAAACTCTCTTACATAACCATTAACGGTTAACTCAACCTTCTTACATGGTTGGAGACTTTTTGCCTAACTCAACCCTCATCTAACCCTAGGGTCTCATCAAACATTTATTACTTTGACCATGGTTATTCCTTTAACCCTTGCACAAGAGTTTATCCTTTGGGTAAAAGCTTTATCCAATGGGTTTTCTTAACCTAACCTTAACCTTTACCTTCTAAGGTAACCATGAGATCTTCTCAAGCATTTAATGCTTCTTGCATCTCCTCTCAAGCAGTCTCTTGTTGACAATTATCACCATTTCATTGGTGAGAGTTCAGTGCATGGATTGATAACTTTCAATCCTAGCCCTTGATAAGATTATCCAATCTTGACCATCCATTGCCCTATTTTTCCTATAAATAGAGCCCTCATTCTCTCATTCTCATATCCAAGTCTTTAGCATCACACTTATAGGCATTTTACTAAGCATTTAATCTCTCTTTGAATACAAATAATCTAATAAACATTTTAGAAGCATTTATATCATTATAAATAATCATATTAAGCTAGTATATCATGTTAGGATAGTTCTTTTACTAATCTTTTCATCTTATCATTATATTCATGCTAGTTTAGTTCATCTTTTGTTAATATCATGCACACTAGGATTGCATTCATGTTAGATTGATCAAAACATCCCTCATTCTCATGATTGTCATCCCTAAGTCACTTTGCTCAGTGATCTGAGAGCAAAGGCATTGGCTTACGGGGTCTTGTGAGATAGAGAACAATGGAACATCCCTTAGGAAGTTGAGCTATTCCATGCAGCTCCATAACTTACACCAAGAGTCTCAGTGGTGTGTGGACTAGTCCTGAAATCATAATATTCATTTTGTTGAGCCGCTTTTCCTACATACATTTATGGTGCCCACTGTGGGGCATAACCCCATTTATCAAATTGTTTTTGATGCATGACTAACTTTGCAGGTACGCGGAAAACCAGAATCAGCGCATGGAGAACTTTCTCTAGCGCATTCGGTCGATACTTTGGCGCATCTGGCGGCTGTTTAGCGTGTTTAAACCATTTTTTAGCATATCAAGACTTAACTTTAGCACATAGCATTTATGCTATTTCCTGTAGGTCTCAATGCTTTAATACATCAGTCTAGCATATCCAGACAACAACTTGGCATATCTAGGCCTTCGGCTAGCGCATCAGTCCCATTTTGTAGAATAAAAGACACAGGCAGGAGGCAAAATTATAACAGAGACTTAAAATTAGACTTGTAGAAGTCCACAAAAAGAAAAATTTTGATTGCTAACTGGTTTTATTGCAGGTAATTAACATTTGTTTGCAAGTTTGGGAGATTGTTTTTCTTTTACTAAAGTTTTATGCTTTGAGTTAAAAAAATTGTATTTCTAACTTTGTTAAGTTAGTTATATAAAATTTTCTCCATTTCCTTATTGTAAAATGAACTCATTTTCATTTTGGAGTGCCTAAAAAGAACAACAAAGCAAACTTTCCTTCTTGCAAGTTAGGCAAAACACTTCAGTTTTTGGGTTTAAAAAGAACAAGACAAACTTTGATTTCTGCAAAGCTTAAAATGAACCTCACCATCCTTTGGTGTTTAAAAGGATCCATCTTATTTCTTGCATAAGTCAAAGAACCTCATCCTCAAAATTGCAAAAGAGGGAAATCTTTCCCCTAATCGAGTTCATTTTGTTGACCATAAACAAAAAATTTGCTTTGTTGACCAGGATTTCATTACTTAGATTAAAAAATCATTGATTTGAGAGATAAAACAAACATCATGCTTTTTGGAGCAACATCTTCAAATAGAGGTTAGAAAATCACTGCCTTTGAAGGTTAAACAGAAACTTTTTGTGTCTTGTCTCGAAAGTGGAAGGTATATTCTCTCCCCTTAATTGGGTGATCAAAAAGCCAAACCACTCTTACACTTTCAGTATTTCAAGAAATAAATTCTTTAGCAGGTTTGCCCTCCCGAGGAGCTAAAAACTCTTAAAACCATTATGGCCCTTGAGAGGGGAACGACCTAAGTGGGAAACGACTTTATCACCAAGTGTTCCAACCCACTATAATCAAAAGTGGAGGGTGATAGAAGTCCCTTTCAACAGTTTTTTGCAGCGATTAGGCTTCCCCCAGTATCTTTATGATACGTAAAGCCTTTGTTCTAAAGGTTGGGAAGCCTCCCGAGGGAGTTTATCACTGACGATCAAATAGGAAGCTTGATTACAAACCTTAGAAATAGAAACCTTGAGGTGAGTCAGTATCCAGACATCTTCAATATCATAGTGCAAGGATGGGGAAGAATCCACCCCCAAGATTACTCACCATATGTCTCCCAATATAGCTACTCAATTGTGAAGCAATTCACTTTGGGTTAATTTCTGGCAAAAGGCAAAAAAAGGGCGCCCCTAGGGGGTGACACGACTGTTTGAGCTGACAGAGTATCGAGACTAGTGGGCTATGATATTGTTGATGACCCTTGAATAAAGAGTCTGCCTAAATCATGTTATCTATATCCAAACCTATGAAAACATTGGGGATTTGAACACATCCTCGCAGAACATACACTCTTTGTTTAGAATAGGCAAAAATGGTTGTCTTTTTCATGTTGTGTTTGCATTTTATACTTCAGAAAATCATCTCTCACAGTTGAGAAAGCGTTAAAATTTCTAGAAAAACCCACAAGCAAAACAAAAAAGAGTATTTTAGCGCATAGAAGCAAGATTCTAGCGCATTTGGAGCAAACTTTAGCGCATAGAAGCTGAAACTTAGTGCATTCATTCTCAAAAACAACGCATAACAATCTGAACATTTGGTAACTAAACATTAGCGCTTCTTAAAGACATATCAGCACATTGAAGTATCAGCCTAGCGCATTGGGGGCAAATTGTAGTGCTTAGAGTCTAACCTTTAGCACATACTCAGGATAGATTAGCATATAACCATTCCTAAAAAAATAGAAGTCAAAACATTGGCTTAGCGCGTAACACAGGCAGTTCAGCACATTGGTAGCTTTTAACAACGCGTCTGAATCAAACTTTAGCACATTCAGTCTTTATTTTAGCGCATAGATAAAACTATGAAAAACAGAGAGAAAAAATGAACCTTCCTGAAAAAATTTTAAACATCAAATCCAAGCACCCTTTTGGATCTTCAAATCGACTCAATCAGACAAAACTTGAGTCAGAACATCAAAACTATTTCAAATAACTACACAAGTCATTCTTAGAGCAAAAGTTGTCAAAACTTCGAGACTAGTTAAGAATAACACTTTCTCCTATCAAAATTAGGTAACATAATCACACTGATCAAAAGGTCCGCCAATTAAACGGATTCCATCATCAAAACATACCTAGTTTAAACCTAAGTTGTCAAATCAAGTTTCTATATCGGTAAAGCTCTTATTCCATATCATTTGATGCACTTTGTCGTGAGGGGGAATCTAAACCTTCATTTGATAAAAGTAGGCTTAAGTTTTCAAACAAAGTATCCTAATCCAAACAAATCAAAGGAAATCATTGATCGCCTGTGTATGACCACTCCTCATATTTTGAGAAGAAAAAGTCTTCATCCCAACACTAAGTTGAAGAAACGACAACCTAGTTCCCAGAAACTTGCTAAAAGGAATAGATTTCTTTACATCAATTGCCAACTCTTCAAATCTCATCGCACATTTCTTTGTCATATGCACTTATATCTTCAAGACAAGTCAAACGAATTTTACGAAGAGCCATTGAGAAGTAGAGCCTTTTGCCAAAAATCAGCATTCAGCCAATGCATAAATCATGGAGGAAAGATCAATCCAGCTTTCTTTTTAGAAGTTTGCATCACTTATAACATACCTCGATTTGAACTATCAGCTCTCGAAAAACATGCAAAAGAGAAATTCATCCCCTTTGTCACAAAACGTTTCTACTAGATGCCCATTGTCACTCGCTCTCAATGAAACAAGCAAAGCGAACCACAACGAGAGTCTAGTATGGGTCGAAGATTATCAAATCCTTTCGAGTATCCAAATCTAGAAGACAAAAATTTCTGAGGAGCTCCTCCAAGAGTGTCAAGAAAGCGCTTCATTTCAAAAACTTGTGGAAAAACTCATAGAGGTTCACAAAGAAAAATACTTGCTTATGCTAACAAGCAAAGGAGTTAGGATCCCTGAAGACTTTGATACTGACATCTTTAGAGCAAGGTCTCAAAATTATACTTATCAAGAACAACAAAGAGAAGAGGAAGCACGTGACCCTGAACAAAACATACCAAAGCACACACATACCCAAACTAGGGATAACGAGAGGAAAGAACTCTTCCCTCGGCAAGCAAATACACCCTTGGTTGCTCTCACACAACAAATACAAATGCTGCAAAGACAAATGCTGGACATGCAACAGGGGACAATAGTGTGGTATTCCTTAAACAAAATTTGTCCTTACCCTTTTGATAGAAGGTTAAACATGATACCTTTTCCCCTGAATTCAGATATTCCCAAATTTGACAAATATGATGGTAAGAGCGATCCTCATGATCATGTTCAGGAGTTTTGTACCATGAGACTTGAATTTTCCCATGATGATACCTATTTTATGAGGCTATTCCCAAGAATCTTGGGAGGGAAAACAATGGAGTGGTTATCCAAACTCACACCTCCTGTCAGATCCTTTGATGAGTTAGTCAACAAATTTATCACTCAATACTCCTACAATATTCAACATGCAATCACCATGTTAGATGCCTAAAATACCAAACAGAAAAACAATGAAACATTCATGGTGTTACTTCAACGTTGGAGATGGATGGTTTCAAGATATCCTCGAGATGTTCCTAAAAAGGAAAAGATGGAAATTTTCATCGACAATCTGAATAGTGAGATGAGTTACATACTCAAGCTCCAATGCATACCATCTTTTGCCAAATTGATCAAAAATGGAATCCAAGTAGAGGAGGCATGTATCAAGAAAGGAACATTGAAGTTCTTTAAAGAAGGATCTAATTCATCCAAGTCTCATTTCAATAACCAGAACAACAACAACAACAACAACAACTTAGACAAATCCAAGTTCTAGACCAAAAACAAAAATACTAGAAATTAGGGAGGAAACGATGCTAATGATATAAAGAGGCTACCAAGAATTAAAAGGGTGCTAATCAAGGCACTAACACTTATGCACCCAATACCAACCCAGAACCTTCAAATGCAAACAATACCAACAATACCCAAAACAACAACACAAATCGAGGACCTATTCCTAATTCAAAGGGTAACACCAACAACTTTCCAAATAAAAGCATTTATACACCATTGGGGCAATCATTAGAATCAGTATTCAGAGAACTCCTGGCAAAAAAGATTATCACATTACCGCCTATAAACAACTTTGAACCCCAAGTCAAACCACGTTGGTGGAATGACTCACACTTCTGTGATTTTCATCGAAACAAAGTACATCAAACAAATGATTGCATGAGGCTTAAAAACATTGTTCAAGACATGATTGATAGAGGTGATTTAATGGTTGATGGTCTCAAGACAAATGGTGATCATGGTGCCTTTAAAAATCCTCTTCCAAATTATAACAAAGATGGGGCTTCATCATCAAATGAGACACGAGGTGCTCGTATCAATCACATATATAATAACACCATCAATCATATATCAACAGATGACAATCAAATAAATGTCATTAAAATAAGGACAAACGCGAACATGAATCGATCAATGTAACCACCAGAGCTCAAAAATATGTCTTGAAAGGACATACATCAACAACAACCACTATCCCCAAGACTCAGTATGATTTGGTAAGTCAATTATGTAGAACTCCTACTCAAATATCCATCCTTGAGTTATTAAAACTTTCACCAAAACATAAAGACATCTTGGAACAAGCCCTATTGGAAACAAATGTACCTCAAGATCTGGATATTGACAAATTTCAAGTCATGGTGGCTCACATGACAAGGCCTCATCATCTCACCTTTTCTAAGAATGATAATATCTCGTTGAGTCATCCACATAATACTCCCCTTCACATCAAAGTCTTGGTATACAAACATTGAGTTAAAAGATTATTAATAGATGGAGGAGTTGGACTCAACATCTGTACCTTGAGACTTATCCGTGCATTAGGCTTCTCTAAACAGTCTATTGATCCACGCAAGAAGATCACTATCAAAGCATATGACAATGAAGAAAGATCATCCAAGGGAACCGTGATACTTCCAATTTTAAGTAGGACTAATACAAAAGGACACTATGTACCAAGTCTTAGACATACACCTCACATATAATAATTTATTGGGTCGGCCTTGGATACATGAAATGCAAGCGATGCCCTCAACTTACCACCAGTGTGTTAAATTCCCTTACAATGGGCAAGAGATTTCTATATCAACAGTTAATAACCCCTTTCAACATTGCAATGCTATGGGGGCAGCCCAAGATAGCTTGGTTCCACATAACAGGGGAAAAAAAATTCCTCAGTGCCAGATTATCGTCAAGAAAAGCTCAAATCTTTATCCATGGATTTCAAATAGAAGATGAAAATCAAAGAGAAAGGCATGGGAGAATACTCTTTTGAACCCATGTGTCTAGTCAACTTACCAGCATCACCAAAATCTCATGGACAACCTTCTGCATCAACACATCAAGAAACACAGCCCATCACCAAGTTTGATGGCAAATTTATCCAATTAGGAACACTAGCACATGAATCAGAAGAAAAAGACATTCTTAGTTGGCTATACAAGGATGAAGAAGAAGTCAGAGCTTCTACTATGGAAGTAGCTATACCAACACAACAGTATGGGAAAGGATACCTGATCATGCAACAAATGGGGTATAATGGCAAAGGACCTATTGGCAAGTGTCAAGAAGGCGTCATATAACCATTGGATCCTCCTTCATAGTTTTCTAGAGACAAAACAAGATTGGGCTATAGACACACTCTATCCCCAAAGAAGAAACCAAATAAATATCAAAAACCTCACTGGAAAGCAAAGAAGAAATACAAGGAGGATTCATGGCAGGAGGCACTACATGAATCAGCAAAAACAATACAAAAGGAACGCGAACACGAGGAAACAGAGAAACAACAAGAGGAATTGGCCATTCAAAGAGAAGAAGCATCTTATGCAGAAGTACATCATGTTCAGGAACCTATTCCAAACGAGGTAGAATAACCCCTTGAAAACATCACTAGTCCCCAAGGAGAAACATTATATGAACAAATGCAAAGAGTACAAGCAGGATCTAATATAGAATCAGAGAAAACTATCAGACTGGTATCAATCATCAGGGATCTCTTTTCACCTTACAACATCCCTGTCAGCAGCACTGAAAAACTCTGGGACAATACTTTTGAGACTGATTCAAACGACTATGAATGGGGCAGTTGTTCAAATGTTACTGAAGATATTCCTAAAAATACTAGTCATACACCCCTTTCTCAAGAAGGACAAGGCATAGAGTCTAGACTACATGAATTTTGTCCATAAAATATCTATGAAGCCAAAGAAAATGAGCAGTGACATTACGAGCAAGTCTACATGGAAGATGATACCATTGAAGACCTTGAGAATATCATTGACTTATTCAATATCCCAGCCAACCTTGACAATACCTCTATCATGACACTTACCGTAGTTGAACTCGACCCACACAATGACTCTTTACTGCTCGTCTTTCCTGATCTCACAGACTGGGATGAACCTAAAAAACCATAACATACCTATTTCCCAGATGATGACTCCATTATCCATTACCTATGTACTGTCAACCTGGGAAAAGACTCTACCAGCGAACAAAGTAACGACATCTATGATCAAGGGAGTTCCAAGTCTCTCAGTCATAAAAATGAAAGGAATAAAGGATCTATTGTTGAAAACCAGTCAATGGCAGCACTAGATCACAAAAAAGTAAAAATAAAGGACGCATCTGAGGGTGAAATCCTTTTTAAGGCACCTAAGGATGGGAGACTTGACACTCTTCCTGAACACTATCAGGAGCAATTGCCCATATTGATTGAGCCCACTCAATCAATCAACATTGGTACAAAAGAGGTAGCCAAAAACACACACCTAGCAGAATCTCTGACAGATGAAGAAAAACTAGTTTATCAAATTCTTCAAAGAAAAGCAAATCAATTTTGCTTGGTCTTATGCAGATATACTCGGGATTGATCCATACTTAGTCATGCATCACTTATCTATTTCTCCAAGAGCTAAGACAGTTAAGAAAAAAATGAGAAAGATGAATCTGCATGTAGCACTCATGGTCAAAGCTAAGCTAAAGAAACTATTAGACGTCGGATTTATTCGGCCTATAGACTATGTTGAATAGATTTCAAACATTGTGCCAGTTCCAAAAGCAGATGGTAGCATCAGGATATGCACCGATTTTAGGGATGTTACCAAAGCTTGTGCAAAAAATGACTTTCCTTTGCCCAGCATCGACATAATTGTATACCTCACAGTAGACCATGCAATTCTATCATTAATGGATGGTTTTTCTGATTATAATCAAATCAAGATAGCTCCAGAGGATCAAGATAAAACAATGTTCACCTGTCCTTGGAGAATGTATAGTTGGAATGTCATGCCTTTTGGCTTAAAGAATGCTGGGGCAACTTATCAACAAGTAATGACAACAATATTTCATGATATGATGCATACCTTCATGGAAGACTGTGTGGATGATTTATTGGCTAAATCATTTACTCGGGCAAAACATTTGGGCATACTAGAGAAAATTTTTGAAAGATTAGAGAAATTCCAAGTTAGGCTCAACCCTAAGAAGTGTGTCTTCGAGGTAACATCAGGCAAATTATTAGGCTACATTGTGTCAACAAAAGGCATTAAAGTAGATCCAGCGAACGTACAAGCCATCAAGGAAATGACACCTCCCAAGAACATTAACCAACTCAGATCTCTACAAGGACGGCTACAGTTAATCAGGCGATTCATCACCCAACTAGCAGATAAAAATATACCATTCAATCATTTTCTACACAAGAATGTACCATTCAGATGGGAATCCAAATATGCAAAATCATTCTATCAAATCAAGCAATATCTAGTGAACCCACCAGTTCTGGTACCACCCATAGCAGAAAAGCCCCTTATTCTCTACATATCAACAATGAACATATCATTGGGGGCACTATTAGCACAAGAAGACCAAGAATACAAGGAACGAGCTATCTATTACATCAGCAGAACCTTAAATGGATATGAGCTCAATTACACATTCATTGAGAAAGCTTGCTTAGTTGTAGTCTTCACTTCTCAAAAGTTTTGACATTACATGCTAGCTCACACAATAAAGCTAGTAGCCAAAATTGATCCTCTAAATTATTTACTCAGCAAAGCAACTCTCACAAGAAGATTGGCTAAATGGGTCATGATTCTCAGCGAATTTGATATCCACTACACCAGAGCGTCGGGCTATCAAAGGACATGTAATTGCAGATCAATTAGCTGAAGCACCACTACTAGATAAACAACCAATGGAGGTCAAATTTCTAGATAGGGATGTCCTTATTGTTACCACCGAGCAATGGACACTATATTTTGATGGTTCCCACACGCAACATGGCTCAGGTGTCAGCATTCTATTCATCACTCCTGAAGGACGTACCATACCAAGATCATATAGACTCATGTTTCTGTGCACAAATAACATTGTTGAGTATGAGGCACTGGTCACAGGAATCAAAATGGTTGTGGAATGGAGAATCACAGAATTGAAAGTCTATGGAAATTCCCAACTAATCATAAATCAGATCAACAATAACTACCAGACAAAGGATGACAAGTTGCTACCATACAAACGAATGGTGGATGACTTCAAACAGTATTTTGTACACATCACCTTTGAGAAAATACCAAGGTTAGACAATAGAGCAGCCGATGCAATGGCTACTATCACTTCACTACTACAAATTCCAGAACAACAAAGTCGTTATGAGTTTATGGTAGAGAAATTGTTTTCCCCATCTTATGACAATTCTGCATCCCATGTTATCTATGCCTTAACTGGTTCAGACTCTCCTTTATACGAAACAATATATGAGTATCTTAAAACCAATACCATACCCATTGACCTATCGCGGAACCAAAAATGCAACTTTATCCAGCAAGCCACCTGTTATACCCTAACTACTGATACTCTTTACCGTCGAAGTCTAGATGGTACTCTTCTTCATTGCCTTCATCATAATGAATCTGACTCTGCTTTACATGAGCTTCATGAAGGTATCTGTGGCACACATTCAAGTGGTCCTACTCTTGCTAAAAAACTTCTAAGAATGGGATATTACTGGCCAACGATGGAAAAAGACTCTTATCAATTTGCAAAGAAATGTCCTAAATGCCAAATCCATGGCAATCTAATACATGCACCAGTGCAGGAATTGCAACCATTTACAACATCTTGGCCTTTTTGTCAATGGGGACTGGACTTAGTAGGCAAAATACACCCTTCATCTTCAAATGGACACAAGTTGATTATCACTGCAACAAAGTATTTTACAAAATGGATTGAAGCATTCCCAATGACCACAGTCACTGGAAAAAAAATTGCCTCTTTTATTCTCAATTATCTGATCTGCAGATATGGCAATCCCAATTCTATTATCATAGATAACGGACATCCCTTCAAAAACTAGGATGTGCGAGAACTATGTGAACGATTCAAAATCCAACATTGTTTCTCTACACCTTACTACCCATAGGGGATTGGTCAAGCATAGGTATCAAATAAAACAATATTGAAAATCCTCAAGAAGACAATAAATGATGCAGGAAAGGATTGGCATGTGCAACTCAATTCGACACTTTGGACATACAGGACTAGCATCAGGACACCTACAGGAGCTACGCCATATTCATTGGTGTATGGATCAGAAGCAATTTTACCTCTTGAGGTAGAAATTCCATCACTCAAAGTATCTTTGAAAGGTCTCATTCCAGATGAGGAATATCATGTAAACAAATTGCAAGAACTAGAGCTTCTAGATGAAAAATGACAACATGCCTATAATCACCTCAAAGCATACCAGTAGCACATGTGCAGAAGCTACAAACACAAAGTCATCCCTCAGAATTTTAAAGTCGGTGATCTCGTACTCAAAGAAAATCCCAAAAATCAGCAGGATCGTGAAAAGAAGGGGAAGTTTGAACCTAACTGGTTGGGTCCCTATGTCATCATCTCAGCCTATGGATTAGGCGCTTATCAGCTAACAACTTTAGAAGGCGATGTGCTCGATGAACCAACCAACAACATCCATCTGAATAAATACTATACTTGAGTAGTCTAATGCACGGAAAAAGTGAAAAATACAAAAAAAATCAAAAAACAACAAAAGGTGCAATAAAAACAAATGGTGAAAACCTGGAAACAGGTGCTACTTGTGAGGGAACAACTCCTCTATCTATCTTTGCGCATATATTTTTGTCAAAAGTCAAAAACCCCTGGCCATTGCCCAACATTTTATCAAAATAGCATTATCCAAGACACACTTAGCATAGTCACTGTCCTGGCTTATCTGAATATCAGTTCATCATATCCCACCATGGCTTGGTAATCACTATATATATCCACATCAATAGGTATCTATAACTAGGGGCAACATTCTTCTTACTTCAAAGAAATTTTAGCAAAACAAGCAAGCAAAAATCGCAGCACGCTAAGAAAATCCTGTCAAGCAAAAAAAAAAACTCCAGCAGCCAAGAAAACAAAACACTGATCCAATTAACAACTTCACAACACATGATGGATGATTTTATGAAGTATAATTTGTTTACATCTTGCATAAAGTTTTGACTATTTTTTCACTTGAACTCTTTTGAATTATTGGATCCCCTAAATTTTCTCAACGATGCATCAAGCTAGAGAAAGTGGTTGGAGACTCCAATATTTTTTTTAGTTTTATGTCTGTGAGGCGATCATTTGTACTGTGCAAAGACTTGTCTCGCGGGGTGATTCAAAACATATCACTAAAGACATTGTTCCACTTTGCACATACAAATGGTTAAATCTTATTTGTTTATACGCAAGCAACACTTAGGTCGTCTTGGTTCAATTATACCTCAACGCTTGTGCCATCTTGCAATATCAAAATCCATGTAAATTTTTCTTAGGTCATTATGCTTCAATTCTACCATTATGCTTGTATAAATTTTCAACATATCAACAGCTCAATGATGATCAACACAAAGAAGGCAAAAACATGTGACTATTCGAGAATGACAAACGACAGAATGAGGATGATCAATTAGTTGCATATCATTTTACAATTAGTTGCATATCATTATCATACATCTCATTTTCAAGATACATCTCACAGCATATAATTATCATACATCTCATTTTCAAGATACATCTCACAGCATATCATTATCATACATCTCTTTTTCAAGATGCATCGCATTACATCATGAATCATACAATCATATCAATCAAAATCAAATCAAATGCATTTATCTAAGCATTGCATCAATCATCATAGGACCATCACATCAATGAATAAATCATCATCCATAAAAACACATCACATGTGGATCGGAAAATCGGTGTCGTCTATATATCTAAAAAATGGTCAAATATACAAAAGATGTCATGTCTGTCAAAATACAACACAATGATCAAAATACAATGGAGACAAGTCTCTCAGGTATGACTATCTCCTAAAGCAGATGGTCTTGCAATAGATGTCCCAGCACCTAGATCTCCAAGTGGATCATGTCAAGATGGCCCAGTCACACCTCTGCTCTCCATCCCCAAATGAGTCTGCCTGGATCGACTAGATCTCACCACAGTATAGCTCGAAGCTCTATGATCGCTAGGAACCACCTCCTCATATAGATGCCTATAGTACTCAGCCTCCTTGGCTGCATACTGCATCTCTCTCAGTGTGTCTCTCACATAACCACCAGCCGCCACTCTCTCCAGGCTATCTGATGGAGCCTCTGCTCAACCTAAGTGCTCTATCATTGTATCCCGCTTTACGGTAACTTGCGTAATCTGATATTGCTGAGCCAATACCTGTGCATGAAGCTGCTGCACTAACAACTGTAAGGATCTAATCTGTGCGTCCTCTCGATGGGTGGGTACCCACATCTGAATAGGTACCTATGTCATGGCACCCCCTATCCCTGTCCCTGTCCTAGGCGCCAGTGGAGGTAACACATCTGATCTCCTCCTCTAGGTCGGTTGCCTAAACTCATCCATCCCACCCATAGCTACTATAACCTCACCCACCTGGCCAACTCCACCAACTCCAACCACCAAATCTCCCCTCCCTCCCCTACCATCTCCCTCATCATCCCCTCCACCATCCCCATATCCCTTCTCAAGATCCTCTCCCTCTTCTCTCTGTCTCCTTAGCCTCTCAGGCTGCTCATCCTCCTCATCATCAAAAGCGGGAATCATCTCCGTTGGGTCTGATATCTGTGCTATGGCATGGGCCATGAAGAGTGCTACAAACTCCTCCGTCATCCCCGCATCTACCACCCCAAACCCGTAGTCCCATATCTGTCCGGCCAAATGCATGTACTCCTCCACCACCACTGCATTATCAATATCTAGACCCCACTCTGGCACATCCTGCCTCCGACGAGCATATAAGGATGCTCCCTACGGTATACCCTATTGTCAACCATACAACCATTGAACTCAACTATGCAGGAGCCTCTAAATGACAAAAGGCGTCTTCCCTATCAAAAATCATGACATATATATAGGGCATCTCTAGCCCATCCTCCGCCCACACCTCACACTCCATATACGGTCTCTAGATAATCATATCAATGTCATCCAACACCCTCCTCCAATGCTCTAGCTTTCCTAGCTTATGTTGGACAACTATCCCTGTGTATTCATAAACATAAGTTTGACCAGCTGGCCTATCCCTATGTGCAAGTGGCCTCACTGCGGGAATGTGCTCCCAAGCCCACACCTGTAATAATGTGACCCCGACCGATAAACTGTTTTATCTTAACTATACCACCTAATGCAAATCTCTATACAAATGGGCCAACATGCAAGACCCCCAAGAAAACCAGCGACCCTATGTCACCATATCCTCCAGAACCAACCCCCATCCCACTGCCAGTCCCTTCGACCTACGGTCGGGACACAAAAATCCACCTACGAAACCTGCCAATACTGATGGTAGTGGCGCATAATCAAAGTCTATGAACTCCTGCCAAGGGATATCATATCCACAAATATGCTCATCATGGAAAATCCGGCGAAAAGCCTATGTACCATCCTCCTCGGTCTACTCATAAGGCAATAATGCCCCTACCACAGGGATCCGTAGAATCCGATAACAGTCCTCTAAAGTGACTGTGATCTCGCCCATAGCCAAGTGAAAGGTGTTGGTGTCACTGTGCCACCTCTCTGCCAATGTTGTCAGTAAACCTCAGTTAATGATATACCGAGGCATGTCCAACAACGAGGACAACCCACATCTCTCAATGATATCTCTATCTGTTTGTGTCAATCATGGAATCAAAGACCATTGCCTCAGAAATCGCTCTCGTGATTGAAGAACACCAAGCCGTTCCTGTAACAAACAAAATAGGTCCAAATATCAGTTCCCATATCTATCTGATATATCCAATCATAATTCCATATCAACTTGAAACAACTCCATATCAAATCAAGTTTTGTATTATCAAAAATCATATCCATATCGAAAGCAAAATTCCATATCAACTTGAAACAAATCCATATCAAATCAAGTTTCATATCAAAAATCATATCCATATCGAAAGCAAAATTCCATATCAACTTGAAACAAATCCATATCAAATCAAGTTTCATATCGAAAATCATATCCATATCGAAAGAAAAATTCCATATCAACTTGAAACAGATCCATATCAAATCAAGTTTCATATCAAAAATCATATCCATATTGAAAGCAAAATTCCATATCAACTTGAAACAAATCCATATCAAACCAAGTTTCATATCGAAAATCATATCCATATTGAAAGCAAATTTCCATATCAAATCAAGTTTCATATCAAAAATCAAACCCAAAACGAAATCAAATTTCAATATCAACTTGAAACAAATCCATATCAAATCAAGTTTCATATCAAAAATCAAACCCATATCGAAATCAAAATTCAATATCAACTTGAAACAAATCCATATCAAATCAAGTTTCATATTGAATATCAAATCCATATCTAGCAATCAAATCAAAAATCCATATCACACAACTCATATCAGGAACCATATCAGACATCACATTCACAACAAAAATCAAAGATCCAAATCAACAAAAAATCAAGATCATCATTCAATCAGTCGGCTTGGAACTTCAATAGCAAAAGCAAATTCAAAATTTTATCAAACAATCACGCATTAGCACAGCAGACACAAAATTGGCTAAAACACCCATCCAGGAACACTTCGTAGACACCTACCTACCCCAACCCATCTTCCTTCATCTATTTTTCTCCTGCAGCATCACCTTTCCTTTCTTATCTAGCTACATTTTCTGGCCACGCGCTAAGAAATCCCCCCATGCACTAAACTGCCATCTATGTGCTAGCTAAACTTAGCTACACACTAAAACCTTTACCCTATGCGCTACTTGTCCCCCTGATGCGCTACCCTGTTAGCCCTATGCGCTAGGTTATCCTATGTGCTACCATGTTCCCTGCATGCGCTACCTTGTTGGCTCTATGCACTATCCTGCCCTATGTGCTACCCTATACCTATGACGCCCTATCCGACATCACCTAGACGCTACCCTAGTTTTCTAACCCTACGCGCTAACTATTTTATCGTATGCACTACGCAAATGACCTGATGCGCTAAACCATGAGAATTTGACACAAAAAATAAAAAACATGATCAAAATTGACAAAAGAAAAAGAAAAAGGGGCAAAATTTAGATGACTTACAGGTAGACCATACGTGGCGGGCCTCTGGTATCGATGAACGCGCTTGAATCGGTGCGAAGCATAGGGAACTGACATTTTGCCACTCTCCAAATGTCACTCTCACCAAAAGTCAAAAGGCACCAATGATACAAATGAAATCACTTTTCACCTTTTTATAGGGTAGAAGTAAATTAGGGTTAGTAGGTGGGGCATGTATTTTGCTCGTGTGCTCACTCTAACCCTAGCAAACATCATTTTTCAAGAGATGAATCAATTGGCATGCATTAAACACAAAAGATTTCAAATTCCAATCAAATCTACAAACTATTATCAAATCAATCAAATTTTGATTCATCTCCCGAGGGGGCATTATCAACACCATTTATCAAATATGGGGCACGACATCGACATTTCAACACACGACATCACATCAATCAAATTTTAGCCACACATCAATTTTCTTTGAATCAACATGTGCACACACATCACTTCAAAGAGGGACAAAATGTAGACGTATAAAAATGACCACTTTCCTATATGAATATTTAATGTTCATTTTATTCTCATTCCTCTATTTAATTAAATCTAATTTAATGAAATCATTTGCATTCATCTATTTGATTAAATAAATTATTCAATTTATTTAATTAAATTCACCTAGGTCTTTCATTTCATTTAATTGAATAAATCATTTTATTCAATTAGCTCCCCTTTCTCTCCTTTTTAATTAAATTTACATTTAATTAAATTGTTCATTTCAAATAAATAAATCTAACTTATTTAAATCCCCCACTTGCATCTATTTTGTTGAAATAAAGAAATTTATTTTAAATAAAATTATCCTCCATCCACTTGCATTCGCCTACATCTCTCACTTGCCTCTCTAAACCCTTTCTAAATTCTTCTAATCCCCTCTAAATTAGCCTACCCATCCACTAAACATTGTCATATCCCTAAACAAAGGGAAGTCACTTCTCAAACCCTTAAAGTCTTCAATAACCATTAAAGGCTTTATGTCCTCAACAAGTTAACCATTTAAGTCTCTTACATAACCATTAATGGTTAACTCAACCTTCTTACATGGTTGGAGACTTTTTGCCTAACTCAACCCTCATCTAACCCTAGGGTCTCATCAAGCATTTATTGCTTTGACCATGGTTATTCCTTTAACCCTTGCACAAGAGTTTATCCTTTGGGTAAAAGCTTTATCCAAAGTGTTTTCTTAACCTAACCTTTACCTTTACCTTCTAAGGTAACCATGAGGTCTTCTCAAGCATTTAATGCTTCTTGCATCTCCTCTCAAGCAATCTCTCGTTGACAATTGCCACCATTTCATTGGTGAGAATTGAGTGCATGGATTGATAACTTTCAATCCTATCCCTTGATAAGATTATTCAATCTTGACCATCCATTGCCCTATTTTTCCTATAAATAGAGCCCTCATTCTCTCATTCTCATATCCAAGTCTTTAGCGTCAACTTATAGGCATTTTACTAAGCATTTAATCTCTCTTTGAATACAAATAATCTAATAAACATTTTAGAAGCATTTCTATCATCATAAATAATCATATTAAGCTACTATATCATGTTAGGATGGTTCTTTTACTAATCTTTTCATATTATCATTATATTCATGCTATTTTAGTTCATCTTTTGTTAATATAATGCACACTAGGATTGCAAGAAGATTGTTTAAGAAATTATATATGTTTAAATAATTAATATATAGTATTTGTTAAATATATATGAATGTAATTTTATTGATTTATTTTTAAAGTTTATTTATGAATGAAATAGACATCATAATAAATCAACTCACATAAAAGAAAATTAAAATAATATCAATCAAGTATAAATAAGACTAACTTTATTTTAAACTTTTAATAAAAAAAATATAATTAATTTTGTAATAATTTTAAATGTTAAAAAAATCCATAATACAAAACAATCTTTACAAAAATATGTTTTTTAATATAAAATTTAGGGAAGTTACAAATGTGACCATAATTAATACCTAGCATCCATTTCAATTTTTTTATCTTAATAAACTTCTGTTTCAAATTGTCAAATTTTCAAATACATATATAGTTCTATAGTTCTGCCAAAATTTACATCTTAAAGTTTACATACTATTGCATCCATTGCATCCAATTTATTTTATTACTTAAACCAATCACTGTATAGAATTTAGAATTTTGAACAACAATTCTATAGTTCTAATCGAGAAGCAATAACAAGAACTTACTTGATTTTAACAATATAATGCAAAAGCAATAACACAAACATACTTGATTTTCTTATTTTTGAAAAATCCTAAATGTTGCTGCTACCAAACCTTATGACTAATTCAAATCATTATATAATTGCCATGAACTTGAGGCATTGTGTCTCTTGTTATCATTGTATTGCCTATGCATCTATTCCCTTAACAATCATATTACACTAACTCCCTGCAGGAATATCTTGGACATATAAGTGAGTACTAAAAGCATTCTTCATGATATCATTGTCGTGATGGTATTCCTGACCCCACCACCACCTAGTTAAATGGTATTTCTTTTACCAGATTAATATTAAAACATATTCATGAATAAAATCTAAAGACCTTACGATCCAAGTCCTTATCAACCACCATAAAAGATCATAGGCAATTCCTAATCTCCCTCAAAGTGGACTCAAACCAATATTTTGACAGTAGGATATATAACCTAACCCACATTGGGGTGATGGTAAATTTTTGCTTTAGTAAATCAAAATTTTAAATCCAACCCTTGATATAGCTCATATCCCATGGGCCATCATTCATAATCCCCTTCTTCTAATGAACATTAACACATTCAATAAGAAAAAAACCTTTAGGCAAGTTCCTCGGTTTTACTTGTGGTCCCTAATTTTTTAAACACCAATTGGAGATTTTTTCCAAAATAGGCCATAAATTCACCAAAAAAACTTTCTTTCAAATGTTGAATTGAGTTTTCTAAATTTGTCATATCTTGCAATAAAAGAATCATTTTTTCATTACCTTTTCTCCCCAAGGGAATTATATTAGCTTTAGTAACAAACCAATAGAGGGAATGATCATGATGTTGACCATAGGGATATTTTCATTACGGATGCAGCCAATCTGGCTCCAAAACGGTTGACTAATCTTTGTGTTATACATGTAGCTAAAATAAAAGATACAACTAGTTCTGTCAAGCACAACTGAGATCTGTAATTTTATACTTACCCTCATGTTATGCAGAAATTGTGACATTTTTGAAGCCAAATTAGCTACAACCTTTCATTAGACATTATGACTTTATCAGAATCCTCTTCTCTTTTTCATTCTAAATTATATACTCTAGGAAAGGTTTTGATAGTAGGATTATCTTGTTGAATCCAAGGCCATTTTGGATTCGGTATATTTTTTACTTTGAAAACCTTGTTGCATAAATTTTGAGTGAATTTACATTTTTTTCCTAATTGAATTGGTAGAAGGATACTTCCTTTGATATCCATATGAGGGACCACCCTTTAATCCTCATTTATTCGAAAACTTGAGAGGCCTATATTCATGGTCATTCCTATTGTGATTAGCCTTGAATTGATCCACTATTATTGCCAAAATTTAACCATCGATTCTTGAAGCAGTCACCGGTGAGGAGGGACCTCAAAGAGATCAATTTGGAGTGGTTAGCAAGAGTACCACAATGGAAACACAAATATATGATGGAGGCAATGCAAAACAAATTGTATTATAATATGAAAACTGATTACAACCAACCAGTAACAATTGGGTTACAACACAACCGGCTCACAAGCCTGCTAGAACATGCTCAAAATACATAATAGGTCACAAATGGACCTTCAATCTTAAGATCTATCTTCTACGCCTAGTCTAACTACTTGATTCTTTGATTGATACATTGTAATGCACAATTACCATTATATATATGATCCAAAGGATCTGGTCAACCCAAAAAGGGATCAAAACCCGAAGAACAAGACCTAACATGTAAAACCAACAAAGTCAGCCTCCACCAAGAGATTCCTCTAGAAAATCCAAAGGATGAAGTGTAGATCATGGGAAAAGTTTGGCCACATGCCAAAGAACATCGGAATCAACACTCAAGGCTATGCAAGCTTTGGAAGGGGTTCTAGTAGATCACCAAAATAGGTCCAAGCAACCAGTAACAAGAACTGTCAAGGAAATCGATAGCGATAACTTGCTAGAAAATGATCCAAATGCGATGCGGTATGGAAATAAGAAAGATGATCAAGTCTTCAAGTAGAATCCAACTCCATAGGATCCGGTGAGCCAAAATCGATACACATAGAAAGAAATGTTGAAATTGCAAATAGAAAGCAAAACAATAAAGAAAATGTTTTTGGTTGATGCAAGATTGCTATAAACCGGGGATGCTCCTGCATCAGACATCTAGGGTTACTGAAAAAGTGAGTCTCTCACTTTGCTGGGGTCAGAGGAAAACCAAGGCAGTACCTCTTCTTGAGAAATCCAACATGAATCTTCAACTGGTTTGTCCTTCCACTTCACAAGATACTCTTTATATTGACTACTCTGGGTACTACGCCCAATCCTACTGTCCAAAATGTCTTCAATATGATCCGGAGCATTTGTTTCTCCAAGTCTGCAATACTGTCATCACCGAATTCTGGTTCATGATACTCATGAAGATCTGCAATATTAAACATGGGTGAAACACTCAGACTATCTGGTAACTCCACTTCATATGCATTTCCAGAATTGAACTTCCTCAAAATCTTGCAAGGTCCAAACTTTTTCATCTGTAATTTGTTATAAGTTCCAACCGGGAATCTTTTTTTTCTTAGATATACCATCACTTCATCACCAACTTCAATTTCCTTATGTCTCTTCTTCTTGTCTACCTTCTCCTTATACTTGATCTTCATGTCTTCCAAATGTTTCTTAACTTGAATATGCAAGGCTTCCATGTGATTTGCAAAATCTTTTGCTTCTGAACTTCTCCAGTCTTCACTGCTAATATCTCTCAATTTAGATATACCTCTAGGATGCACTCCGGTAACAATTTCAAAAGGTGTTCTTCTAGTACTCCTATTTACTAAATTGTTGTAAGCAAACTTTGCTTGTGCAAGAATCAAATCTCAACTTCCGGTTTTATCTCCAACTAAACATCTCAACAAATTTCCCAAGCTCCAGTTAACTACTTATGTCTATCCATCAATCTGTGGATGAAAAGTATAACTGAACTTCAAATTTGTCTTCATCTTCTTCCAAAGTGTTCTCCAAAAATAGCCTACAAACTTAGTCTCTCTGTCTGAAACTATGCTCTTAGGTAATCCATGCAATCTCACCACTTCCTTGAAAAATAGGTCTAGTACATGTAATGCATCTGATGTCTTCTTACAAGGTATGAAATGGGTCATCTTCGATAATCTATCCACTATCACAAATATAGAATCATTCCCTCTCGGTGTTTTAGGCAATCCAAGTACAAAATCCATGCTTATATCCTCCCAAGGTCTTCCCGGTACTGTCAAAGATTTATCCAATCCCATATTCTGACTACTAAACTTTACAACTTGACAAACTCTACAACTTTGCACATATCTCTTAACATCCTTCTGAATATGGGGCCAAAAGTACTGCTCACTCACCAATGCTACCGTTTTGTCAATACCAAAATGTCCATCTAATCCTCCACTGTATTTCTCCTTTATCAAATTCTCCCTCATAGAACTCTTAGGTATGCACAATTGAACTCCTCTGAATAACATACCATCCTGAATGAAGTAATCCAACCACTTTCTTCTATCAACCATAACCAGTTCTCTACATGTTTTCCAAGGTTATGCAAAATCTAGTTCATGCTCATACAAGGTCTTCAATTCCTCAAATCCTAATACTGTCAATCTCATCTCTATCTGCAAATTCCTTCTCCTACTCAATGCATTAGTAACTTTATTAGATTTTCCACTCTTCAAATATATCTTTGTAAAGTATTTGGATCCACTCAAACGGTCCATTATGTCCTCCATCCTAGGTAAAGGAAACCAGTATTTCCCTGTGATCTTGTTAATTTCTTTGGAATCAATACACATTCTCCACTCTTCATTCTTCTTAGGTGCTAATATTGCAGATGCTGCACAAGGGCTCAAACTTTCCCTGATCAAACATTTCTTCAACAACTCCTGCACTTGTCTATTCAGTTCTTCATTCTTTGTTGGTGTCATCTGGTGTTAGGCAAACTAGCTCCAGGAACCAAGTCCGTACAATAACTGATACTTCTCACAGGTGGCAATCCATTTGGTACATTATTTGAAAAGATGTCTTCATATTCTATCAGCAAATTTTTTATCTCTTCTCGTTGTTCCTCTTCATGCTCTGAATTCTCAGTCTTGAAGTAGTCAGCAATGAGGAGGGACCTCAAGGAGATTAGTCTAGACCGCTTAGCAAGAGTAAACACAATGGAAACACAAAGATATGATGGAGGCAATGCAGAACAGATAGTTGTATTTCATGAAATTTGATTACATCCAACCAGTAACAATCGGGTTACAACATACCGCACACAAGCCTGGTAGAATAGGTCACAACCAGGACCTTTAATTGAAATATCTATCTTCTAGGAATAGTCTATCTATCTGATACTCTGATTGATTCCAATTCATTACATTCTAAAGAGTGATTACAAATATATATATATATATATATATATATATATATATATATATATATATATATATATATATATATATATATATATATATATATCGATCCAAAGGATCCAGTCGGCCCAAAAGGGATCAAAACCTGACGAACAAGACCTAACACGCAAAATGAACAAGGTCAGCCTCTACCAAGAGATTCCTCTGGAAAATCCAAAGGAAGAAACGTAGAAGGTCGGCCACATGCCAAGAACCATCGAGATGAACATTCAAGGCTCCACAAGCTTCGAAATGGGTTCTAATAGATCACCAGAGTAGGTCTCAGGCAACCGGTAACAAGAAACTGTCATGGAAACTAGTGGCGATATCTTTTTCGGAAAGTGATTCAAATGAGATGTGGTTTGAAATCAAGAAAGATGATCAAGTCTTCAAGTAGAATCCAACTCCACATGATCCGGTGAGCTAACACTAGGACACAGAGAAAGAAAACTGAAACTGCAAACAAAATAGAAAGGAAAATGGTTTTGGTTGATGTAAGATTGTTGTGAACTGGGGATGCTCCTGCATTAGACATCTGGGGTTAATGAAAAAGTGAAAGTGATCCTCTCGCTTTGTTGGGATCAGAGGGAAACCAAGGCGGTCTACCTCTTCCTAAGAAATCCAAGATGAATCTTCAACTGGTCTTCTCTTCCACTTCACAAGATATTCTTTGTACTGATTGTTCCGGGTACTACATCCAATCTTACTATCCAAAATCTCTTCAATCTGATCTAGTTCCTTCTAGGGAAATTGTTTCTCCAAGTCTACAACATTGTCCACACTGAATTCTAGCTCATGGTATTCATGAAGATCTGCAATGTTGAATATAGGTGATATGCTTAGACTATCTAGTATCTCACTTCATATGCATTTATAGAACTAAACTTTCTCAAAATCTTACTTCGTCCAAAATTCTTCATCTACAACTTATTATAAGTTCCAATCGGGAATCTCTCTTTTCTCATGTATATCATCACTTCATCACCAAATTCAAATTTTTTATGTCTCCTCTTCTCATCTTCCTTCTCATTATATTTTTTGTTCATGTCTTCCAAATGTTGTTTAACCTGAATATGCAATATTGTCATGTGATCTGCAAAATCTTCTGCTTTTGAACTCTTCGGTCTTCACTACTAATGTCTCTCAATTCTGATATTCCTTTAAGATGCACTTCGGTAACAATCTCAAAAGGTGTTTTTTTGGTACTTCTATTCACTGATTTTTTATAGGAAAACTCTTCTTGTGCAACGATCAAGTCCCAACTTCCAGTTTTATCTCCCACTAAATATCTCAACAAGTTGCCCAAACTCTCGTTAACTACTTATGTATGTCCATCGGTCTGTGGATGAAAAGTAGAACTGAACTTCAAATTTGTCTTCATCTTCTTCCAAAGTGATCTCCAAAAATAGCCAACAAACTTAGTGTCTCTGTCTGAAACCATGCTCTTAGCTAATCTGTGTAATCTCACAACTTCCTTGAAATAGGTCTTCTACATACAATGCATCTGATGTCTTCTTACAAGGTATGAAATGAGCCATCTTCAAAAATCTATCCACTAGCACAAATATAGAATCATTCCCTCTCAGCGTCTTAGGCAATCCAAGTACAAAATCCATTCTTATATCCTCCCAAGGTCTTACCGGTACTGTCAAAGGTTTATACAATCCTAAATTCTGACTACTACATTTTGCAACTTGAAAAACTCTACAACTCTACACATATCTATTAACATCCTTATGAATCTGGGGCCAAAAGTACTACTCACTCACCAATGCAATTGTTTTGTCAATGTTAAAATGTCCAGCTAAACCTCCACTATGCTTCTATTTGATTAGGTTCTCTCTCATGGAACTCTTAGGTATGCATAACTGAACTCCCCCGAGTAACTTCCCATCCTGAATGAAATAATCCAACCATTTGCTCCTATCAACCATAATCGGTTCTCTACATGCTTTCCAAGGTTCTGAAAAATCTGGGTCTTCATCATATGAGGTCTTCAAATATTCAAAACCTAATACTGTCACTCTCATTTCTGTCAACAAATTCCTTCTCCTACTCAATGCATCAGCAACTTTATTAGATTTCCCACTTCTATTCTTCAACACAAAGGCATGACTCTGCAAGAATTCTACCCATCTCATATGTCTTTGATTCAACTTACTCTGACTGTTCAAATAGTACAAAGCTTGATAATCTGTATACAACACAAACTCCTTAAGCAACAAGTAGTGTCTCCATTTCTTCAAGGCTTGAACTATGGCATAAAATTATTGATCATACACTAAATATCTCTTCTAGGCATCATTCAATTTCTCACTGAAATATGCTACTTCTCTCCCTTCTTGACTCAAAATTGCTCCTATTGTTGTTCCACTTGCATCACAATCCACTTGAAATAGCTTATTGAATCCGGTAAAACTAACACAAGTTGCTCAATCACTTTCTGCTTCAACAACTGAAAACTTTTGTTTGTTGTGGTGGTCCACTTGAATTCCTTTTGATCTCCTCTCATGGTCTCAGTCATAGGGTTACAAACTGAACTGAAATTTCTAATAAACCTCCTGTAAAAACTAGTCAATCCATGAAATGATCTTACATCTCCAATGCTTTCCATTGTAGGCCACTCAACAATGGCTTTCACTTTCTCAAGTTTCATCTTCAAACCATCCTCAAATATCACAAATCCTAAATAGACTAACTCATCCTTCATGAATGTACACTTCTTGATATTGATCAACAACTTTTCTTCTCTCAACCTCTGCAAAACTTATCTTAACTGTAACAAATGCTCCTCTTTTGTTCTACTAAATATCAGAATGTCATCCAAATACACAATAAAAAACTTACCCAAGAATTTATTTAATACCTCATTCATTAGCCTCATGAAAGTGCTCGGTGCATTAGTCAATCCAAAATGCATTCATATAGTCCTTCATTTGTCTTAAATGTTGTCTTCCACTCATCGCCTTCTCTGATCCTGATCTGATGGTATGCACTCTTTAAATCTATCTTTGTAAAGTATTTTGCTTCACTCAAACAGTCCATTATGTCATCTATCTTAGGCAAAGGAAATTGGTATTTCACTATGATCTTGTTTATTGCTCTTGAATCGGTACACAACCTCCATTCTCCATTCTTCTTAGGTTCTAATACTATTGGTACTACACAAGAGCTTAGACTCTCCCTAATCAAACCTTTTTTCAACAGCTCCTGCACTTGTCTATTTAGTTCTTCATTCTTTGTTCGTGTCAACCGGTATGCAGCTTTGTTAAGAAAAAAAGCTCCAGGAACCAAGTCCACGCAATGACTAATACTTATAACAAGTGGGAATTCATCAGGTACATTATCTGAAATGATGTCCTCATATTTTGTCAGCAAATATCTTATCTTTGTCGGGTGTTCTCCTCTCGGTTCTGATCTCTCAGTCTTCGTAGGAATTAAAGAAAAACACACATTCTCATGTCTCATTCCATCCATGAATTTCCTTCCATTTACTAAATAGATTCTAGTATTTGTACAGACTTCACTCTTCAAAGATTCCTCCAAAGGCAACAAGGTTTGCTTCATCCCATTGGCCACAATAGTGTATGTATTCTTCCTCCCATCATGTATTGCATGTCTATCAAATTGACAAGGTCTTCCCAACAAAAGATGACAAATATCCATAGGCATAATATCACACAAAACTTCATCATGATAATTCCCAATCTTCAATTTTACCAAACATTGTTCACTTACTAACAACTTATGTTCATCCTAAATCCATGCTATCTGATAAGGCTTAGGGTGTTTCAATCTCTCCAATTTCAACTTATTCACCATCTCTTCTGAAACAAGATTATCTGAACTACTACTATCAATAACAGCTTTACAACACTTACCGGATACCTTACATCTGGTCTTAAACAGGTTCTTCCTCTACGAGGGTTCTTCATATCCTTCGATATGACACAAAGCTCTCCTCATCATCATCAGTTCTCCATCTTCTGATTTATTGTCTGATCCAGTGGGTTTTTCTTCTACCGTTGTTGCTCTTCTGGTAGCCTCTGTCTTCCTACATTTAAATGCACGACATCCTTCTTCTCCATACTTAAAATAGGTTCCTCTAAATGTCCTCTTGTCTTGTCTTCTAAAGTTCTCATTCTGTTAACCATCTGGTTCTCTCCTCCAGTAGAAATTTTTATCATCCTTTCGGTATGAATTACCTTCCTTGCTCACTTCCTTGTCCTTGTTCTGATCTGTATTGGTTCCTCTTCCTCTGGTATATCCTCTTCCTCCTTGAAATATTCCTCCAGTAAACCTGCCACCTCTACCTCTCTGTCTCTGCTCATGTCTTTTGTTCAATTTATCTTCAACCTTTAGTGCATACTAGTAAGCCTCTTTAACACTCTCCAATTTTATCATACTGAGTTCATCTTGTATAGACATCTACAATCCGTTCAAATATCTTGCAATTTCTTCAACTTCATCATCAACATGTCTAGATCTAATGTTCAACTTATAAAATGCTTTGGTGTATTCCTTCACACTAGATTCCTTTTGTCTTGGGTTTTGCAATTTTCGAAACAAACCCACTTGATAATTCATCGAGACAAACTTTCATTTTAACCTTGAAATTATTTGATCCCATGTCTTAATTTTTTCTTTACCTCTTTTTTGTCTATCAACTTGCAAATTCTCCCACCAAAGAGATGGATGACCTTTCAACCGGGTACAAGCATATTTCACCTTCCTCTCTTCTGCAGTGTTTTCAAAATCAAAATAATTCTCCATCTCCGAGATCCAATCCAGGAATTCATCTGAATCCAAATTCCCATCATATTTCGGTTGGGTAAAATGAGGTTTAGTGTTCGCCCTACTCAAAACCCTTAAAAACCTTTCTTCATCTAGATCAACTATTGATAAGTTTACTTGTTCTGTCGGGGCTTCTTCTCCTTCATCTTCACTTACATCTTCAATATGCCGGCCTCTTCTCTGGGTTGTCTCCATGGCTTCTAACCGGGCTTCTATTCCTCACAACATTTTCATCACAACAGGGTTTGCATTCCCATGCACTCCACCATTCCTAGTTCCTCTTCGTGCCATTGATTCACACTAGTCCTCTGCAATTGCAATTCAGATCCGCAATCTGCCACCCTACAACAAAATTAGGACACACAACCTTCGGAATGAAACTTCACTCCGATACCACTTGAAGCAGTCACCGGTGAGGAGGGACCTCAAGGAGATCAATCCAGACCGGTTAGCAAGAGTAAACACAATGGAAACACACATAAATGATGGAGGCAATGCAGAAAAGATAGTTTTATTGCATGAAATTTGATTACATCCAACCGGTAACAACCAGGTTACAACATACAGGCACACGAGCCTAGTATAATAAGTCACAACCGAGACCTTGAATAGAAAAATATATCTTTTAGGAACAATCTATCTATCTGATACTCTGATTGATTCCACTTCATTACATTCTAAAGCATGATTACAAATATATATATCAATCTAGAGGATCCAGTCAGCCCAAAAGGGATCAAAATTCGAAGAACAAGACCTAACGTGTAAAATGAACAAGGTTGGCCTCTGCTAAGAGATTCCTCTAAAAAATCCAAAGGAATAAAAGTAGAAGATCAGCTACACGCTAAGAAACATTGAGATCAATGCTCAAGGCTCCGCAAGCTTCATAATGGGTTCCAGTAGATCACCAGAATAGGTCTCGGGCAACCGGTAACAAGAAACTATCATGGAAACCGGTGGCGATATCTTTTTTGAAAAGTGATCCAAATGAGATACGGTTTGAAAGAAAGAAAGGTGAGAAAGTACTCAATTAGAATCCAACTCCACAAGATCCAGTGAGCCAAAACTTGGACACACAGAAAGAAAACTGAAACTGTAAACAAAACATAAAGGAAATTTTTTTTTGGTTGATGCAAGATTGTTGTGAACAGGGGATGCTCCTGCATCAAGTCTTCTTAGGAATTAAGGAAAAACACACATTCTCATGTCTCAATCCATCCAGGAATTTCCTTCCATCTACCAAACAAATTCTAGCATTCACACATACTTCATTCTTCAAAGGTTCCTAATGACACAAAGCTCAGGACACGCAACCTTCGGAATGAAACTTCGCTCTGATACCACTTGAAGTAGTCACCGGTGAGGAGAGACCTCAAAAAGATTAATCTGGACCAGTCAAGAACAATAACACAATAGAAACACAAAGATATGATGGAGGCAATGCAGAACAAATTGTATTATAACATAAAAATTGATTACAGCCAACCAGTAACAATCAGGTTAGAGCATAACCGGCTCACAGGCCTACTAGAACATGCTCAAAATACAGAATAAGTCACAATCGAGACCTTCAATCTTAAGATTTTGAAGGTCTTGGTTGTGACCTATTATGTATTTTGAGAATGTTCTAAGATTGAAGGTCCCGATTGTGACCTATTCTATATTTTGAGCATGTTCTAGCACCCCTGTGAGCCGGTTATGTTGTAACTTGGTTGTTATCAGTTGGTTGTAATAACTTTTCATGTTATAAATCAATTTGTCCTGCATTTCCTCCATCATATCTTTGTCTAAGATTGAAGGTCTCGATTGTAACCTATTATGTATTTTGAGTATGTTCTAACAAGCCTGTGAGTCGGTTATGTTGTAACCTTGTTGTTACCGGTTGGTTGTAATCAATTTTCATGTTATAAATCAATTTGTTCTACATTGCCTCCATCATATCTTTGTGTTTTCGTTGTGTTTACTCTTGCTGATCGGTTTGGATTGATCTCTTTGAGGTCCCTCCTAACCAGTGACTGCTTCAATTCTCCTTCTCTTTGCTTGAGGTTTCTTCCACTATTTATGCCACTAGTTTATATTCTTTATCCTTCTAAATGAATTCTTTTCTTTTGAAAATTTTAATTGTTTACATCTCTAGTTTTGATCTCTAAATGATAGCTAATTGTATAACATTTTATTTCAAATTTTATAAATATTTTAATAATTTTTATTTTAAATTAAATTTATTAATTAATAAATTTTATATTAATATAATTATTCTTACTTAAAAAACTAAGAAATATATTTTATTTTATTTTATTTTGGTAGGTAATAGGCTGAAGCCATAGTATTTTAAATTATTATTATTATTATTATTATTATTATTATTATTATTATTATTATTATTATTATTATTATTATTATTATGTTTGATTAGATTGACCCTAGACCTTCCCCATTTTTATAGAAGGCCAAGAGTCACAACTTAAAATTCATTTTTAGATGTCCTTATTGGGAATTGAACAAGTGGGTCTCCACAATGAGAACCCAGTGTTTTAACCAGTTAAGCTCAACCCCTTGGACTAAGAAATATAATTACTATGTCTAATATTTTCTTTAAATAACAATTATAAATCAAAAGATTATTAAAGGATTATTTTAATCTTCAAATTGTTTTGCATTTTCAAGACAAATACTAACTATTTTTTTTATCATGTGTTGCTAAGTAAGTGTTCCTTCTAATATAATCAAGATATGAATAACATAGGAGCAATAAAATTATGAAAATAAATAATTTATTAAAAGACATAAAATAAACTAGTAAACTCAGCATTAAGAAATACATAATCATTTTTTATGTTTTAGTTATAATGAAAATTATTTTGTTAAATATATAAGAATTAAAAAGAAAGGGATGGATGTTTTGGAGTTTTGATGTTTCTGAAACTTTCTTAATTTTTGGAGAGTGTGTCATAGCATTATTAGAATTGAATAATCTAACTTAGGGGAAAGGAGCTAGTAGTGGACATAGCTAACTTCGCGCATCTTAAGCTCCTAAATGGTTCATCTAATTTTGACGATTTTTTTTTGTTCTCTTCGTATGCGACTTAACTTCTTAAAGCTATTGTTTTGGCTTGTGGGTAGTAACGATGCACGCTGTGGAATTTGTTATGTGCACAAAGGTCAAAAAGTACAAATTTCAAAGTGTGGTATAATACAGAATCACCTTTGCGCCAATAGTAGATAACTCAAAATAGCTAGTAGTAGTGGACAAATGCCCCAGTAGTTAAGCACAAATGAGCCAACAGTGGTCAACAAATGTCCCAGTAATGGGCTAATTGTGGTAAAAAAAAAGCTAAAAAATTATCCACTATTGGTATATGTGATATTTATTAATGGACCTTCCATTACCATTTTTTTGGCTCCTACTATGTCTACTAACAAGGGGTGAGGTTGACAAAAAAGATGACGGTTATTGGTCTTATGTCCACTACTGGTTTCTTTCCCCTATTATCTCATGCACCTCTACAAAGGAGTTGTTTGCACAACCACAACCATTTCTAACCTCCTCCTTAATGGCTACTACAATTAGACACTTTGAGTAATGATCTCTTACCCTAAGTAGTGTTCACACTAGATATCATCATTTCCTACTCTTTGAATAAGATGTATTCATATCTTTTTAAAATTTTGAAATGCTTAAGATGGTAGGATAACTAATTATTTAGTCTTCTAAATAATTCAAATCTTCTTCCTTTTATAAAATAATATTTATTTAATGGCTATTTTTATCTTGATATATAAAACACTAAAACAAAATTATATTATGCACAAACCATTTTTTTATTATTATCAAATATCAAAATATATTTTATTAATATCACATATTAAAGTATACCTTTAAAAATAAAAAATAAAATGAAAACCATAAGGTAAGGGTGAGGAGAAAACTATAAGTTAAAAAGCTTTTTAGCATTTATGGAATCTCGGTGTTTTTCTATGAATTCTACTGTGATTGTCTTTATTCAATAATTTATAAGACGGAATGTGCCGAAAAGGCAGTTGACCGCATAGCGCAGTGGATTAGCGCGTTTGACTTCGGATCAAAAGGTCGTGGGTTCGACTCCCACTGTGGTCGGCAAGTAAAATCCATAATGTGAAACTTGCAAAAAATAAGTGCCTTATATTTCACAATAGGCATTTTTAAGTAAAATCATTCTGTACAAATCAAATCAGATCACGCACTGGGTGGTTGAGAGCACATTTTGCATATGTATCTATGCAAGCATTTCCAAATATAACATCTGACAGAAATCTATCTTCTCTCCCAGTTCAATGGATGTCCATATCTCCATCCAAAGCTATCATTGTTGAGTTGAGATTTGCATTTACTTCAAAATTTGAAACCTCTTTCCATCAAATCCATTTTACATATATTTTGCGGGCTACAAGTCTGAAGATGTAAATTGGTGAGAAATGGTGATGTTTGTGGCACCACCATACTCAACATGCACAGTGCAGACCCACAAAAGGATCACCGTGGATAATGAAGTTTTTCATGCAATCATTGGAAGAAAGTGTTAAATAATGGTATAGCCACATTTCAAACAGCAACATAGACTCATGGGATTATTTTATGACAGTTTACATATTGTAGTATGGAGAAATAGTGGATCCTAAATTTACAATGAGTTGACTGCCATAAAGAAAGGAACTAATGAAATAATTGTTGATTTCAACAATAGGTTTGCCATGATAATGATAAACATTCTTCCTCATGTAAGACCAAATGAATCAATTTGTTTGATCTTATATTGACAAGCATTTTATTTTGAAAATGGGATATTTGTTGGGATAAGGTGTCATCCTAAGTTGCCATTCACTTTGTGGGTCTTCTTGGTGAGGTGGCATCCTACATGGCAGTGATGAGATGGCATAATCTCTTTTTTAGGAAATTGGTGTCCACTTGGAATATTCTACATTTTGGGAAGGTGCTGTCATATATTTCCAACTTGAAGTGGAAATTGATTTGGCAGTTTCTTATGTTGACTAAAGAGTCTTGGCTTGTGTTTTTTATTATGGATTGGAGTTGTATTTAAGCAGTTAATATTTATGGTGGAGTTCACTTTTGACAAGTGGTGTGAGGTCAGGAAAGTGCCTATTCCTAGTTATGGGAGTTGCTATGTTGAACTTGATTTACATTGGGCAAGATAACCATTTTGAATGAGATAGGTGTTAGTGCTTTGGAAGGTTGCTATGTGCAACATGTCATGATAATGGCAATTATATTATTTATTACATGACTTACCTCTTAGGCTTTGAAGTTGGTTTTGGAAACCATGGAAGCCTACTACTTTGTGTTGAGCTTTAAAAATATGTGATGCCTTGACTTATTTTGTAAGAGGGGTTGAAGATTTTGAGAGACATTGTTATATTGCCGGAATTACTCCCAAATCCTATAATGGTGTGAAGACTCCTAAAGAGCATTGGCTTTGTGCATTGTATTGTAACTGTTGTTGTTGTTGATAATACAATTGAGTTAGGCTTTTAGAGTGTGGATTTTTTCCTAAAAGGGATTTCCCACGTACATGTTGTGTTATGTGTTTATTCTATTTTGAATATTTTAAATCTTTAATTAGATGTGCATTTGAATCTGTAATTGTTAAAGGGTTTAGAAATATTTTGCATTCACTCTCTTGATAGCTCAGTGTAGGAAGTTGTATTCCGCTACCTGGTTTCCTTTCAGTTGATATCAGAGCTTGATCACCTTTGATCTCAGTTGTGGGGATTGTTGTGTTTTTTAAACTGATCTGATTTCAATGGGAGTTTTGCAAAAGTGATTTTCTTGATATCCTATTGCAAATAAAGATGGCAAGCACATTTGGAAGGATTGAGATGGAAAATAATTGTTTCGGTGAATCATTGGTTGCAGCTTTGGCAATGCAGGCATCTAAAGATGTGTGGTTGATAGACTCTGAGGCATCTTTTCACATGACCTCACATAGAGATTGGTTCTCGAAATATGAAGAATTTGATGGTGGAAGGTGTATCTCGGTGATGATTCTCATCTGGAAATAGTTGGTCATGGAAGAGTCTAGATTAAATTCCCCGATGGCAGAGTGAAGGGAATTGACGATGTCTTGCATATCATCGGTTTGGCACGAAACCTCCTTTTAGTGAGTAAATTGAATGATGTGGGTGTGCAAGTTGTCTTCTCAAGTGGAGGATGTAAGATGACTAGAGGAGCTATGGTTTTCGCTAGAGGAGTTCAGATAGGAACCTTGTTCAAGTTGGATGCATGCACTGTTCAATGCAATAGTTCTTCTAATAAGTCGAAGAAGATAAAATATTTAGATTTTTCATCCTCACTGTCGGATAAAGTAGTGAAGAAATTTGTTGCATCTACTTTCGATAGTCATGTCCTTTGGGTACCTAAGGGTGCTAATTCTTTGGAAATGAAGCTTCCTGCAGAGAAGACAATGTTATGGCACTAGAGACTCGGCCATATTGGTGAGAAAGGTCTCTGAACCTTAACATCTAAGAGTCTTGTAGAAGGCCTTGAAGATTGCAATCTCGAGTTTGACTTTTGTGAACATTGTATCTTTGGTAAACAAAACCGTGTACAATTTTATAAAAGTTCTCATAAGTCTTCTGAGGTGTTCTGAGGTGTTGGACTACATTCATGCGGATGCGTTTGGTCTTGTAAATGTTCCTTCGTTATCAAAATCTATATACTTTGTATCTTTTAAAAGATGATTACAGTAGGAGGACATTTGTTTATTTCCTCAAAGAGTAAGGCTGAAGTCTTTAGTCGGTTTAAGGAGTTTAAATCCTTCATTGAAAATCAGATTGATAGGAAGATTAAATGTTTGAGAACTGACAACGGTGGTGAGTTTTGTTTTATAGAGTTTGATAAGTTTTGTAAAGAGCACGGGATTGAAATACATAAGACAACTCCATACACCCCTCAATAGAATGGATTTGCAAAGAGAATGAACAGGACGTTGATGGAGAGGGCTAGGAGTATGCTAAGTGGAGTTGGCCTTGAGCAGAAGTTTTGGGCTGAGGTTGTAGCCATTTCATGTTATCTAATCAACATATCTCCTACATAAGCTCTTGTTGATAAGACACTCATAGAGGCATGGTCTAGTAAAAAGCCTTCATTAAGGCATCTCAGAGTATTTGGTTGCAAGGCATATGCACATGTGTCAAGTGAGAAGAGGTCTAAGTTGGAAAACAAAGTGGTTAAATGTATCTTCATTGGCTATGGTGTTGTTGTGAAAGGGTACAAGATTTGGGATCCAGTGGCCCAAAAGGTTCTTTATAGAAGAAGTGTAATTTTCAAAGAGATTAAGCCTTCCACTGTATTATTGCAGCCAAAGAAAAAGGAGGAAAAGAAGGAGGTAGTTCAAGTTCCACTTACTCCAACAAGAAATGAACTACACACTCCTAGTGGACCTGATAATGAGGAGAGCTCTAGTAGTTCTGAGCATTTTGAAGAAGATTAAGAACCTCAACCTCAACTATTGAGGAGGTATATGCGTGATAGGCAACAATCGAATAGATTTGGTTATTCACCAGAAAGGTTTAGTTATTCATTATTGGATTCAAATTGTGTTTTTTCCTTGATTGCTAACACTGATGAGCCTAGGACTATTAGAGAGGCTATGGGTATGGATGATGTAGATTCCTGGAAGAAAGCCATGGACAAAGAGATGACTTCTTTGAGGAAAAATGATACTTGGGATCTGGTACCTTTGCCTGATGGATGTAAACCTGTTGGTTGTAAATGGGTGTTCAAGAAGAAGTTGGGTCTTGAAGGCAGTGTTGAAAAGCATAAGGCATGGTTGGTCGTGAAGGGGTATTCACAAAAGGAGGGAATTGACTTTGATGAGATTTTCTCTCTTGTAGCAAAGCTGAAATCCATTCATTTTCTGTTATCACTTGCAGCGACTTATGATTTGGAAATTGAGCAAATGGATGTGAAGACAACATTCATTCATGGTGATTTGAAGGAAGAGATTTATATGTCACAGCCTGAGCATTTTGTGGTTGAAGGTAAAGAACATCTGGTATGCAAGCGGAAGAAATCTATGTATGGTTTGAAACAATCTCCTAGGATGTGGTACCAAAAATTTGACACCTATGCATTGAGTTTGAGATTTCAGAGATCTAAATCAGACCATTGTGTGTATTTCAAAACTGAAAATGGTCGCATTATCATTATTGCATTGTATGTAGATGATATGTTGTTTTTTGGGAATGGTAATATGATTTTAGATTTGAAGTTTCAGTTGTCAACACAGTTTGATGTGAAAGATGTAGGTGCAACGAGGTATATCATGGGGATGGAGATCAGGAGAGATAGAGCTAGCAGAAAACTTTGGTTAAGCTAGAGAAAGTATGTGAACTCGGTGTTGGAAAGATTGAGCATGTCAACTTGCAAATCCTTGGTAGTTCCTTTTCTGCAGGGAACGAAGTTATCAGTTGAGGATTGTCCAAAATCTCCTGATGAGATAGAGGACATGACCAGAGTACCGTATGCAAGTGTTGTAGGCGATTTAATGTATGTCATGGTCTGTACTAGGCCAGACATTTCCCAAGTAGTGGGAGTCCTAAGTCGATTTATGGCTAATCTTGGACGAGTACATTGGGATGCGGTGAAGAGAGTGTTCAGGTATTTTGGGGTACTTCCGAGTATTCCCTATGTTTTCATGGTTATCCTAGTGGACCTCGACATTCAATTTATATTCTTGGATTTGTGGATTCAGATTGGTCAAGTGATATTGACAGCTCGAGATCCACCAGTGGATATGTTTTCACGATGTTTGGTGGTGCTATCAGTTGGATTAGTAAGTGGCAAGTTGTAGTCGCTTTGTCCACGACATATGCAAAGTGCATGGCAGCTACTCATGCTTGTAAGGAAGCCATTTGGCTTAAAAGGTTGTGTTTTGATATTGGCTTTGATGCAGGACAGATTATGATTTGTTGTGACGGTCAGAGTGTCATTAGCTTAGCTAAGAATCTTACTTTCCATGCCAGAACAAAGCATATTGATGTACAATTTCATGTTGTTTGTGATATGGTAGAAGATGGAAAGGTGAAGTTGGAGAAGGTTGATACTTTGGTGAATGTTGCAGATGCATTGACAAAGCTAGTGATCATAGAGAAGTTCAAATGGTGTGCCAATTCGATGGGCCTTGGGGCCTAAGCAGTTGATAATGTGACTCTTGACAGGTCTTCGACAAGTGGGAGAGTGTTGGGATAAGGTGTCTCAACCTTGGAGTCCTAACATTGGTTATTTAATAATTGATTATTCTAATTTGTTAATTTCCTAAGTTGCCATTCACTTTGTGGGTCCTCTTGGTGAGGTGGCATCCTACATGGCAGTGATGAGATGGCATAATCTCTTTTTTAGGAAATTGGTGTCCACTTGGAATATTCTACATTTTGGGAAGGTGTTGTCATATATTTCCAACTTGGAGTGGAAATTGATTTGGCAGTTTCTTATGTTGACTAAAGAGTCTTGGCTTGTGTTTTCTATTATGGATTGGAGTTGTATTTGAGCAGTTAATATTTATGGTGGAGTTCACTTTTGACAAGTGGTGTGAGGTCAGGAAAGTGCCTATTCCTAGTTATGGGAGTTGCTATGTTGAACTTGCATTACATTGGGCAAGATAACCATTTTGGATGAGATAGGTGTTAGTGCTTTGGAAGGTTGCTATGTGCAGCATGTCATGATAACGGTAATTATATTATTTATGACATGACTTACCTCTTAGGCTTTGAGGTTGATGCTACCAGAATTACTCCTGAATCATGTAATAGTGTGAAGAATCCTGAAGAGCATTGGCTCTATGCATTGTATTGTAACTGTTGTTGTTGTTGATAATACAATTTAGTCTGACTTTTGGAGTGTGGGTTTTTTCCCGAAAGGGTTTTCCCACGTATATGTTGTGTTATGTGTTTATTTTGTTTTGAATATTTTTAATCTTTAATTAGATGTGCATTTGAATCTGTAATTGTTAAAGGGTTTAGAAATTTTTTGCATTCACTCTGATAGTTCAGTGTAGGAAGTTGTATTCTGCTACCTGGTTTCCTTTCATTATTTCCTTGAAGATTATAACTCTCAAAAATTAAGAGAAGTTAATGTCATTGAAATTAATATTAAAAGCTATATAAGAACATCTAATAAGAAGTTCAAGAGATCAAAAATCAAGATCCTAATTATTATTGTTGTCACTAATTCAACCAAGCCCCTCAACACTAAAGATAAAACTTCATAAACTAATGGTTGCAGTGAAGGATCTTTCATATTAAGTTTCTAAGAATAAGAATGAATTATCTTCAAACAATGTTGCCACACAATTCAATGATAGTCAAAGATTGCAATACAAGACCTACAATTAGAATTGGTCTAAGAGGCCTAGATAGAATAAGAATCAGGTGATACCAAGATAAGGAAACCAAGGACACTATGAAAATAACACCCCTAATCCTTTGAGAAAGTATGAGATGAGCCTCTAGGATGTTTTATTCTAATGTGATATATGCAACTTACCTCAAGGTCCATCAAAATGTATTGCTGTAACAAAAATCCTATAAGAGAAAGAATTCACAAATGAAGATGGTGCCCCTGAATATTATGAAGATGATGATGTGAACCAACTTGATGCTTACAAAGAGGATGAATTCTTTCATGTGACCAAGACAACCACCATATCTAGTATGAATTTTTAAACCAAAAAATTAATTAACTTAAGGAACTCATGCAATAGAAGTATAAGAGAGCAAAGCCATCAAATGAATACATTGAGGATCTGATTGGGGTAGTTGTTTTGTATGTCTAAAGTGAAACCAACAGAGAAATATGAAATTACTACCAAAAAAAACATTAGAAACAGATTTGCACCTAATGTATCAATTGCACATGTAAATAAAGGAAAATAAAAAGATGATAGTGCAAAGAGGAACATAAATAAGACTACAGGAAGGTCACCACCAAAGAAAATGTGCAAATGTCAAATGCATCTTTGCAAAAGATGGAGTGTCTTAATATACCATCCAGTAGTATTTAACATCCAAAGGCTATAGGAAGAAACACCATGCCAAACCAAATAATGAGGATGTCTCATGAAGATCCAAACATGAGTAGAGGAAGTGGAGAGCTATAGTAAGAGAAAAGGCTATTTCTAGTACTAATGATCAAGTAATGCATGTCATCCCTGATAAGTACTATAAATGTTCCATTGTCCATCATCCAATTGAAATGAAATTAGTTTTGAGCCAATTAAAACTTCAAGTGCCAATGAGAGAACTACTCAGGTACCCTAAACATAAAGAGAGGGTCCTATTTATATCAATACCCCAATTATATTCAATCAATTCAATGATTACTGAAATGATCTTAAGGATAACAAAAACGTGGAGGCTTATGTCTAGGAAACACCTAAAGTGTATCTTGGCATGGTGTATGTAGGTAATCAACAAATTGTAGATCCATTTTATACTTCTTTTCTAATAAAGGGATATTCTATAATAGTATCTTGGATTTGAAATCTTCTAGCAATGTAATGTAATTATAAATCATGAACCACTTGGGCTTGGAAGTATTCAACTCTTATGACAAGTGTTACAAAATGGAATATTGAAAGGTGAATGATAGTGGAATTGTCAATGATGTTGAATCGCAAATTGTCACATACCTACATAAGTGATTCTTGTTAGGGATATAATCATAGTTGCTTGTCCAGTTAAATGGGGTACGTTGTGGTCAAGAAAGTGGGTATCTTCAATAGGTGGTATCATCTAGATATATTTATTCTATGTTACCATGCAAATAGAAGAATGAGAAGTCCGATTGCATGGGGAGAAAAATATATTGAACATTGCAAAAAGTATTGATTCTCAAAGCAAAGAATGATGTATGTTATGTAGACACTAAGCTAGGTTGTTGTGTTGGATATTATAATAATAACAAGAAATCGTGTTGATCCTATTATTTCTCCTTAACCTCAATATTTCAAAAATAATGGTGTGGGATTTTTATTGGTGTCATTTGATGGCACAAATTGAAATTTCACTTTCAGGTTGAAATTTGAATGCACCAATAATGTGGCTATGTATGAAGCCTTGTTTGTTGGTTTGAACATGGTCTCTAAATATGGGGTCAAGTGCATAAATTTCTATGGTGATGTGAAGCTAGTAATTTCTCAAATCAAAAACTTCTATGGTGATGTGAAGCTAGTAATTTCTCAAATCAAAAACTCATACATTTTCAAAAAGAGACTCAAAATGACATGAATATATTATGGAATGCTACTAAAATGTTTGATGCATTCAACATCAAGTGGTTGGGAAAATATGAAAAATATAAAACTAACTCTCTTGTTGTATTGAATTTAAGATTTGATACTTCTTTGGTTTCATCCCATTGTTAGTATCATATGAAAGCTCTCACTAAGCTAGACATTCTTAATATTATCTACAATTGGAAGGTATTCAATGATGATATGAAAATATGAGTTCTTAAACACCATCAATCACTTTGAGAATTGGCTTATTGATTGTCAGCCCATGGTAGAGGAGGAAAATGGAAAAGAAGATTTCTTTAGGAATGAAGTCATTCAACTCAAAATCAATACCATCCAAGAGGTATTCTTTACCTAGCAAGACTATTTGATAATAATGACTACTACATGACAAGAAGTCAATATATCAGCAAGGAAGACGTAGGTGTGAACTTAGGAACTAAAGCATCTCCTAAGATGATCTATAATGGTAAAAGTTTTATTGAATTGTTGAAAAGATATATAAAAAATGTTTTCCTTTTTCCTATGATGGGTTGAAGACATACGTGGAATATTTTATCCATCATAAACTTCCAGTAGTACCTAGTGCAAAGCCTTTAAAAAATAAAGCAAAGACCCATCAACCCTGTGCTAACCCCTCAATTGCTTGAAATGAGCTCAAAAAGTTAAATATGGTGAAATTATCAGGTCAATCAAGCATTAAAAGTGAGTTTCTAGCCTTTTCCACATAAGAAAGAAGAATGGAGATGTATCAATGTTTGTGTGGATTTAAAAATTTTGAATATAAAATTCCCAAAGGATAATTATCCACCACCTAATGTGGACAATTTGTTGCAAATTGTGAGAAAATCATAACTAATTCCAATTATGGATAGCTTCTCAAGTTACAATTAGGTTATGGTCAATGATTTCAAGTATCCAAAGATAGCCTTCACAAATCCATGGGACATATTAATTTATGTCAAGATGCCATTCAAGCTATAGAATGCAGGTGCTACCTTCCAAAGAGCAACAAGAGTCACCTTTGTGATCCCTATAAATGAAATTGTGGTAGTCTATGAGGATGAATTGACTGTATACTCCAAGGATAGGAATTATCATCATAAACATGAAGTTAATCCTCCATAGATGTCTAGAGTATGTAATTCCTTTCAGTCCTAAGAAATGGATATTTGGCATGGAAAAGGTAAGCATCATGAACATATAGTGTCCAAGGAAGGAGTAAGGATTGATACAAAAAGGTTAAAGCTATTGATCTCATCTCTCAAGCAAAGGCAATCAAGGTAATGTAGTCATTTTTTGCATACATTAACTTCATCACAAGGTTTATGTTGGCATGTTTGGCATAACTGATGAAGATGAGAGGAAAGATGACATGATAATTTATTTGTGTTGTCATTGATGGAAACCAGGGTCAACTAATGTTTGATGATGTTTACAGATGGTTTTTGACGATTGACTTGTTGGCTAAGTGATTTAGTCTACCGGAGATAGAGTTTGACAGTTTGACAGGGTTTACCGACAAGACTGAGAATTAGGACCTTAATCGGTAAAGCATATAAGTTTTGATGGAATCAGGTAATTGGTGATGTTTGGTGACTTGTGGTTTGAAACATAAGCTTTTATGATGGATTTGAGTATGTAATCGGAACCGCATCCTATGATGGTTACTAGAAGGCATGTTTTGAGTTTTTGTTGAGTTTTTGCCAAGGTTTAAGAAGGGTTTAAGGACCGGTAAAGAATTCTCTTGACTGGTAATGATTTTTGGTTTGGCAGTGATCTACATCAAGTTCACATGTTGATGATAATGCAGTACAAACCACGTGATGTGTTTGAAAGATGTTTTGGCACGTTTGGAGAGTGAATTTCTTGGGAATGTGCAAAGTGCTTAGCGGAATGTGCTAAGGGTTTGACTTTGTACCAGATCGACTTGTTGTGACGATTTATGCTCATTCAATGGCTAATATTGATTTGTAATTGATTGTAATGATCCATACGATGATCTATAATGAGTTGTAAAGATCTGTGATGATCTATGTAGTAAGTCTTAGGATTTTTTATGTCGACCTAGTTGTAAAGGTTATTTATGTCGGTAAGGTTGATGTTTTGAAGTGTCGGTGATTTTGAGAAGTGTGTGAAGTTGAAGCAAGGTGTTTGAGAAGATCTGCTAGAGTCATAAAAACTTAGAAATTAATTGGATTTGATCAAGAAAGCAGTTGAGTGCTATACACAAATCATTCATTGTTGTTATCTCACAATTACAACAGCTAAAATCCCTTAATCGGGTAGGTCCTAATAGGCCTCACATTGTAAAATCCCCTAACAAGGTGACTCAATATCTAAGTTCTAAATCCTCTTGCGAGGTTGATTCTAACAGATCCAAGCTCCTAACAAGCCTGTGGTAAATCCCTTAATCGGGTGACTCCTAACAGGGCATCATTGTAAGCTTCTAACCGAGCTTGGCTCCTAACAGGGCGCATTCTGAAACAATGCAAAATATTTGTGGGTACCAATTCCCACCATGGTTTTTCCCGATTTAGGTTTTCATGTGAAAATAATGGTGTTCATGTGTGGAATGCTTTTCTTGTGATGTTCATGTTTTATTTCCTGATTATCGGTTAAGACAGTTTATGATTGTTTATCAAAGATCTTAAAGTGGTTATCGGTATTGATGGTTAAATGGTTGATGAAGCATTCTGATCAGTTAATAAGTTGGTAATAGTGTTTGTTGATCTAATATTGAATTGATGGCTAATCTAATTAATAAGTTTGCATAAGTGGAAATGATTATCTAGATCTGATAAGGAAATTTGTTATGAAGAATTAGTTTAAGTGTTGAATGTTTTTAGATCTGAGATAAGTTTGTTTCGATGTTGAAAGTTTCAGTTTTTGTTAATACTGATTCACCCCCCCCCCCCTCTCAGTATTAACCAGATCCTCTAGGATTAACAATTGGTATCAGAGCTTTGGTCCTCTGTGTGCAGAAAGCCTAACATCTTGAGGGAAAGATTTTGTGAAAGATGATGAAGAAGGGGGATCCCAAGTTTACCAAGGACAACTACCAGATATGGAGTGATCGGATGAAGATCTACATTAAAGGAATGGATTCACAGTATTGGAATCATGTGATAGCCAAGTATGTTGCTCCTACTACCAGTCCCTTGACACCGGATGAACTCAAAGAACATCAGGAAAGCATTCAAGCTCTTGAAGCAATTGTAAGTACTTTTTCTGACTCTAAGTATATTGATGTTCATGGATTAGAAACTACAAATGAAGTATGGGAGAAATTTAATTTAATTTTTGAAGGAGATGAACATGTACAAAGGGCAAAGGAAGAGAGTTTGAGAGGAAAATTTGATGATATGAAAATGGTTGATGGTGAGAACATAGCTCAATATGGACAAAGGATTAAAGAAGTTGTAGGTGGTATAAAGAGTGTCGGAGGTAAGATTGAAGATGATATTGTTGTTAGTAAAATGCTTAGAACTCTTTTACCATAGTATTCTATTAGAGTGTCTGCTATTCAAGAACTGAGATCCATTTCAAAAGATAAAGTCACTGTTGATTCTCTAATTGGAAAGTTAACTGCATTTGAACTAAACAGTTTTGATAATAGTGTTTCCAAACCTTTTGAATCTTCTTTTAAGGCTTCTATAACCAGTACATCAGTAAGGAAAGGAAAATATGTTTGTCATAATCATGATTGTAGATCTAGTCATGGCGATAGCAAAGGTGATGGTGATGATGAAGATCATTTGATGTAACTTGAGGCATTACTGGCTAAAAGATTCCCTAGAGGAACAGGTAAATATAAAGGTAAATTACCCTTGAAGTGTTTCTCTTGTAGTAAAATTGGACACATAGTTGCTAACTTCCCTAACACTGATAAGAAAGAGAAGTTTAGGAGATTCAAAGGAAAAAGAAAGAAACATTGTCATGTTGTAGTGGATGAAGGTGTGACCAATGATGAATTGGAAGAAGATGATAATGAGGAGATAGTATTTGTTGCTATGAAGGAGGATCTAAATGATGAGAAGGCTTTGGTGTCTCACATGGATAACAACGATAAATGGATAATAGATAGTAGTTGCTCACACTACATGGTCGGTGACAAAAGTAAGTTCTTATCCCTTGAAGAGTTTGATGGAGGTGTTGTAAGATTTGGTAATAACTCTCCCTGCATGGTTAAAGGTGAAGGATCAATTTCATTAAATGGGAAAAGGAATGTAGATGATGTATTCTAGGTTGAAGGACTAAAACATTACCTCTTGAGTGTTGGACAGCTTAATGATAAGGGATATCATCTTCAATTCAAAAGTGGAGTGTGCAGGACTCTTGGAAATAATGGAGAATTGATTGCTACTAGGATGTAGACTAGAGGTAATCTATTTCATCTAAATACTAATGTAAATGTTTATTTGGTGGCAAAGATTGAAGACAGCTGGTTGTGGAACAAGAGATTTTGTCATGTCAATTTTGACAATTTGATTAAAGTTAGTAAGTCAAGTATTGTGAGAGGTTTGCCCCAGCTTGTGAAACTGGACAATGTGTTATGTAAGGATTGTTAGATGGGTAAGATGACCTTTGTATATTTTAAGAGTAAGTCTTTCTCTTCAAAGAATATTCTTGATTTAGTTCATACTGATCTTTGTGGTCCTATGAGGACTAAGAGCTATTTTGGTGATAAGTATTTTATGATCTTTACTAATGATTATTCCAAAATGATGTGGGTAACTTTTCTAAGAGAAAAGTCTAAGGCATTCAATAAGTTTAAAGCATTTAAAGCTCTTGTTGAAAAAGATACTAGGAAGAATCTAAAATGTTTGAGATCTGACCGGGAAGGTGAATTTACTTTTGATGAGTTTGTGAAGTTCTGTGATGAACAGGGAATTAAGAGGTAAGTGTCAGCTCCTAGAACTCCACAATAGAATGGGATAGCAGAGAGAATGAATAGAACAGTTTTTGAAGCTTCTAGAACCATAATAATTCAAGGTGAAGTACCGAGGATATTTTGGAGAGAAGCAGTCAGCACTATTGTTTATTCTTTGAACTGGGTACTTGTCAAAAAAGGTAATAACAAAACACCTTAAGAATTATGGCATGGAAAGACTCCTAGTGTAAGTTATTTCAAAAAAATTGGAGTAAATGTTATATTAAGAGAGATGATTACACTGAAAATTTTGATGCTAAGTGTGATGAAGGCATTTTTCTTGGTTACTCTACAAAGAGTAAGGCATATAAATGTTATAACAAGAGAACTAAGAAGATCATTGAGAGTGCTAATGTGAAGATAGATGAACTCTCTAAGAAATCTGGAGAGACCTATAGATTTGAGCCTGAGAAAGATGAAGAAAGACTTGTGTTTATAGAACTGGAAGTGCAAAAGACTAATGAGAAAAATGTTGCAGAAATAGGTTCTCAACTGGTAAATGCAGAGAGTGATGAAGAACATGAAGAAGGAAGCACAACACTGGAACTGGTTATTCCAAGGTGTGTCAAGTTAAATCACTCAGAAGAATAAATAATTGGAGATAAACATGTTGGAGTACAAACAAGGAGAAAAATTAGAGCAAATTCTTGTCTGATTTCTACTATTGAGTCGAAAATAGTAAGAGAGGCATTAAAGGATGATGACTAGATTACTGCAATGAATGAGGAGTTGGATCAAATAGAGAAGAACAAGACATGGACACTTGTTCCCAAACTGGGAGACAAGAATGTGATTGGAACTAAATGGGTCTTTAGAAACAAGTTAAATTAAGAAGGCAAGGTTGTGAGAAATAAAGCAAGATTGGTTTGCAAAGGCTATGCATAAGAAGACGGAGAAGATTATGGTGAAACTTTTGCACCTGTGGCGAGATTGGAAGGAGTAAGAATGCTACTTTTTTATGTTGCATTTAAAGGATTTAAAGTCTATTAGATGGATGTTAAATCAGATTTTCTTAATGGCATCCTTGAAGAAGAAGTATACATAGAACAACCAGATGGATTTGCTTTGTCTAAAGACAAAGATATGGTTTGCAAACTACATAAGGCACTGTATGGATTGTAGCAAGAACTGAGAGCATGGTTTGAAAGGTTGCATGCACACCTAATCAAGATAGAATTCCAGTGTACCAGTGAGGACAGTAACATATATCTAAAGACTGATGGAGAGAAAGTATTGATAGCTGAAGTATTTGTGGATGAAATAATTTTTGGTGGTAATGAGGACTTATGCATGGATTTTGCTGATGAGATGAAAAAGGAATTTGAGATGTCTCTTATTGGTGAAATTAAATTTTTCATTGGGTTGCAAGTCCAACAATTGGATGGTGAATTTTTTAAATCAGAGTAAGTATGTCAAAGAGGTGTTGAAAACATTTGGCATTATTTTCAAAGGGGGAGAAGAAATATGATTAGTCATAAGAGAAGACATACGATCAGGAGGAGAAGATGTGTAATTGAAGATGTAACTGACAAATGAGGTGAAACAGAGAAGAGATGAGTTGCAGAGAAGGTCCAGAACAGAGCCGAACATTATGTGTTGAGTATGTTGATTTTTAGTGTTGCCATCAATGTCGAAGGGGGAGATTGTTGGCATGTTTGGCATAACTGATGAAGACGAGAGGAAAGATGACATGATCATTTATTTATGTTGTTATTCATGGAAACTAGGGTCAACTGATGTTTGATGATTTTTACAGATGATTTTCGATGATTGACTTGTTGGCTAAGTGATTTAGTCTACCCAAGATAGAATTTGACAGTTTGATGGGGTTTACCGGTAAGACTGAGAATTAGGACCTTAATCGGTAAAGCAGATAAGTTTTGATGGAATCGGGTAATTGGTGATGTTTGGTGACTTGTGGTTTGAAACATAAGCTTTAATGATGGATTTGAGTATGTAACCAGAAGTACATCCTATGATGGTTACTAGAAGGCATGTTTTGAATTTATGTTGAGTTTTTGCTAGGGTTTAAGAAGGGCGTAAGGACTAGTAAAGAATTCTCTTGACCGGTAATGATTTTTGGTTTGGCGGTGATCTACATCAAGTTCACATGTTGATGATAACGTGGTACAAACCGTGTGATATGTTTGAAAGATGTTTTGGCATGTTTGGAGAGTGAATTTCTTGGGAATGTGCAAAGTGCTTAGCAGAATGTGCTAAGGGTTTGACTTTGTACCAGATCGACCTGCTATGATGATTTATGATCATTCAACAACTAATATTGATTTGTAATTGATTGTAATGATCCATATGATGATCTATAATGAGTTGTAAATATCTATGATGATCTATGTAGTAAGTCTTGGGGTTTTTGATGCCAACCTAGTTGTAAAGGTTATTTATGTCGGTAAGGTTGATGTTTTGAAGTGTCGGTGATTTTGAGAAGTTTGTGAAGCCGAACCAGGGTGTGTGAGAAGATTTGCCAGAGTGATATAGACTTAGAATTTAATTGGATCTAATCAAGCAAGTAGTTGAATGCTATACACAGATCATTCATTGTTGCCCTCTAACAATTACAATAGCTAAAATCACTTAATCGGGTAGGTCCTAACAGGCCTCACATTGTAAAATACCCTAACAAGGTGACTTAATATCTGAGTTCTAAATCCACTTGTAAGGTTGATCCTAACAGATCAAATCTCTTAATAGGGTTGAGGAAAATCCGTTAACCGGGTGGCTCTTAACAGGGCATCATTGTAAGATTCTAACCGAGCTTGGCTCCTAACAGGGAACATTCTGAAACAGTGCAGAATATTTGTGGGTACCAATTCCCATCGTGGTTTTTCCCTATTTGGGTTTCCATGTGAAAATCGTGGTGTTCATGTATGGAATGCTTTTCTTGTGATGTTCATGTTTTATTTCCCAATTACCGGTTAAGACAGTTTATGATTGTTTATCAGAGATCTTAAAGTGGTTACCAGTATTGATGGTTAAATGGTTGATGAAGCATTCTGATCAGTTAATAAGTTGGTAATAGTGTTTGTTGATATGATATTGAATTGATGGCTAATCTGAATAATAAGTTTGCATAAGTGGAAATGATTATCTAGATCTGATAAGGAAATCTATTATGAAGAATTGGTTTAAGTTTTCAGAATTGAGATAAGTTTGTTTTGGTGTTGAAAATTTCAGTTTTTGTTAATATTGATTCATCCCCCCCCCTCAGTATTAACCAGATCCTCTAGGATTAATAGGTTTATTCCTAAATTAACTAAGAAGATAAAATTTGTCTCCAAAGTGATTAAGAGAAATAATGAACATGTAATAGCCCACCTTACTTAACCCAACAAAATTTGACCATTCTCTTTTTTTTTGTTTAATTTAATCATTTGTGTTTGATTCAATCGCATACTCTAGGCATCCATCCATTAGGATTAGGCATTCATCCATCTGGGATGAGCATCTAACCATACGGGTTAGGCATTTGTCCATACGGAGTAGGAGGCTTCATCTATCCAATACGGGATAGGCATCTACCCATACGTGGTAGGCATCTATCCAATTGGGATAGGAGGTGCTCTGGCCAGAGACTTAGACTCATTGGGACCATTCAGGTCCTAAGTCACTCACTAAGTACTACACTCTTCTAATAGGAGTGCACCGAGTTCGCCGTCCTTAGGAGGAATTAAAATAACATAATACAAGCTTGAATTCCGCCTTGAAATTTGCCTTAAAGCCTCAGGAAGTCAAGCGAATCCATACGGGATTCCTTCCGAGTATGCATTGAATTACTTTTTCCTTTTTATTATATTTATCTTTCAAATTAGGATTCTACTCAATCCTTCTTCTTACCAAACCTAGACCCCACCCACGAACACCTAAGTACTAGGGACAAATCCGTCCCAAGACTGCCTACATACCCATTTCGGCATGGGATCAAGGTGTAAAGTATGTAGTTCTATTTTCTACTCTATGGTTTGATGTAAACTGATTAGTGGGTACGCAACCCTTTCTAGGGTCAATGTCCCAGATAGTTTCTCTGCGGTTGCTACCCACAGTGGTAGCACTTAAGCAAAGGTTCAAGGTGGCCTATTGCTTGTGGCCTAAACAACTAGATCCTGATACTTATCATAAGTGTCACCCTTGACCCAATTGTCAATCATCAACAACTCTTCAAGATTAAATCAATTTCATAAAAGAATTTCACTTAATCAACCCTAAAGGGGGTTTACTATGGTTTAACTTAATGGATGTAAAAATCATTTAAGGGTTATCTTATTAGATTATCGATCCAAGGGGGATTACACGCCCCTTGGATTTTAACTTCCAAGTGTCCCTTATTACTCCCCAACGATTTATAAGGATGATGTCACAGACGTCATTGATGCAGCTTTATTAGGCATTAAGTGCAGTAGTTCAACACAATGACATTACCTGTAAGCGTGACTCAGAGGCACTGTATATACCGAACGCTGCTAGGTTTTGATTTTCTGACTTCCTTTATTTAGTTTTCTAACTAAGAAGCTATGAAAAACATCATGCTTGAAAATAATTATGAATTGAACATGTATAATTAGACATTGCAAAGCTTATTTAATTGAAACAACTACTCGATGAACCACGTGAAATAAAACCATAACTAAATTATTTAATATTCAAAACTTGAAATATAACTTACATAATAATGATGATTATGAGACTTGTATATTAATAAGTAAACGAGTAACTTGCATTAAGATGAAGAAAATGTAACTTTGTCATCAATAATGCAAGTAATGTATAAGTAATTCGCATGAAGCAAGGATAGTGTAAGTTACATGCAAGGTTAAGCAATGTGTTGATTTCTACCATGAGAATAATCACTTATAAAGTCACTAGTCCCAAAAATAGCAATTAGCTTAGACATTTGGTTCAAATCATATTAATATGAATTAATTTCTTTTAATGAGTCCAAAATGCCAACTAAGTGACTTAATGAATCTTAAGTAGTTTTTATAAAATTCCAATTATAAAATTTAATACAATTTAATTTACAATTAGAAAATTGCTAAAAATAAATTAATTTACTAAGGATGATTAATTTCGAATTTACCTAAGTTTAATTTTATTAAACTAAAATTTGGATTAAAAAAAAGTTAACAAAAAACCAAGTTGCCATGAGTTTGAATTTTTTGAAGAGGCTTTTAAAAGTCAAGTGGGAGTGGGGCCCACGGGTCTCATCACCACTACGGACCTGCAGGTACAGGTCCGCAGTGATGAGGGGACACTCGTGGTCCCCTCCACTCCCTCTGCGGCCACTGTCGTAGCAGTGACCGCAAGGGGTAGTGGAGGGTACCACTCCCCGATGGTTTAATAAATCGCACCCCCCCCCATGTGCTGACTGATATACATTTTTCGATAACGCTGCGCATTAACTAAAATATATTTTTTTTACGTTAAGTTTTAAAAATTTGTGAAATATAAATGTGTATATATATATATGGTTTTTTTTTTCATTCCAGTTTATTTAATAATGTAAGAGAGAAATATATATATATATAAAAGTATATGTATAAGAGAAATGATAATGTAAAAAAAAAATGAGAATAAGAATAACACAGAGAGATAAATTTGTTTCAGCATTGTACAGATAACTAAAAAAAAAATAGATGATTATGCTGAGATAAACAAAGTTTCAAAGAAGGATTTTCAAGAACTAATATTCACAGAGAGAGATCTATACTTTATTCCCACAGAGAATAATGAATATAGTGAAGTTTATACTTTATTTCCAAACGTTTTCTGTTCACAGAGAAGTAAGATTGCTCTTAGAGGAGAATGAATTAAATTAAGGAATTAAGATTTATGATCAAATCTACATTCAGAGAGAGAAATGGGTTTATACTCATAGGAAAAATATTTATATAAGTTCATATACAGATGATCAAACTTGTATTCACACATAGGTAAGATTATTTAGAGGGAAGTAAGATTTAATTAAAGAATAAGATTTACATTCAGATTTCCATTTCAAGAGAGAGAGTAATGAATTTAAGAATAATAAGGAACAAGATTCATACACAAATGATTATCATTTAATCACACAGAGAAGAGTTTAATCTCATAAAAAGAAATTTAAATAAGGCGAAATATGATTTTGCACAGAAAAAAAATCTTTTGGAAAAGAAAAAGCAAGATCTAATATATTTTTTTTTTCTAAAGAAAATTAAATAAATAATAAAGCTGTCTTTTACATGCATTATATGAAAAGTACTTTTATCAATATTTATCCCTAAATAAGAAGAAAAGATTTACAATCTAAATTTTTTTTTTTATATAAAGGAAGGTCTAGAAGCTATTTTTTTTTTTGATAATACAAATTTCTCGTATGTAAATGAGAGATGAAAAAAGAAGAGAACCTGGCTTATCAAGGCTCGATGTTGAATCCTCTCCAATCCTCTAGCTATCATTTTTAGAGCCTTCCTTGCAACTTGAGAGAAATCTTCAAGAACAACTTAACAATCCTAGAACGAAAATGAGACTACCAAAGAAGATCCTACTACTAAAAACTTGGGAAATTTTCTTCAAAACATAATCAACTCCCTCTTTTGAAAACTTGTATACAATATATAGGAAAAATCCCTTAATTCCACTATCCAAAGAAATTAATTAAGAATGAGATTCTTTTCCAATATTGGACTCATACAAAATTGATTAAAATCCTAGTGAGGGAGTTACATGCAAGGTATTGAAGATTCCTCTAGAAGCTTCTAATTCCTCCTACAACATGTGCCATAATTGGGAGTGGGAAAATAAAAATAAAAATAAATAATGCCTTTTTGAATTATATTCTCCAAGTGTGTGTGTGGGTCCATTATTTATTCTTTTATAATATTCATTCAATTATTTTCAATAGCTCAACCAAAAATATAATAGAATTGTATCAAATCAAAAAGTGATAAACGAGGGTTGTGACATCCTCCCCCCCTTAATTTGTGCATTGTTCCGATGCACTTATTGAATGTATCCAAAAGAGTCTATAGTTCATGATTAGTTTAAAACAAAAAAGGAAACAACTATTGCATTTCCCTAGTATCTTCCCACGTGGCATTCTTTTCATCATACTGATTCCATTGTACTTTGCATTGATCAACCTCTCTGTTGCGCAATTGGTACTGGTGCCTCTCCAAGATTTTGAATGGCTCCATCATTATTCCTCCCATTTCCTGGACCTGTAAAGCATCCCAATTCAAAATATGTTTCTCATCAGGTAAATACTTTTTAAGAAGAGATACATGGAAGACATCATGGATTCGTCTCAACTGGGGAGGTAAGGCCAATCGGTATGCAACCGGATTAATCCTTTCCAATATTTCAAAAGGTCCAACATAACGAGGTGCAAGCTTGGTCTTTTTCCCAAACCTTATGGAACTCTTGTGTGGCCTAACCCTTAGGAAGACTTTCTCTCCCACCTCAAACTCCCTTGGTGTCATGTTCTTGTCTGCATAACTTTTCTGCCTATCTGAGGCTTCCTTCAATCTTTGCCTAATTTCCTTAGTTTTCCTTTCCATTTCCTTCAACATATTTGGTCCAACAATTACTCTATTTTCAAGGCTATCCCAACTCAAAGGTGTTCGACATGGTCTACCATACAATGCTTCAAAAGGTGTCATTCCTAAAGATGTTTGATATGTATTATTGTAAGCAAACTCTACTAGAGGTAGGTAATCTTCCCATTTCTTCTGTTGGTCCATGCAGTACATGCGAAGTAGGTCTTCCAAAATCTGATTTGTCCTCTCTATTTGACCGTCAGTTTCAGGATGGTATGCAGTGCTAAAATTTAGTTGAGTTCCCAGAGCTGATTGAAGAGTTGTCCAAAACCTTGAAGTGAATCTAGCATCTCTATCTGATATGATTTTCTCTGGCATTCCATGCAACCTAAATATTTCGTTAACAAAGCACCTTGCCAAGGTAGGTGCATCATCCGTCAGATTCCCTAGTATAAAGTGTGCCACCTTAGTGAGTTTATCAATTACCGCCATTATTGTATCATGCCTAGAAGGTGACATGGGCAACCCTTGCACAAAATCCATGCTAATAACTTGCCACTTGTGTTGAGGTACATCGTGTAACTGTAACAATCCAGCTGGATGTCTATGTTTTGCCTTTACTCTTTGACACTCCAAACATTTAGCCACATACTTGACTATGTCATTCTTCATCCCTTGCCAAAAGTATAACTTCTTTAGATCTGCATAAAGTTTGTTAACTCCTGGGTGCCCTAAATAAGGGGCATTATGAGCCTCTGACAAGACCACTTTCCTTAAGTCTCCTAAATTAGGAATATAGATTCTATTATTGTATCTGAGCAACCCATCTTCATCTAATGTATACCCTTCAACCTTAGGATCGGTTGGATCATATTCTAAAGTCAATTTGACTTGCTCATACCATGGGTCATATTCCTGCTCATCCATTACTTGCCTTTTGAAAGAAGTTTTGAATGTTGCTATAGTCATCAAGTGTCTCCTTCTACTTAAAGTATTTGCCACCCTATTTTCCTTCCCCATAATATATTCAATTTCAAAATCATATTCACTTAGAAACTCTAAGCACCTTCTTTGTCTAGCATTTAAGTGGGGTTGGGTAAAGATGTACTTTAGTCCTTGGTTATCTGAATTTAACTCAAAGGGCTTCCCTAGTAAGAAGTGTCTCCATTTCTATAGGGCATGCACAATCACTGCTAACTCTAAGTCATGGGGTGCATAATTAACTTCATGAGTCTTTATCTTCCTAGATTTGTAAGCTACTACCCCTTCATTCTAGACAAGTACTCCTCCTAAACCTTCGATAGAAGCGTCAGTTACGACTATGAAGTCTCCATTCGGATCTGGTACCTTTAGAATGGGTGCTAAAGTTAGTTTCCCCTTCAAAATTTGGAATGCCTTATCACTTTGTTTTGTCCACACAAACCTTTTACCCTTCCTCTGTAATGAGGTGATGGGGTTTGCTATCTTAAAGAATCCTTCCACAAACCTCCTATAGTACCCTGCAAGCCCCATAAAGCTTCTTACCTCTGAAATGTTTTTAGGGATCGGCCATTCTACTATTGCCTTTATCTTATCTGGATCAACTGTTATTCCTTCCTTCGATATTATATGCCCAAGGTAGTGAATCTTTTCCTCAAAGAAGGCACATTTTGACAGTTTCCCATATAACTTATGTTCTCTCAACCTTTGCAAAACAATTTGTAGGTGTACTAAATGTTCCTCCTCATTCCTAGAGTAAATCAATATGTCATCCAGAAATACCAAAACAAATTTGTCCAAGTAGTCATGGAGTACACTATTCATTAGGCTCATAAATGCAGTTGGGGCATTGGTTACACCAAAAGGAACTACTGTGAATTCATAATGCCCATATCTAGTCCTGAAAGTTGTCTTCGGAATGTCCTCCTCCTTAATTCTGAGTTGATGGTATCCTGATCAGAGGTCTATCTTTGAGAAGATTGTTTCTCCTTTCATTTGGTCAAAAAGATCCTCTATTCGAGGTAAGGGATACCTATTCTTTATTGTGACCTTGTTCAACATCCTATAGTTGATGCATAGTCTTAAGGTTCCATCCTTCTTCTTAACGAATAAGACTGGCACTCCCCATGGTGATACACTTGGCCATATTAATCCCTTAGCTAAGAGTTCCTCTAATTTCATTTTGAGCTCTTGTGATTCAATTGTGTTCATTCGGTAAGGTTCCCTTGATAGTGGTTCAACTCCCGATAGTAAGTCGATAGAAAAGTCAAACTTCCTTTTAGGGGGTAAGCCGGGTAATTCTTCTGGAAATACATCCTTGAATTCTTTTAAGGGGTATTTTCAAAGGTTGGGGTATTTTCCTCTTTTCCTTCATCAATTTCAACCATATAGATTAGGCCTCCTCTTCTTCTTTCCTTCTTTAATTGCATGGCTGATATGGTTTCTATATTAATGGGATTAAACTTCCCTTGGATTTTGACCCTTTTTCCCCCATCATCCAAACATTCAACAACTTTGTTATAGCAATCTACATTAGCTTGATGATCTATTAACCAACTCATTCCAATAATTACATCATATAATCCTAGGGGTGCCACAAAGAGATCTACCCTTGTTTCAAACTCAGGAAATTGTACCCTTGCCCTCGGCAAACACTTAGTTACTTCCCTAGTTGCCTTATCCCCATATTGAACCGTCCATGATGACTCCATTTGATTAACTTTTAATGCATATTTGCTTACTAATTCAGGTGAGATGAAAAATTCAAATGACCCAGTGTCAATTAGAATTGAAATTGGTTGTTCAAATAGTGTACCTGTAGTTTCCATGGGAACATTCTGAAATCTTGCTCTTCAGTTCCTAACTGCTACATGAATCCTTTTTTGGGGCCCTTTTTGTGGTTGGTTGGCCCTAATCTGACCTTGCATCCTGGGACATTCTCTAGCAAAATGGTTTCCTCCACACATAAAGCATCCACTTGGAGGACCCCTCCTGCCTTGATTCCTAGGGGGATCATTCCTTGTTTCATTGGTCCTGGGTGGATAGGTTATCCTGTTCTGCTGGTCATTCCTATTATAGTTGCCTACATTATTATTGCCCCTATTATTATTATTATTTCCATTCCTCTGATATTGATTAGGGGGTGGCCTTATTTCAAAAGAATTATTCCTTTGACCCTTGTTGAAGTTAGTGTTCCCCTTGAATTCCTGCTTCCTTTTATAAGAGTGGTTCCCATTATAGTTCTACATTGCTAGTGTTTGAATCTTCCTCTCTTGCCTTAGGGACTTTTCAAGTACTTCGTTCATGTTTTTGGATCCATGCATGTCAACCTCTGCCCCTATGTTGGTATTTAGTCTCAAAATGAACTTCCTCGCTTGGCCTTCTTCATCTTTCTGGTACATAGGTACGTACTTAAGCAATTTGGCAAACTTATCCCAATATTGTTGGACTGATAGGGGCCCTTCACGTAGGTTATGGAATTCTATCACCTTCTCATTAAAGAACAATTAAGGGAGCCACCTTTTTTAGAAGTGGTGAACAAATTGATCCCATGTGATCGTATCCTTGCTATACCCATTTTGCTCCTTGTTGTTGGTCCACCAACTAGCTACCTCCCTTGTGAGTTGATAGGAAGGCCTTGGTTGTTTCGCTAAAATCTCTTAGTTCAAAATACTTTTCCATTTCATTTAACCAATTTTTAGCTCCTTCACCAATTTGCCTCCCATCGAACTTAGGAGGGGTGATTTTTTTCAAATCCTTGTAGAGTTCCAATATGTTATTTTCTTTTCTATTATCCATCATATTCCCTTGATTGCTACCAAGGTTTCCATTTTCAGTTCCAGTTTGATTTTCAATGTCATTCTGCCTTGCCCTAAGGTCCTGCATTGATTGTTCCAAGAAGTTGATTTTATCCCTTTGTTCGGTTAGAAGGTTGATTATAGCCTCGACCCCATCTTCGTTATTCCCTTGGTTATGTTGATTTCCTTCATGGTCTTCCTCATGGTTTTCTTCATGATTTTCTCCATGATTTTCCTCATGGTTAGCTTCCCTTTGTCTCCTAGTGGTAGTACATCTTCCATTACCCCTTCCTCTTCCTCTTCCTCTCCCTCTTCCTCTAGCCATTCTAGGGTTTTACCTAAAAATTAAATTATGTAGTTAGTTCTTGATTTAAGATTTTATAATTTAATCTCTACCATTGCAAAGCATTCCCTTAGTTGTGTAAATTTAAGTGAGCACAAGGCCTAGATTTGAACCTTTGCTCTGATACCACATGTAATAGCCCACCTTACTTAACCCAACAAAATTTGACCATTCTCTTTTTTTTGTTCAATTTTATCATTTGTGTTTGATTCAATCGCATACTCTAGGCATCCATCCATTAGGATTAGGCATTCATCCATTCGGGATGAGCATCTAACCATACGGGTTAGGCATCTGTCCATACGAAACAGGAGGTTTCATCTATCCAATACGGGATAGGCATCTACCCATACGGGGTAGGCATCTATCCAATTGGGATAGGAGGTGCTCTGGCCAGAGACTTAGACTCGTCGGGACCATTTCGGTCCTGAGTCACTCACTAAGTACTACACTCTTCTAATAGGAGTGCACCGATGTCACCGTCCTTAGGAGGAATTAAAATAACATAATACAAGCTTGAATTCCGCCTCCGAATTTGGCTTAAATCCTTGGGAAGTCAAGCGAATCCATACGGGATTCCTTCCGAGTATGCATTGAATTACTTTTTCCTTTTTATTATACTTATCTTTCAAATTAGGATTCTACTCAATCCTTCTTCTTACCAAACCTAGACCCCACCCACGAACGCCTGAGTACTAGGGACAACTCCATCTCAAGACTGCCTACATACCCGTTTCGGCACGGGATCAAGGCGTAAAGTATGTAGTTCTATTTTCTACTCTATGGTTTGATGTTAACTGATTAGTGGGTACGCAACCCTTTCTAGGGTCAACATCCCAGACAGTTTCTCTGCAGTTGCTACCCACAATGGTAGCACTTAAGCAAAGGCTCAAGGTGGCCTATTGCTTGTGGCCTAAACAACTAGATCCTAATACTTATCATAAGCGTCGCCCTTGACCCAATTGTCAATCATCAACAACTCTTCAAGATTAAATAAATTTCATAAAAGCATTTCACTTAATCAACCCTAAAGGGGGTTTGCTATGGTTTAACTCAACGGATGTAAAAATCATTTAAGGATTATCTTATTAGATTATCGATCCAAGGGGGATTACCTGCCCCTTGAATTTTAACTTCCAAGTGTCCCTTATTACTCCCTGACAATTTATAGGGACAATGCCACATACATCGTTGATGCAGCTTTATTAGGTGTTAAGTGCAGTAGTTCAACACAACGACATTACCCGTAAGCATGACCCAGAGGCACTGTATATACCGAACGCTGCTAGGTTTTGGTTTTCCGACTTCCTTTATTTAGTTTTCTAACTAAGAAGCTATGAAAACATCATGCTTGAAAACAATTATGAATTGAACATGTATAATCAGACATTGCAAAGCTTATTTAATTGAAATAACTACTTGATGAACCATGTGAAATAAAACCATAACTAAATTATTTAATATTCAAAACTTGAAATATAACTTGCATAATAATGATGATTATGAGACTTGTATATTAATAATTAAACGAGTAACTTGCATGAAGATGAAGAAAATGTAACTTTGTCATCAATAATGCAAGTAATGTATAAGTAATTCCCATGAAGCAAGGATAGTGTAAGTTACATGCAAGGTTAAGCAATGTGTTGATTTCTACCATGAGAATAATCACTTATAAAGTCACTAGTCCCAAAAATAGCAATTAGCTTAGACATTTGGTTCAAATCATATTAATATGAATTAATTGCTTTTAATGAGTCCAAAATGCCAACTAAGTGACTTAATGAATCTTAAGTAGTTTTTATAAAATTCCAATTATAAAATTTAATACAATTTAATTTACAATTAGAAAATTGCTAAAAATAAATTAATTTACTAAGGATGATTAATTTCGAATTTACCTAAGTTTAATTTTATTAAACTAAAATTTGGATAAAAAAAAAGTTAACAAAAAACCAAGTTGCCATGAGTTTGAATTTTTTGAAGTGGCTTTTAAAAGTCAAGTGGGAGTGGGGCCCATGGGTCCCATCACCACTGCGGACCTGTGGGTACAGGTCCGCAGTGATGAGGGGACAGTCGTGATCCCCTCCACTCCCTCTGATGCCACCATCATAGCAATGACCACAGGGGGTAGTGGAGGGTACCACTCCCCGGTGGTTTAATAAACCCCCCCCCCCCCCATGCGCTGACCGATATACATTTTTTGATAACGCTGTGCATTAACTAAAATATATTTTTTTGCGTTAAGTTTTAAAAATTTGTGAAATATAAATGTGTGTGTGTGTATATATATATATATGGTTTTTTTTTCATTCCAGTTTATTTAATAACATAAGATATATATATATATATATATATATATATATATATATATATATATATATATATATATATATATATATATATATATATAAGTATATGTATAAGAGAAATGATAATGTAAAAAAAAAAATGAGAATAAGAATAACACAGAGAAATCAATTTGTTTCAGCATTGTACAGATAACTAAAAAAAATAGATGATAATGCTGAGATAAACAAAGCTTTCAAAGAAGGATTTTCAGGAACTAATATTCACAGAGAGAGATCTATACTTTATTCCCACAGAGAATAATGAATACAGTGAAAGTTTATACTTTATTTCCAGACGTTTTATGTTCACAGAGAAGTAAGACTACTCTTAGAGGAGAATGAATTAAATTAAGGAATTAAGATTTATGATCAAATCTATGTCCAAAGAGAGAAATGGGTTTATACTCATAGGAAAAATATTTATATAACTTCATATACAAATGATCAAACTTGTATTCACACAGAGGTAAGATTATTCACATGGAAGTAAGATTTAATTAAAGAATAAGATTTACATTCAGATTTCCATTTCAAGAGAGAGAGTAATGAACTTAAGAATAATAAGGAACAAGATTCATACACAAATGATTATCATTTAATCACACGAAGAAGAATTTAATCTCATAAAAAGAAATTTAAATAAGGGGAAATATGATTTTTGCACAGAAAAAAAATCTTTTGGAAAAGCAAAAGCAAGATCTGATATTTTTTTTTTTTCTAAAGAAAATTAAATAAATAATAAAGCTATCTTTTACATGCATTATATGAAAAGTACTTTTATCAATATTTATCCCTAAATAAGAAGAAAAGATTTACAATCTAAAAAACAATTTTTTATATAAAGGAAGGTCTAGAAGCTTTTTTTTTTTTGATAATACAAATTTCTCATATGTAAATGAGAGATGACAAAAGAAGAGAACCTGGCTTATCGAAGCTCAATGTTGAATCCTCTCCAATCCTCTAGCTATCCTTTTTAGAGCCTTCCTTGCAACTTGAGAGAAATCTTCAAGAACAACTTAACAATCCTAGAACGAAAATGAGACTACCAAAGAAGATCCTACTACTAAAAACTTGGAAAATTTTCTTCAAAACATAATCAACTCCCTCTTTTGAAAACTTGTATACAATATATAGGAAAAATCCCTTAATTCCACTATCCAAAGAAATTAATTAAGAATGAGATTCTTTTCCAATATTGGACTCATGCAAAATAGATTAAAATCCTAGTGGGGGAGTTACATGCAAGGTATTGAAGATTCCTCTGGAAGCTTCTAATTCCTCCTACAACATGTGCCATAATTGGGAGTGGGAAAATAAAAATAAAAATAAATAATGCCTTTTGAATTATATTCTCCAAGTGTGTGTGTGGGTCCATTATTTATTCTTTTATAATATTCATTCAATTATTTTCAATAGCTCAACCAAAAATATAATAGAATTGTATCAAATCAAAAAGTGATAAAGGAGGGTTGTGACTGAACACATGGTTATGTAAAGAAGGGAGTGAATTATTATAAGAAACTTATTCAAAATTTAACAACCATAACAATAGAAACACACACAAGATCCACATAATTAAGAACACAATGTTTACATGGAAACCCTTTTTGAGGAAAAACCATAGAGAAGGACTACTTGGATCTACTATCCAAATCTATCCACAACAAAAATAAAATGATCTTACAATATTTGTAAGCACCAACCCACTGGAGACACTAATCTCCACTTACAGAAATTGTAGATAGTAACCTACTAGAGACACCAATCCCCACAACCAAGCACAAACCCGACAAGAGACACTAATCTCTTCTTTTGGGAGATTCCAATCTCTTCTACAAAATTTCATTTTTGGATGTTGTTTCTTCAACAAATAGTGAACATATTTTTTTGCACTTTCACACTTCACAAAATCTACTCTATATTAAATGTTCTTTGTATTAAATCTTGTAACATGCTTCAACTACTAAGCTTAAACAAGTAAGCAATTGAACAATAATAATAAAAGGGAAAGACAAATCAATCTTGATATGTAACTTCAAAAAAAAAAAGACAATAGAAATATTTAACTTTTCTTCAAGATAACAGTATTAACAATAATATTCCTGAATGAGAAAAAAACATATATTCGATTAAGAACTATTCTAACTTGAGTATATAATTTAAAAGAACAAAGGAGTTTATATTTTACTGCATTCGGTAGTCCATCTAATTTCTTTAAGCTTGTGAACTGTCTAACAAGAGGGAAAGTATCATCAGGATGATTTACCATGCAAACATAGACTTGGCGAACTCCTGCACAACTTTCTACCGAAAGTGGTCCTACCCTTCTCAAGATTGTAAGAAAGTTAATTGGACTAATGACTTTTGAGACTAGTGTTTTGACCCTACACAACTCTATTTGGTCACACACCATAGAAACCTCCTAACTAGCATGACCTTTGTCTAGGTCGTGTATAAGGACCATGTGAACTAGCAAATGCTCGCTTCACGCAGTGTCACCTTAGCCAAAGGTTTTCATTTGCAAACACAAATAAGCATGTAGTTTATGTTCACCATCCTACTCGATTAGAACCAACATATGGGTTTAGTCTTGCTGACCAATAAGGATGTCTCTTATGCTAACAACATAGTGACATGAAGTAGGGACTCACTGGCACTAAGTTTAATCAACATTCTAGGCACAAACTTGTAGTGACAAGATTTACAGTGTTTTGCATTTATATTAGGGTCACAATAATTAACTTGAATTTTTGTTTTCTATGCATTGCTGGCTCCATACTCATGATCATGAGTGGCATACTACTTTCCTCATGATTACGAGTATGAGTCTCCAATCAATGACTCACTTCCATTATCTTTGCTTTGATATATTGTACCTATAGACACCTAAAAATGATCAACGCTTGCAGAATCATACTTTAACATTTGCGCATTGCCTCATTTTAGGTTTTTGCGTTTCATTAACATTTCTCCTATGATTCGCACTTGGTCTTTATCATTTGCGAACATCGAGTCATTCCTCTACATTCTTCATTCATCTCGCTCTCAAATTTGGTCTTGTCAACAACACTATCCAGTCATGATTTTGATCAATTTTATCCTGTCGCATCAATGTGCGTGCTAATTTGTCATCATTTTGGACATCGTCAATCCTAATTAGGGTTTTGTCCTCTTATCAATCTTCTCGATTTGTCATCAATCCTTATCATTTTCAATCTTGTCGTTTTGCGATCGATTTGTCATCGATCGTTGTCATGTTCGATCTTGTCATTTGGCGATCAATTTGTCATTGATCGTGGTCATTTTCAATCTTGTTGTTTTGCAATCTATTTGGTCATCGACCCTTGTCCTCTTGTCAATTTTGTCATTTTGTGGTCGATTTGTCATTGATCGTTGTCTGTTTCAATTATGTCAATTTGGATCAATTAGTCATTGTTCCTCGTCAATTGGCGAATTTATCAATCAAATCATTTATCACATTGGTCATTTATCAATTCAAAATCATGATCGAGTCAATTATCTTTCATCAAGACCTAATTCATCTTCTAAGGTTTCGTGATTTAATCATTTAACCTTGTTTGTCATTTCTCTCTCTAGGATTAATAAATTATTTATTTATCCTAAGTCTTTGTGTCACAATTAAATGTTCATTTAATTGGCTAATAATTCCTCTCTTTGTGAATTAATTAATAAATGAAAAATTATTAATTAATTCACTTAATTTCTTAATTCCTCTTTTTCTCATTTTTCTATTTTCTAAATTCTTAATTTCAATTCTCTCCTATTTTTCTTCTAATTTCATGGGAATGACATGTCAATTTGTCATAATTTGTCATAATTGACAATCAATCAATTTTGACATGGAAAGTTGTCATAATTTTGTCATAATTATCAATCAATCAATTTTGACATAGAAGGTTGTCATAATTTTTTCATAATTGACAATCAATCAATTTTGCATAGAAAGTGCATAATTTGTCATAAATTTGTCATAATTGCAATAATTGATTTACAATTTCCATTTGAAGTGAATCATGCTAATCTTGTCTTTTCTCCAATTCGTCTATAAATTGGATGAATTTCTTCAATCAAATCCCCTAATCAAATTATCGAATTTCTAATCAATCACGCTTCGAGTACTTTTGAGCAATTTTCTTACCTACTTGCTTTCAATTATGTGTGTGCACTTGTAGGTGAGATCCACAACCAAACTATTTGAAGAGGAAAGAAGAACAATGGAGCCGCATGAAGGAAACATTTGGATTTACATCTGGTTTGCATAATCTTTTTGAATGTTTTATCTTTATGTCTCTATTGAATGTGTTTAGGATAGATCATTGCAATGTGCTTTTGTGATTGAGCTAATGATTAATTTTGAATTGCTTGTGATGATTTCCAAATTCCTATGCTACATTAATTGGTGAACCCGACGTGAACACTAACCATCTAACCCCTTTATGGTGTTTTTGAGTGCTTTCAAGTTGATTTGCAGGCCAAAAACCCAAAAACAGGGTCGTGCAGGGTTTTCTGGAGACTTCTGCGCCTGTGTGAAGCAACTTGTGCCTGTGTTAAGCAACTTGCGCCTATGTTGAAGACATCCTGCGCTTGTGTCATGCATTCTGCGCCTGTGTCCTGAGTTCTGTGCCTGTGTAAAGTCCAAAACAGAGGTAAAAATGCAGTGTTTTACTTGAAAATTGTCTTGTTTTTGCATTCTGTTTTCTGTTTTTTGGTTTTTGGTACTAATTATCTGTGCAGAATCTTGGCATACGCATGGCAAAGACAACAAATGAAATTACTAACATGTGTTATGCAGAATCGATAGTCAAAGAATAAACACCTCAAACTTCTAACTCGGGTTTTGCAAGTTGCCTTGGAGAAACAACTAAACTTGGTGTTTGTCAGTAATGTTTTAGGCACCTAGTGATTTCTAAATAGGTTGGAATGAACATGTTTTTGCTTTGATTGTTGAGTGTGACATTGGAGTAGGAGATTATTCTCTCACCCTTCTTAGGGTGATCAGAAATCTAGATCTTCAATACCATGCTCATTGTTTTGATTGTGTGTCACCTTTAGAGGGCCTGCCTTCCCGACCATTTGCTTTTGCAAGCAAGTGATAATCATGAGAAGGGAACGAACCAAGTCATACTCCTTTGCATATCCATAAGAGTCATCCATTTGCATTTCCTCTTGCATTAAAGTCATACCATTATCATACATTCATATTTGCATACCTTAGGTCTCTTCATTAAGCTTAAGTCATTATCATATCATATTAGTCATTTGCATATTAATTGTCCTTTTGCATATAGTGTCAAAACTAGGTTTTGTCATACTTGAGTAATCCAAATATTTGATAAACCCTAAGTCATTGTTAGGAGGTCTAGACCTTATCAAACCTTTTGTCCTTTTATCATCAATGTCATTTGGTCAAACCTAGCTTAGTATCCAAGCATATAGGGGAGACAATGTCATTTTGTCCTTTTGTCACTTGGTCCTTTTGTCCTTTGAGGTCTAGACATCATTTCAATTTCCTAAGGGTCTCTTTTAGATTTGCATTCATAAGTTTGTCAAAATCTTCAAAACAACCAAAAACATAGATTGCATTTTCATCTATTCAAGTTCGCATTTAGTTGCATAGCATATATTGTCCTTAAAAAATTCCAAAAATATTGCATTTGCATAAGTGACATGCCTGTTGAGACAAGATCAAAATCTAAAAAGATGGGCGAACCAACGTATCAACCCATGGACAACATAGCAAATTCGCAATTTCAAACTAGTCAAACAGTGCAAATTGAAGGTTCATCAAATACATCTTTACCAACATATGGAATGGTTCAACTTGGGCCACCTCCATTATATGAACCAGTATTTGTACCTATGAAACCAGGACATGGGAGTGTTCCACCAACTCCAAGAGGAAGTGCACCTTTCAATTGGAATCAACCAAACTTGCAACATGACATTCAAACTCAAACATTATATGAAGAACAAACCCTTTCGCAAGGATTTGGTTCAGATCAAGGCATCCAACAAGAAATGAATCCAAATGTCCAACCAGATTCTTCCTCCAATTCTGATACTTCTGATGATGTTGACATGTTCCTTCAAGATCCAAAGATAACAAAAAAGATGGATAAGTTCTTGAACAAGGTCTTTAAGATGTTTCCACAAAAGTATCTTAACATGATGAGTAATGTGACCTCTTCAAGTGAACAAATCCATGTGCAAGAACAACAAGGCGGTGAGTTGTTAAGTTTCTCTCCGCATCCAAATGAAGAAAATGCACAACAAGTAACTCAACCTACCTTGATGAGCAAACGTGCTTCAAAGGCATTGACAGTGACTATTCCTCAAAAGTCACCATTTGAGACAATAAATAATCCATTATTCAACACAACACCTGTAACGCAAGATCAAATGAAGAACACGCAAGTATTCACAGCTGTCTCTCAACAAGAAGTGGTTCCTTACATGCATAAAGTTGGATCAAAATCTAAGATGCAGGAAAGCTTCACAATTGGAATGCCTGATATCACTAATGTCCAAAGCAATTCCATGATGCAACAAAGTTCTTATGTCCCGTTAAGTTCAATATCTTTGCCAAACACTATTGCGACAAATCCTTCGATAATGGCAACACAAAGAGCTACGGATAGTGGTTTGCACCAACAACAATTGTTGCAACAATTGAGTAATATACAAAAGGTACAATCGAATGTGCAAACTAGCAATGTGCAACAACAACAATTTTGCATTCGACAACAAATTGCAGCGCCTTCGGCACCATTACAAGTTAATGCAAACTTGCAACCATCACAATGGATTGGACAAACAACCCAGCAAGTTAATGCAAGTGCTATACCCCATCCTAAGGAGAAGCAACGAAAACCACCTAAACAAAGTTTTTTACAAATGATGGGATATACACCGCGACAACAATTGGCACAAAGTCAAAAAATCCCGATTCGTCAACATCAACAACATGTGCCTCAATATGTGCCAAGGCAAACAAGCTATCCTACTTCACAACCGCAATTGGCGCCTGTGCAATATCAACCACGTACTCAATTGCAATATCAACCTAGGCTACAAGAAGCACAACAACAAGGTCGATATCAAGGCATAGCACAACCGCAACAACAAGAGATGTACCAAGAACTTTATATGCCGGAGACACCAAAAACGGCCACTTCAGAATATCAACAACCGATTGGAAACACGATGTATCGACAAAGGCTACCCACTGGGATTAATGATGGACCTCTAAAATCTGATACAATTGCGCAACAACTTGAGAAGTTGCAACGAAAAGTTGACGCATTAGAAACCAAAGGAACAAAGAAGTTGTATACAGATCAAGATTTTTGTCCTAATCCATTTGATAAGAGTGTATACATGCCTCCATTCCCTAAGCATTTTGAGGCACCTAATTTTGAGAAATATAAAGGGAATGGCAATCCAAAAGATCACATTCGAGCATTTTTCGCGGCATGTACTGAAGTGAGCTATGAGGAGACATATTTAATGCGATTATTTGCCCGAAGTCTCACGGGACAAGCCATGGATTGGTATTCGCATCTGTCGGGAAATATAAAGACTTGGTCGGAATTGGCTCAAAAGTTTTTATCTCATTTCACGTTCAACATCGACAGTGATGTGACTATGTCAGATTTATGCAATACCAAGCAAAAGCAAGGTGAACCATTAGTGACTTTTTTGCAAATATAGTCGTTCTTCTCTCGATATACCTGAAGAACAACAAGTGAATCTGTTTATCCAAAATTTGCTCCCAGAAATGATGTATGAGCTAAAATTGAAAAGTCTCAGTACTATAGAGAAACTCATTAAGAAAGGAATGAGCATTGAAACGGCTCTTGTAGCTAAAGGAATTATCAAGCTCAATAAAGACAGTGACAATACAAATTATTCAGGGGACAGAAACAGATTTTGGTATAAGAACAAGAATGTCACTAATGATGGAGTTGTTGATGCAAGAGCAGTGAATGCAAATCAACCCCCATTCACAATCAAGAAATTGAGTGTTCCTAATATGTCAACTATGGAACAAAATCAAGCACCAATGAGCAATGTTGCTCAACAACAGCATACTCAACAATATAATCAACAACAAGGCCAACAACAAAACCAACAACACAAACCCTTCCGATCGCGGGATGGGCCTCCTCGACAATTTACGCCATTGGGAGAGCCTATTGAATCAGTAATGAGACAATTGATACAAGAAAAATTTATTAAGCTACCAGATATCAAGGCAGAACCAACGGTAAAACCGCATTGGTGGAATGACAATGCATACTGTGAGTATCATCGATCCAAAGGACATAAAACTGCATCATGTTTTCAATTGAAACATATGATTCAAGATTTATTAGAGAAAGGCATAATTGAGGTAGATCCACCCCATCCAACCTCTAACACTGATCATACTATTTTCAAAACTCCTTTGCTTGATCATGACAAGGGTAAAGCGTCTTCTTCCAACTCTGCCCAAACGGCCAATTATGCAAATACTGGTTATAACAATGTCATTAATTGTTTTCATGCGTCAAATGAGTATGTTTCCACCCTGAAAATAAAGGAACAAGATCCTTCTTGTGCGGTCACCACTCGTCGATCCAAAATAGTCTTGAAAGGAGCTCCTACAGCTCCTCCCAAACCAACTCCTGCAAGTCAGTATAATCTTTTGGATCATCTAGGAAAGACACCTGCACAAATATCAATCCTTGAGTTGTTGAAAATGTCTCCCATGCATCGTGCAGTCCTAGATAAAGCTTTAATTGAGTCCACTGTCCCGACAGATATTGATGTTGACCAGTTTCAAGCCCGGATTGGACATCTAGCTGTTTCCCAAAATGTTGCATTTTTCGATAATGATATCTCACCTGATAAGCTCCCTCATAATGATCCTTTGCACCTTGAAGTCTTTGTCCATAATTGCAAAATCCGACGAGTCTTGATAGATGGCGGAGCAGGTCTTAATATTTGTACCTTGAGAGTGGTCATTGGCCTCGGATATACAGAAAATGACATTGATGCTTCCAAAAGAATAACAATCAAAGCATATGATGATGTTGAGCGCCCATCCAAAGGGATAATTACATTGCCTATCAGAGTCGGTCCAGTGACAAAAAACACTTTCCTGCAGGTCCTAGACCTTGACCTCCCTTATAATATGATCCTTGGTCGTCCATGGATCCATGCAATGAAAGCAATTCCATCCACCTATCATCAATGTTTAAAATATCCTTACAATGGAACTGAGATAACAATTCTGGGAGATCCTGATCCATTTCAATTTTGCGCTACTCTAAAGGATACCCCTCGACAGCAAGTCCCAGTTAATAGAGAGGCCAAATCACATAGCTATGTGGATCCTAATGAATTGTTAGATGCTGTCAAAGGGAAATTGAAGATACAGGACCAAGGATGCGGAGAATATTCAATGGATCAAGCATTCCTCATCGGGAATTTACCAATATCTCCAAAATCATATGGAAAACCGCATTTATTGCCAAAAGAACCTAAGGTCATTATTCAATATCAGCCTCCCACTACATTTACATGGGGTGAACTTGACAAAGAAACTGTGGATGATGATGTCATAGACTGGCTTTACAAAGATCCAACTGAGACCCCACCTGTCAGGCTGCTAGTGGAACGCTATGGCAAAGGATTTACTATGCTACAAAAGAAAGGATATGACAGCTGCAGTGGCTTAGGCCTAAACAACAATGGAAGGCTAGAACCTGTTATACCCCAGAGGCGACCTCCAACTTTAGGGTTAGATTTTGTACCATTACGAGTTGGATCCACATCTACCAAAGTGCCCATGTGTCGAAAAGGGCATGCTTCTGACGATGAAATAACACCTGAGGATACCCGACCCGAAACTGATTCTAATGAATGGGAGTGGAGTTCTTTTTCTTCTAGCTCCTATGCCCTCGACAATATCTTCATTGACCCTGATAATTTGCCTATGGAAGACAAACATGAAATAACTCTTCTTCCTAAAACATGTCCTCATGCTTGGATAGAGTCATTTTGGGATCCAAGCTCCGAATCCGATACAAGCAGGTCGGATAGTGACACCACATATGTTTACATCTTTACCATATCAGCCCTTTCTCTCCTTACAATCGATGATGACATGCCCCTCATCTATCCCCAGCTTATCCAAAATGACCAACAAGAACCGCTCACATTGGACTGTTTTCAAAATGACAAAGCAAATGCAGAATTCCTTGGACTACGGGAAGGCATACCACAAGGTGATCATAAGGCAGGATTTTCTATTGACCTAGATTCCATAGCATATTTTGGGGAGTCAACTCCCTCTTCTAGTCATCAAAATGAAAAAAGAAAAGAAACAGTAAAAAATCAAAAGAATAGATCTTTGAGTGAAAACCGTAAGGCACTCTCTGATCATACAAAAGTAAAAATAAAAGATGTACCTGCGGGTGAAAACCTCTCTGAGGTGCCCAAAGGTGGAAGAGTGGACATACCCCTATCAAGTCAGGACAAATCAACATTGCTTGTGGAAATGACTGAGGAAATCAATTTGGGTACACCTGACAACCCTAAGGTGATTGATTTTGCTGCTTCTCTATCACAACAGGAAAAAATAGATTTTGTCAATTTCTTTCTTAAGAAGAAATCAGCTTTGCATGGTCCTATGCAGATATGCCTGGCCTCGATCCAGAATTAGTCCTTCATCATTTGCCATTAAAAGCAGATGCCAAGCCTGTCAAACAGAAACTAAGGAAAATGCATCCCCAGGTGGCTCTTTTGGTCAAAGTGGAACTAAAAAAATTACTAGATGTGGGCTTTATCAGACCCATTGATTATGCAGACTGGATTTCAAATTTAGTACCAGTTAGCAAAGTAACTGGGGGCATCAGAATCTACACAGATTTTAGGGATCTCAATAAAGCATGCCCTAAAGATGATTTTCCATTGCCAAACATAGACATCATAGTGGACATGACGGCTGGATATGAGATGCTTTCATTGCTGGATGGTTTCTCCAGCTATAACCAGATTCGCATTGCTCCTGAAGATTAGCATAAGACAGCATTCACCTGTGCTTGGGGTACCTATTGTTGGAATGTGATGCCCTTCGGTCTTAAAAATGTAGGTGCAACATATCAAAGAGCAATGACGACAATTTTTCATGATTTCATGCATACTTTGATGGAGGATTATGTTGATGACTTGTTATGCAAATCTGTCACCAGAGATAGTCATCTAGCCATCCTGGGCCCGATCTTTGACCGAATGGAGACTTACAAGTTCAGACTCAATCCAAAGAAGTGTGTCTTTGGTGTCACAGCTGGCAAATTACTAGGGTACATTGTTTCTCACAGAGGCATTGAGGTCGACCCTGCCAAGGTTAAAGCAATAATGGATATGCCTCCACCTTCAAATCTCTAGCAATTAAGAAGTCTGCAAGGAAAGCTCCAGTCAATCCACCGCTTCATAGCTCAGTTGGCTGACAAATGTCATCCATTCCAACATCTACTGCACAAAGGTGTCGCTTTCAAATGGACTGAGCAATGTCAATCAGCCTTTCAAGCTCTCAAAGACTATTTGTTGTCGCCGCCTATTCTAATGCCTCCTATAGAGGGGAAGCCATTTTTATTGTATATTTCTGCAACTAAAAGGGCATTAGGAGTTCTCTTAGCCCAACAAGATGAGAACGGCAAAGAGCGAGCTATTTACTATATCAGCCGGACACTAGTAGGCTATGAGCTAAACTATTACACTATTGAAAGGGCATGCTTAGCAGTGGTATTTGCAATGCAGAAGCTCTGACATTATATGTTAAGCCACCAAACATTGTTGGTTGCAAAAATTGATCCCTTAAAATACCTGCTTAGTCGAGCAGCTTTGACTGGTCGCCTAGCAAAATGGGTCATGATTCTCAGTGAATTTGACATTGAGTATATGGAGCGAAAAGCGATAAAAGGACAAGTCATAGCAGATCAACTTGCAGAGGCTCCTATTTTTGATGATCATCCCATGTTGACCGATTTTCCAGATGAATCAGTCTTTGCTCTTACATCCTCTAATGAATGGAAGTTATACTTTGATGGGTCTCATACCAAGTTCGGGTCTGGAGCCGGCATTCTGTTTGTCACCCCTCAAGGTGATGCTATTCCAAAGTCATACAGAATAACTTTCCACTATACCAATAACATTGCAGAGTATGAAGCACTGGTTACAGGACTCTGAGTAGCAGTCCACTGGAACATCACGCATTTGCAAGTCTATGGAGATTCTCAATTAGTCATCCGACAAGTGAATGATGACTACGAAACAAAATATGAAAAGCTTATTCCCTATAAGCATATGGTAGACTTCTTCAAGACCAAATTCACGGCTATCCATTTCAGTCAAGTTCCAAGAATGCAAAATAAGTCGGCAGATGCAATGGCTACGATTGCCTCCATGTTAAATATGCCAAACAATATGGACAAATGTGAATTTTTAGTTGAACAATTGATGGTTCCTTCCTTTGACATTCCGACAGCAGATGTGATGTGCATTCTTTTTGGTCCCAACTCCCCATGGTACAATGATGTATATCAATATTTGAAATCCCACACCTTACCACCCAACCTTTCCGCTAACCAACGCCGAGCCTTTATCCGACAGACAGCCAAGTATGTCATCATTGCCGACACCCTTTACCGTCGTTCCTTTGACCATACCCTCCTCAGGTGTTTGGATTCTGACAAAGCACAAACGGCTTTACACGAGGTTCACGATGGTATATGTGGGGGCCATTTCAATGGTCTAAGCTTAGCCAAAAAGTTGATTCGTGATGGGTATTATTGGCCTACTTTGGGAAAGGATGTTCATGATTTTGTTAAGAAGTGCTACAAATGCCAGATCCATGGAAATTACATTCATGCACTAGCTCAAGAGCTTCATTCTGTCATATCTCCATGGCCCTTTTCTCAATGGCGATTGGATCTTATTGGCAAGATTCACCCGACATCTGCAAATGGACACAAGTTCATCATTACAGCCACAAAGTATTTTACAAAATGGATCGAGGCTATCCCCATGATCTATATCACGGGTGTCCAAATTTCCAAATTCTTGCTGAATTATATCATATGCCGGTATGGGGTTCCCCTTGCCATAGTCACAAATAATGGTCGTCCTTTCAAGAATAAAGATGTTAAAGAGCTTTGTGAAAAATTTCATATTCAACACCGTTTCTCTAGTCCATACTATCCACAGGGGAATGGTCAAGCCGAAGCATCAAATAAAACCATTATCAAGATCCTGAAAAAGGTTGTCAATGACACTGGTCGAGATTGGCATGTACAGTTGAATCCAGCACTATGGGCCTACCGCACTTCTATCCACACACCTACTTGCGCAACACCTTATTCCTTGGTGTATGGTGCGGAAGCTATTTTACCTTTGGAGGTGGAGATTCCTTCCTTGCATGTTTCCTTGCAACATCTGATTAATGATGAGACACACAGAGTCTCTCAGTTGCATCAGCTTGAGATGTTAGATGAGAAGCGTCAGACAGCTCTGACACATTTGCAAGCATATCAAAACCGTTTCCGTCACTCTTATAATAAGAAGGTCAAAGGGCGACACTTCGAAGTGGGAGACCTGGTTTTAAAGGCAAACCCTAAGAATGCACAGTCTACTGACATCATCAAAGGTAAGTTTGAACCTAATTGGGTTGGGCCTTTCATAGTGACTGCACCCTATGGCTTGGGGGCATATCAGCTTGCCACTCCATAAGGTGAACCTCTGTCTGATCCTGTCAACAGCATGCATCTTTGCAAATACTAGGCATAATTTTCTATCAGCATTTCTTCAAGTATGATCCTGAAAAAATACAAAAAAATTGACAAAAGCAAAAATACAAAAAAATAAAAGAGAAACAAAGAGCAAAAAGTAAAGAAAAAATGATTCGCCCTCTAGTGAAAACCTGGCAAACAGGCGCCACGTGTAAAACACGACTATTGCTCTGTCATCTGTCATGACCTCTAGCTATGCTTTTTCTCAGCCGGTTTATCATGTCTATCTTACTCTTGACCCAATGTCCTATTCCAGGCCTGCTATTGGTCAACATCATGGTCTTATGTTTTGGTCCTGGTCTATGTATGTCATTCAGATGCGCATTAATTGTGTTCCCCTTGTCATGATAGATCATTGGAACTTTAACATTTAAAATGTCTTGAAAAAAGAAATCATAAAAATTGAAAAATGTCCTGAAAAAAGAAATCATAAAAAATTGAAAAATGTCCTGAAATAATCATAAAAAATCAAATAATGTCCTGAAAAAACTCCCTAAAAAGTTAAATAAAGTCCTGAAAAAAATGAACAAAAAAAAAATTGTAAAATCTCGAAAAGCAAAGCAAAAAAAAATAAAATCCCTCATAGATAGCTCACTGAGTATACATCCAACAACTCGCAATCAAACATTACGCTTTAATGAAATCATGCGTAAATAGATGAACTCTTTCTATCAAACCAGACATTCAAACTGATCAAAATTGTCATATCAATCAACCTCAAAATCATTCATCCTTGGCACACTATCATGGGTCTTATACAGGGTGTGGTATGCTCGAAACCAGACTGTGTCCTGTCTTAGACGAGGTACCGCATGTCCTGAAACCAGACAGCATGATCATCCTATCAGCACTTTCAACTTTGGACAATGAAGATCAAGATGTTTGTTTGATTTGTTCGAATTTGTGCATCTTATCTTTTTATTGATTTATCTTTGGCTTCGATCATGTTCCTATGTTGCTCGATGATGTCACTAAGTGATTTAGAGTGACCGGGATGGATCATGATCCTTTTCTTTTTGGTTGTGATTGTTGTTTGTCTATGATGTGTTTGTCTTTTGCACAAAAGGGTTGCATTTCAGCTCTGGCCTTCCATGCCATGATGCTACGCATCCATTTTGCTACATTAAAATAAAGGTTCTCACCTACAAAGTGCATTACTGAAAGCAAGTTTTTCTTCATCTCTAACTATCCTCTGTCTCATTTTCTTCTTACTAACATTTCTTCCGTCTGTTCGGATAGTCAGTTTGGTCTAGTGCTCTGATTTCCCCAAAACATATGATGCATCCTGCATCCATTTGGTTAGTACATTTGCATCACATCAAGCAACATATCAAGCATTTTATCCATTTCATATTATCAATGCATCAAAAAAACAAAAAAATACATCCTTACATGTTCCACAATGGTACATAAACAATGCATAAGTCATCCATACATGGAAAATAACATAAGTCATAACACATTGAATCCCATCATATCATCTATCACAACAATATCAGAGTACAAAAATTGGATTGTCTGTCCTAAGTATGGCCCGCAGGCTGCCTACAAAATGTCAAACTACATAATGTCCATTGTCTATCCTAAGGAGCACGTGCCTCTATCACTGGGTGCTCCCTCTGTCCTCCTCATCCTTGCAATGTCTTGTGGATGATGTCCCTCTTGGTCCTGGCAGTGGTGGTCTCATAGGTCCACTCACCCCCATGCTGCTCAATGACCTCCGAGAGCGTGCTCTGCTCTCTATCCTCGATCGTGCCCGATAAGAAGGTGCTCTCTGCTCTGGTGGAAATGCACTCTCATATAGTGTCCTCCAAAGGCGTATCTCCTCTCCGGTCTCTACCAGCATCTGTGCCATCTCCCGTGCACTGGCATCCCGAATCGACCCAATATACTCAGTGACTCTCTGTTCTTCTCGATGTGCCTACACTATTGTTGTATCTTGATCCGTTGTGAGTTTGGCTATCTCTGCTCTGAACTGATCCTACTGTCTCTCTAATGTTGCAATGTGATCCTACTGACTCGCTATGGTAGCCTTGCATATCTCCATCTCCTTTGTCCTAGCTATCTCCGGCTCTATGGGTATGTCCTGCAATGCCTCCTGCTCCTCATCATCATCCTCATCCTCATCACCACCCTCATCCTCCTCATCCTCATCACCACCCTCGTCCTCATCATCTCCCTCCTCCTCTCCTATGAGTGGGAAGTCCTCTTGTCACCTCGGTACTGGAATGTCCAGATCTGTCAATGGCACTGGCCGTCATTGTGCAAACCATCTCTCATACTCATCTGTCATCCCAGCGTCCTCCATATTTGATCTCCACTCCCATGGTCTTTGTTGTAGCTATGAGAAGTCAGCATATGCTATGTGTGGCTGAATCATACTCCCCCACTGACTCGTCTCTCTGTGCGATCGGGCAAAGTGTGCAGTTCTCCTAGGTACATCCTGTCTCTCTCCAAACTGTCGTCTGACCCTCTCTGGCAGGTACATCTCAATCACTCTCTAGAGATTCACTGGTCGCCCAATCAAGTACCTCTCCTATCTACAATATGGTAGCTCATCACTGTCATCTGACCATCCAGAGCAATCACGATATGGCCTCCATATGAACTCTCTCAGTCGGTCTAGCTCATGTCGCCAGTATAATATATATCCAAAAGGACCCTGTCTCAGTGCTCCACCATAGCAGTACACATATGGTCTGTGTGGTACTACCTGTCTCTCTGTAATCAGTCGACATATGGCTATGTGCTCAAATGCCCATACTTGTAGCAGTGTAACTCCACAGCTCAAAGTCTGAACTCCCTGATATGCTATCTGATGCAACTGAAAATACAGCATAGCAAGCACACATGGTCCCCATGCATACACTGTTCCCTCTGTCACCATCCACTCTAGCACTCTTCCCCATCCAATAGGGAATCCATGTCCTCATCTGTCCCCTGCTAGTAGACATGCTATCACCACTGCTATCACCACATACCGTCGATCATACTCTGATGCCATGGTCTCCCAGCCAATCTCCCTCTCGATGATATCCAGATCATCTGTATCACACTCGAATAATCTGCATAATGCCTCTCTCCCTATCACTGGGTCATACTCTATCATCTCTCCATGAATCAAAATGCGGAGGATACGCCATACATCCTCCAGTGTCACCGTCGCCTCTCTAGTCGCCAGATGGAATGAGGAGGTCTCTGAATGCCATCGCTCTGCCAATGCGGTAAGCAGTCCTATGTTTGCCCTAATCTCGGGCATGAATGTGACATAGTATATCCCAAGTCCTACTAATGTATCTCTGTCCGTGCTCCTGAGTCTATGTCGTAGCATAAAGCAGTCAAGTCGGTTCTCCCACATGATCAACGGATACTGTCGACTCTGCATCACAATTGGGGCATATTTTGTCAATTTTAGGGTTTTCTCCTATGGGTTGCATTTCCTCATTTTCATGTCCAATCAGCATGTTTTTTCATCTAATCTGACCTATCCTACCCTTATCCCCTTTTTTCGGATCATTTGCATGTCATTTTGACCAAAATTAGGGTTTGCATTGCACAATTGCGCCTGTGTCAAGGAACCTGCGCCTGTGTCAGGTAACCTGCACTTGTGTCTCCCTACACAAGCATAGAAGACCCCACACAAGCACAGGATTCGCCCTACACAAGCGCAGGAGTCAATTTTTGCATCCCCTATGGGCCCCGCAATGTCCCACAAGCAAGTTAAATTCATCAAATTGAAAACATGGGTTTTTGAGATACATACCACTGCTCCCGTGTCGTTCGGTCGTTTGAATGTGCATACGCATTCCCTGAGGTGATCCGCCATTGGAATGTTTGCCATCTATCTGCCAGTGTCCTTGTCCAGAACAACAAATCCTCCTCTTTGGCTACTGCAAATGAGCAAATTGTCACTCTCTTCGTCCTATTTATAGATCTTTGTCAGTGCATAGATGGACGTGCACCTTCTCCATCTTATGTTGGTCGTGGTCTTTTGCACTTTAAATTGCTTGTCCTTCGTGCATCCGATCTCCGATTGTCAGTCCGTTCGATCCTATCATTTTTATCGATCAATTGGCCTCTTTTCTGCATGTTTCCGGCCAATTCCTCGAGGGGGCATGCATATGTCATTGTCATTGTCTAGGGCATTTTCATTATTGTTCTTTGAAACAACGCTTAAAATCGCATTGTCTCAAAGAGGGGCAAAATGTAGACACCTAAAAATGGTCAATGCTTGCGGAATCATACTTTAACATTTGCGCATTGCCTCATTTTAGGTTTTTGCGTCGCATTAACATTTCTCCTATGATTCGCACTTGGTCTTTATCATTTGCGAACATCGAGTCATTCCTCTACATTCTTCATTCATCTCGCTCTCAAATTTGGTCTTGTCAACAACACTATCCAGTCATGATTTTGATCAATTTTATCCTATCGCATCAATGTGCGTGCTAATTTGTCATCATTTTGGACATCGTCAATCCTAATTAGGGTTTTGTCCTCTTATAAATCTTGTCAATTTGTCATCAATCCTTATCATTTTCAATCTTGTCATTTTGCGATCGATTTGTCATCGATCGTTGTCATGTTCGATCTTGTCGTTTGGCGATCAATTTGTCATTGATCGTGGTCATTTTCAATCTTGTCATTTTGCAATCTATTTGGTCATCGACCCTTGTCCTCTTGTCAATTTTGTCATTTTGTGGTCGATTTGTCATCGATCGTTGTCTGTTTTAATTATGTCAATTTGGATCAATTAGTCATTGTTCCTCGTCAATTGGCGCATTTATCAATCAAATCATTTATCACATTGGTCATTTATCAATTCAAAATCATGATCAAGTCAATTATCTTTCATCAAGACCTAATTCATCTTCTAAGGTTTCGTGATTTAATCATTTAACCTTGTTTGTCATTTCTCTCTCTAGGATTAATAAATTATTTATTTATCCTAAGTCTTTGTGTCACAATTAAATGTTCATTTAATTGGCTAATAATTCCTCTCTTTGTGAATTAATTAATAAATGAAAAATTATTAATTAATTCACTTAATTTCTTAATTCCTCTTTTTCTCATTTTTCTATTTTCTAAATTCTTAATTTCAATTCTCTCCTATTTTTCTTCTAATTTCATGGGAATGACATGTCAATTTGTCATAATTTGTCATAATTGACAATCAATCAATTTTGACATGGAAAGTTGTCATAATTTTGTCATAATTATCAATCAATCAATTTTGACATAGAAGGTTGTCATAATTTTTTCATAATTGACAATCAATCAATTTTGCATAGAAAGTGCATAATTTGTCATAAATTTGTCATAATTGACATAATTGATTTACAATTTCCATTTGAATTGAATCATGCTAATCTTGTCTTTTCTCCAATTTGTCTATAAATTGGATGAATTTCTTCTATCAAATCCCCTAATCAGATTATCGAATTTCTAATCAATCACGCTTCGAGTACTTTTGAGCAATTTTCTTACCTACTTGCTTTCAATTATGTGTGTGCACTTGTAGGTGAGATCCACAACCAAACTATTTGAAGAGGAAAGAAGAACAATGGAGCCGCATGAAGGAAACATTTGGATTTACATCTGGTTTGCATAATCTTTTTGAATGTTTTATCTTTATGTCTCTATTGAATGTGTTTAGGATAGATCATTGCAATGTGCTTTTGTGATTGAGCTAATGATTAATTTCGAATTGCTTGTGATGATTTCCAAATTCCTATGCTACAGTACCATGTCTTACAATACGTAAGAAAGAGTCAAATACATAATTACATCTATTATGATACTCTATATTTATTCTCTTTGGTCTTTCAAATTCACTTCATCAATTATGTTATATTTAATCAATATTTCCTTCTTAATAGACTAATTCAAATAAATATACTTTTTTTAACAATGTTTTCATTTTCAGGTGAATCTTTGTTTAAGTTTCACAGGCTGGCAAGAGCCTTAGATGTTCACTCAGCATAGAGAGGGTTGCTTTCCTCTTAAGAAGAATTTTAGAATACATACATACTCAATGCAATATTTGAAAATATAAAATTTGGATTCATATTTATTTATTTATCCTACTAATTCATAGAAGACTAGATACGAGGTATGTGCTACTGCTATGACCTTATAAATTAATAGCATGCTATGGTATTAATGTCAACTAATCATTAACATTCATCGTCATAAATGCTTGTAGAAGCTATTGCCTCTTTTCATGATAGCACTTTCATTTAACCATTAATTTCAAACTATTTACTTTATAATTTTTAAAAGGAAAAGGATGAAACCACAATGCGTAACCTAGCAATGAGCTTGTTCTCAGACCAAGGTTGAGCTATGTGCTTCTCAATCCTTCTCCCCAGTTTAGTCACCGATCCCCTTGCAGAGTGTTTCCTTCACTTGGCCTATCTTATTTATGCAAAGCCAATTACTATTTTTTCCCATGTCATAATGTTTTAAACAAGGCCTGTTTTGTCTATATATCGTATGGACTTGAATCTTTTATTTTTTATAACTTAAGCAATTATGTAAATTACACTTCATTTGGAGGAATTTTATTTTATCTCCATGAATTACATATCAAAAACTAAAGATTACTTCATTCACATTGGTGAGTTCAACAAAATCCATGTTTATACCTTGGTTACTATATGTGATGAAATTAAAATCTTAATATATTCACTTTTTAATGTACAAATTCCAAAAGTATAGGTGTTGCCTTATCATGCTTGCAAATTTACTACTGGTTCATATTACTATCGTTGCCTTGGATTTTTATAGTCCATGTGGTATGGCATGAAATTACTTTTTAATATAGAATGTTTCTAATCACTTTAGTCCATTGCCACTTGAAAAGAATATAATCAGTATTGAGTTTACTCTTCACAAGATATTTGAACGATATGATGAATTTTCTCGCACAAGTGAGCATGGCCTTTGGCCATTATGTTCAAGTACTAATGCATTAATAAGTTCTCAAGTATCAATAAAGATACTATATGACCATGATGTATACTACATGGGGTACATATTATACAAAAATATATGCTTAATATGTCACACATGTATACATATATATACATGTTTGTGCATTTATATATACTCCTTATAGTATGCACTCATAGTCATTAATATATCAAATATATTTTTATTAAAATAAAGTTAAAATCCAAAATGATTATCAATACCAATATTAGATGAGCTTAGTTATCTGATGGTTGAAGTCAACACCAAGATTTCAAGATAAGAAGGAACCCTAACAACCTGATTGAATAACTTGAGTTAACCAAACAAGTACCTAATACGCAACCCTTCATCTCTAGGCTCTATCAAAAAAACATGGCATGACCAACACTTGCAAACCTGTTTGGAAATTCAGATGAAAATTTGAGGTTGATCAACTGCTTGCCTCCCATTCCCGACGATACTTCCTCTCCCTTCTCGAAGGATGATGAATTCCATGCATCCACTAGGTCAAAACAATGTAGTTAGTAACATGTATAAACATGATTAAATAGCTCATTAAAACTGAATGATTTTTCAAACGAAATCATTTGCATATGCATTTTGAACCAGTGTTCAACGATATTAAACAACATCACATATCAGTGCCTTAAAACATAACAAAGTAGCAGAGTACAAGAGGGATGTAACATATCCTTCCCCTTGTGAATCATCATCCTTAATGATTTAAAGTATCAACATAAATATCAAAATAAAATATTGTTTGTCCAAACATTTGGAAAATAGTTTAGTTGTTATAAGCATTAAACAAGTGAGGGAATCTCTGGTGGATTTCATCATAATCCTACCAAGTTGCATTGTCATTAGAGTATTGGTCCCACTAGACCTTACACTGCTTAAATTCTTTGTTATCTAAGTGAAGCTTACATACCTCGAGCACCCTGATTCCAATCAATTATATGTGAAAAATATAATATATACTTTTTAAGGTATGATACATGAAATACATCATGCAACCAAGCAAGAGCTGGAGGTAGAGCAATTTTGTATGTGACCAAGTTGATGATTTCCAGAACCTCAAATGGTCTTACATATCGAGGTGCAAGTTTTGATGACTTCCCAAATTTGATAGCACTTTCATGAGGTTTAACTCACAAGAGTACCTTCTCTCCCACCTCAAATGTCTAAGTGTTCACTTTGCAGCTGCATAGATTTTTTGTCAATTATTAGCTTACGCTAACCTTTTTCTGATCAGCTTGACTTGCTCTTTCAATTCTGATTGCATTTCAAGACTAAGGGTTATCCTATCTCCCACCTTATCCCAACTAATAGGAGTTCTACACCTCCTTCCATATAAAGCCTCAAATGGTGTCATCTTTATAGATGAATGGTAGGATTTTTTATAAGAAAACTCAACCAAGGGTAGTTAATCTTCCCATTTGTACTCCTGGTCCATGCAGTACATTCTCAAAAGATCTTCCAGAGCCTGATTGACCATTTTTTGTATAGCCATTTGTATTAGGATGATAGGTTGAACTAATGTTCAGTTGAGTACCTCGGGTTGCAAATAGGACTTTCTAGAATCTAGATGTCATTCTAGCATTCCTATCCAATATTATCTTTTTCAGTACTCCATACAATCTAAATATTTCTTGAATAAATTTATAGCCCATAATGGATCCTACATCGGTTAAGTTCCCAGGTATATGGGCTACCTTAGTAATCCCAGCAACCACTACTAGTATAGCAATATGCTTGTTTCTGGACATTAAAAATCCTTGGACAAAGTCCATATGATTTGTCACTTCCATTTTGGCACAGCATTAGGTCGAAACAAACCTAACGGGTGTTGGTGCTCTGCCTTCACCCTCTGACATTCAAAACAATTGGCTACAAACCTTGCAACAACCTTTTTAGAACCCTTCCAAAAATATAGGGGTTTAATGTCTATTGGGAGTTTAGTAACTCCCAAATGTCTTGAGTATGGTGCAAAGTGCGCCTCCTTACATACTAGGGTTCTTAGCTCTAGGGATTCTGGCACATATATTATGTCCTTATATCTTAGTAATCCATCAAATTCAAATCTAAATCCCTCATATCTAGGGTCCTATAGATTAATTTGAAGGGATTCTTTTACCTACTAGTAATATCTATCACCCTCTAGCTGTTGGAGCACTCGGTTCTTGAAATCTGTGTGGATTGAAACCATGGCAATTATAAGATGTCTACGGCTCAAAGCATCTACCACTCAATTCTCCTTCACCTTGATACAACTGATCTAAAGAATATAGTTGAAAATCAATTCCAACCATCTTTTCTAACAAGCATTGAGATTTGATTGAGTGAAAAATGTATTTTAATCCTTGGTGATCATATCAGAGTTCAAAAGGCATCCCTAAAAGATAGTGACACCACATCTTGTTAAGTGTGCACTATTGTAGAAATTTCTATGTCATGTGGCTCATAATCTCCTCATAGTTCTTAAATTTTTGGGACTCATAAGCTATCACTTACCTATTTTGTATTAGAAATCCACCCAATCCTTCTTTGGATGCATTAGTTACCGCTCTAAAATCTCCCTTTGGATCTAGCACCTTTAATTTTGGCACCGCGCTCAATTTCTCTTTGAGCATTTCAAAAGCATTTTGGCACCTTTTGGTCCACTCAAACCTTTTTTCTTTCCTTTGGAGTGAAGTTATGGGATAGGCTACTCGCAAGAAGTTCATTACAAACTTCCTATAGTACCCTACCAAGCCCACAAAGCTTCTTATTTCTTGCACATTTCTAGGGGTTGGACATTCTAAAATAGTTGTTATCTTGGCTAGATCCATGGCTATGCCCTTAGCAGAGATGATATGTCCTAGATACTACACCTCTTTTTGAAAGAAATTACATTTGGACAACTTTTCGTACAGTTTGTGCTCATGTGGGTATTGTAGGATTATTTGCAAGTGTTGCAGGTGTTCTTCCTCATTCCTAGAGTATAACAAAATATTGTCTAAGAACACTAGCACAAATTTGTCGAGACAATCATGGAATACATTATTCATCAAGTTCATGAATGTAGATGGGGGGTATTGATAAGCCCAAAAGGTAACATAGTGAACTCATAGTGTCCATAGCAAGTTCTAAAGGTCATTTTGTCAACTCATAGTGAACTCAGTTGATGATACCTTGAACACATATCTATTTTGGAAAACACCATGGCTCAGCACGTTTGATTGAATAGATAATCAATGTGTGCAAAGGATACTTATTTATAATTATTAATTTTGTTAATTTTGTGGATCGGAATTAAAAAATTTCTTGTTCTATGTATTATCTATCACTGAATTATTGTATAAATCTGATTGTCTTCTTTTATGTTGCAGGAGAGGAGGAGCATTTTTATTTCAATCTCCATTCTCACACATTTCATTTGGTATATGTAGTGGGCTGGGTACGGTCAAGCGATGCCTTGACTGGTCATGTCTTTTGGACATGGCCGATCAAGACATCACTTGATCGTGCCCCCTCACGATAATAAATGTTTGAATAATGAGAGACTTCATTTATCTCTCATTCAATCATTTATCTTACCGAGGCTATCATGCATTAACACTCCCTCTTAGCTAGGTAAGATAAATGTAAAAGCTATTGGGAGCAATATTCATAAATCGTATGATGCTTATCTTGGGACCATAGTTTCAAGATGTGAATTGCCTTTGTCGGTGATTCTATTCAAAAACTCTTGAGTGGATTGCCTCTGTCGGTGATTCTATCCATAAGCTCTTGTGTGGATTGCCTCAGTCGATGATTCTATCCACAAGCTCTTGTGTGGATTGCCTCAGTCGGTGATTCTATCCATGAGCTCTCACGTGGATTGCCTCAGTCGACGATTATATCCATGAGCTCTTACGTGGATTTCCTCAATCGGCGATTCTATCCATGAGCTCTTGTGTGGATTTCCTCAGTCGGCAATTCTATCCACAAGCTCTTACGTGGATTGCCTCAGTCGGTGATTCTATCCACAATCTCTTACGTGGATTGTCTTAGTCGACGATTCTATCCATGAGCTCTTGTATGGATTGCCTCTATCAGCGATTCTATCCACAAGCTTTTACGTGGATTGCCTCAGTCAGCGATTCTATCCACAATCTTGAGTTATTGTAAGATCATCACCTTCCAATAACCTCAAAAATACAAGTGGAAATCATTTGGAAGTCGTCACTTCCTTATGATTTACACAGGGCCCATAAAACAATTATTAGTATTAATAATAATAATAAATATTTACAATTTTTACCTTAGAAGTGCTCAATCTTAATTAGTAAGCTCCCTCTCAATCACAAGTATCTTGAGTTTCTTCTAGAGAACATATTTTTCTGAACATACATCTGAATTTCTGACTTCAGCAAGGGACGCTTGTAGTTTAAGTTTGAGAGGACAAGTTCTTGCAATGTGGCCATATTTGAGACTTTCAAGGAGATATCAATCTGATCTTAATCGGATCTTCCTTCAGGCGGTTAGGCTTTATAGAAGGAAACCTGGCTCTGATACCATGTTAATTTGTGGATCAAAATTAAACTTTATCTTGTTCTATGTATTATCTATCACTGAATTTTTGTATAAATCTGATTGTCTTCTTTTATGTTGCAGGAGAGGAGGAGCATTTTTATTTCAATCTCCATTCTCACACATTTCATTTGGTATATGTAGTGGGCTAGGTACGGTCAACCGATTCCTTGACCGGCCATGTCTTTTGGACATGGCCAATCAAGACATCACTTGATCGTGCCCCCTCACGATAATAAATGTTTGAATGAGAGACTTCATTTATCTCTCATTCAATCATTTATCTTACCGAGGCTATCATGCACTAACAAATTTATTCAACATCCTATATTCAATACATAAGCGAAAGGTACTATCCTTCTTCTTAACAAATATTACTCACCAATGCCCCCAATAGTAACACACTAGATATAATCAACCCCTTATTCAACAATTCTTGTAACTATCTTTTCAACTCTATGAGTTCAATAGTTTTCATTTTGTAAGGGGCTTTTGATACAACCGTTGCTCCTAGCACTTACTCTATAGAGAAATCAAATACCCTTTTAGGTGGTGATCTGGGTAATTCTTTGAGAAACACATCTCGATAATTTTAAAGATAGGGATATCTATCTTCAAAAGATTCCTCTTGTCTTCCTTTCTTCCTAGAGTCTACTCCACTATGATAAATTGTCTCATAAATAATCATGGAATCTGACCTCATCGGATTTATTTAATTATTCCATTTTGACTGCAAACATTTGGCAACCTTTATTTTTTCTCTGCTTTAATTGGATAGCAAAGAGTTGTCACAATTTTACCTCATGTCAAGTGCCTTGCAAGAACACCTTATTCCCTAGGTCATCTAAGCACTTTATTATCTTATCATGTCAACCCTAGCTCTATGCTTCCTTAACTAGTTCATCCCTAGAATGATATCATACGATCCTAAGGGAGCTACATAAAGGTTGACTTATGTTGTGAGGCCAAGAAGCTCAACCCTAGCTTCAAATAGATGTTGCTCTACCAAATCTCTTGTCTAGTTAGCATATTCTACAACCCATTAATTAGTCATGAAACCAACTCTTTTAGGATATTTACTTAATATCCTAGGAGAAATAAAGTTTTCTATAGCTCCAGTATTAATAACCATTGTTATGGGGTTCCCATAGAGCATACATGAGATCTTAGTCGATATGATTTGGTACTCTTCTTGTCAGTTATCTACTACAACATGTATCCTCTACTAAAATGTCTTTTCCCTCTTGGAGCCTTTTTGGGGCACTAGTTTTCATAGTGTTCACCTCCACAAGTATAACACCCCTCGAAGGTCCCCATTTTTTCATTCCTCTGTAAGTTTCCTCACTATCCTTTCTGAAGTTATTGAACCCTTTTCAATCTCCTCTATAATCTTGATGATTACCCTTGAATCCCTTACCACTTACTATTGGATTCATACCTATCTCCTCTCTTCTTGAAAGTTTGGGAGGACTGAGACTATTTGACGCTTTTCTTATTTCTATCTATGATGGATTCATCCATTTGAGATTTTTCTTTTGTCTAACGGCCTTCTCATAATATTTTCATCCATTTTGGTTGATGTAAAGACATCTATTGATCCTCCTATACAATTATTGAGACCCATAATGAACTTTCTTATTTGGTACTTCTCATCAATCTAGAATTAGGGTACATATTTAAGTAGCCGAGTAAATTTCTCCCAATATTCATTTACGAAGAGTTCCCCTCGTCTCAAATCTTGTAAATATATCAATTTATTCTCAAAGAAGAGTTATGGTAGCCATATTTTCCTAAATACTTCTACAAACCTATCCCAAGTTACGTCAATTGACCTTAGGCCTAACTCGACCTTCTTGTTTTCCCACCAACCAACAACTTCTCTTGTCAATCGGTAGGCTCGCCAAACACCTTTCATGTTTATTAAATAATCATGGATCTCGAAATATTTTTCCATTTTGGTCAACCATGTTTTGGTAGGGTCTCCTAACACTGAACCATCATACTTACGTGGCGTGACCTTTTTCATTTCATCTGTAATGACACTAGTCACATGTTTATCTTTCTTAGTTTGTGTATGGGATTGCCCCCCTATGTTCACCCTTATTAGTGTGTTCTTACCTATTATAGTTTTCTTTGTACTGAGACTTGTGTTCCTCATTTCTATTTTCATTTCAACCCTCTTCCCGTTGCTCCAAGGTTTGGAGCACGGCTTGGGTGTCTTGCATATTTAAAAAAGTCTATTTAATTTAGCCACTAAAGTCTCTCGTGGACCAGATCCTCTATCTCTTTCTTGCATGTTGGTCATCCTATTGTTTCTTTATGTGCATGTTTATATAAACATTCATTTAATTTCATTAAATTAAGCATTTTCATTTATTACTTATAATCGATGCACACATTACAACACAACAAAATTTGACATATATATTGATCACTTTTAAAAGGTTATTATATGTACATTTTTATTTGCATTCAAAGTGCTCCATTTAAGAGCTACTATCACTTTATATGATGGGATCTTCTCTCCCTTCAAATTCAAAGTAAGGAACTAATTTGAAACCCGAGGTGGGTACATAGTGTTCCTTTGGGTCAACTAACTCAATTTTATTTATAGTAGAGCTCTCTAGTTTGGGTTCAGGTTTTGGTTTCTTCTTAGTTAAAACAAATGCCCTTACCACTTCTCTGTGTGAAGTTGTCCATGGTATGTAGACATGGGGATGTGTTTAATAAGTATGCTTAATATATGAAGCCCGATAAAAGTTCTTATGTAGAATTAATAGTAATATTAATAGGGAGTGCAATATGTATGACAGTCATGTACTTAATTTCATATATATTCATAATACATAAGAAATTAGTATAATTATAGTCTAAATCATGCTATTATTGTCAGCACTTAAGAAGATGGGAATGATATGTTCCAAAGAGTGGCAGTCTAAATCTAAGCAATAGGTTAAGTCCCAAAATAGGGTGGGGATCAACGAACCATAAACCTTAAGGGTATAGACCCAAGATAAGTAAGGGCTTGGATCTGTAAACATTGAGGTAACCTATTGTATTTGGTCTCTAAGAAATTTGGTAACATACATAGACCCTTCTCCCTTAAAACTGAAGTAGTAGCAAGGTTTGATATCTATATTAAGAATTATGAAAAATGAAATTAATCATCTAATGAGGAAGATAAATAAGCACTTGTTAATAACTAATAAATTCAATAATAACAATGACCAATTTCATGATTAGCCTCCCAATCACTTTTAGTATATTATTGAAATAGATTGATTATGTTAATCAGGTAGGGGACATTACACATTTCTAGGGGTTGGCCATTCTGAAATAGCTTTTATCTTGGTTGGATCCACAGCTATATCCTTAGCGCAGATCATATGTCCTAGATACTACACCTATTTCTAAAAGAAAGTGCATTTGGATATCTTTGTGTACATTTTGTGCTCTCATAGAAGTTGAAGGATTATTTGCAAGTGTTGTAGGTGCTCTTCCTCATTCCTAGAGTATAACAAAATATCATCTAAGAACACTGGCACAATTTTTTTGAGACATTCATGGAACACATTATTCATCAAGTTCGTGAATGGCATCAAGGTGTTGGTAAGCCCAAAAGGTAATATAGTGAACTCATAGTGTCTATAGGGAGTTCTAAAGGTTGTTTTGTAAATATCCTCATCTTTAAGCCTCAGTTGATGATACTCTAAACACAAATCTATTTTGGAAAACACCACGGCTCAGCACATTTGATCGAATAGATCATCAATGTGTGCCAAAGGATGCTTGTTTATGATTATTACTTTATTCAACATCTTGTATTCAATACTTAAGTGAAAGGTACTATCTTTCTTCTTGACGAATATTATTGACCAGTGCCCCCCAATAGTAACACACTACGTCTAATCAACCCCTTATTCAACAATTCTTGTAACTATGTTTTCAACTCCATGAGTTCAATAGTTGTCATTCTGTAAGGAGCTTTTGATATAGATGGTGCTCCTGGCACTTACTCTATAGAGAAATCAAATACCCTCTTAGGTGGTAATCTAGGTAATTCTTTGAGAAACACATCTCGATAATTCTAAATATAGGGATATCTATCTTCAAAAGATTCCTCTTGTCTTCCTTTCTCTCTAGAATCTACTCCACTTTGATAACTTGTCTCATAAATCATCATATCATCATGGAATCTAACCTCATCAGATTCTTTTAATTCTTCCATTTTGACTACAAACATTTGGTAGCCTTTCTTTTTGCTCTACTTTAATTGGATAACAAAGAGCTGTCACAAGTTGACCTCATGTCAGGTGTCTTGCAAGAACACCTTATTCCCTAGGTCATCTAAGAACTCTATTGTCTTATCATAATAGTCAATCCTATCTCTATGCTTCCTTAACCAATTCATTCCTAGAATGATATCATATGATCATAAGGGAGATACATAAAGGTTAACTTATGTTGTGAAGCCATGAAGCTCAACCCTAGCCTTAAATAGACACTTCTCTATCCAATTTCTTGTCTCGTTATCATATTATACAATCCATGAATTAGGCCATGAAACCAACTCTTTTAGGAGATTTACTTAATATCCTAGGATAAATAAAGTTTTCTATATCTCCAATTTTTATAAGCATTGTTATGGGGTTCCCATAGAACATGCATGAGGTCTCGATCGATGTGATTTGGTACTCTACTTGTTAGTTATCTACTACAACATGTATCCTCTATTGAAATGTTGTTTGTTAAGTTGGTAAAGGATTTATTTGTTGTCACCCTCTTGGAGCCTTTGTTGGGCACTGGTTTTCATAGTATTCACCTCCACAAGTATAACACCCCTCTAAGGTCCCCTCTTTTTCATTCCTCTGTTAGTTGCCTCACTATCCCTTCTACAGTTATTGAACCCTGTTCAACCTCCTCTATAATCTTGATTATTACTCATGAATCCCTTACCACTCTTGGATTCATACCTATCTCCTCTCTTCTTGAAAGTTTGGGAGGACTGAGACCATTTGACCTCTTTCTTATTTCTATCTCTGATGGAGTCATCCCTTTGAGCTTTTGCTTTTGTCTAACGGCCTTCTCATAGGATTTTCATCCATTTTGGTTGATGCAAGGAAATCTATTGTCCTCCTATATGGTTATTGAGAGCCATAATGAACTTTCTTATCTAGTACTTCTCATCAGTCTGGAATTAGGGTACATATTTAAGTAGTTGAGTAAATTTCTCCCAATATTCATTTATGGAGAGTTCCCCTTGTCTCAAATCTTGGAAATCTATCAATTTGTTCTCGAAGAAGAGTTATGGCAGCCATATTTTCCTAAACACTTCTACTATAAACCTAGACCCCAAGTTACATCAACTGACTTTAGGCCTAACTCGACCTTCTTGTTTTCCCACCAGCCAACAACTTCTCATGTTAGTTGGTAGGCTTCCCAAATAGCTTTCATGTTTACTGTATAATCATGGATCTTGAAATATTTTTCCATTTTATTCAACCATGCTTTGGAAACATCTCCTGACACTGAACCATCATACTTAGGTGGCTTGACCTTTTTCATGTCATCTGTAATGACACTAGTCACATGTTTATCTTTCTTAGTTTGTGTATGGGACTACCCCCACTTCCCTATGTTCACTCTGATTAGTGTGTTCTTGCCTACTATAGTTATCTTTGTACTGGGACTCGTATTCCTCATTTCTATTTTCATTTCGACCCTCTGCCCATTTCTCCAAGTTTTGGAGCATGGTCTAGGTATCTTGCATCATGAAAATAAATCTATCTAATTTAGCCACTAAAGTCTTTGGTGGACCAAATCCTCTGTTTCTTTCTTGCATGTTGGTCATCCTATTGTTGCTTTAAGTGCATGTTTATATAAACATTCATTTAATCTCATCAAACTAAGCATTTTCATTTATTTCTTATAATCAATGCACACATTACAACACAACAAAATTTGACATATACATTGATCACTTTTACAAGGTTATTATGTTTACATTTTTTATTTGCATTCAAAGTTCTCTATCTAAAAGCTACTATCACTTTCTATGATGGGATCTTCTTGCCCTTCAAATTCAAAGTAAGCAACTAATCTGAAACCCAGGGTGGGTACACAATGTTCCTTTGGTTCAACTGACTCAATTTTATTTACGGTAGAGCTCTCTGGTTTGGGTTCAGGTTTTTGTTTCTTCTTAGTTAAAATGAATGCACTGACCACTTCTTTGCATGAAGTTTTCCATGGCTGCCTTTCTCTCTTGAGCCATTTTATTGCTTTTGATAAAGTCTCTATGTTGGAAGGTAAAGAGTAGCAAGAATAGTCATATTTTAAGTTAGTTGCTCTCTCAAAGTTGAACATAGACTGGATCTTGAGTCCTTTTTCATTCGGTTGTACATATCCACATCTTAGCAACACCAAAATGTTTCATTTTAGTTTTTAACCTGATTTTTTTTTCTTCTTTGGTGGTGAGCCTTAGGTTTAGTGTTGAATCTTGATATGTAACTTTTAAAAAAAAAAAAAAGCATATCAAAATATTTAACTTTTCTACAAGATAGCAGTATCAACAATAATATTCCAAACCGAGTAAAAAGCATATATCCAATTAAGAACTATTCTAACTTGAGTATATAATATAAAAGAACAAAGGAGTTTATATTTTACTGCATTTAGTAGTCCATTTGATTTATTTAAGCTTGTGAACTATATAACAAGAGGGAAAGTATCATCAAGGCGATTTACCACTCAACCATAGACTTGGGGATCCCCAACACAACTTTCTATTGAAAGCAATCATGCCCTTCACAAGGTTGTAAGAAGGTTGATTGGTCTAATACCATCTATGACTGGCGTTTTAACCCTAAACAACCCTAGTCAATCATACCATAGGAACCTCCTAACTAGCATGACCTCTAACTAGGTGGTGTATTTGGACCATGTGAACTGACTGATGCTCACTTAGCACAGCATCACCTTGGCCAAAGGTTTTCATTTGCAAACATGAATAAACTTGTAGTCTATGTTCACCACCTTGCTCGGTTAGAATCAACATACGGGTTTAGTCAGGCTGACCAATAAAGATGTCTCTTATGCTAACTACATACTGACATGAACTAGAGATGCACTGTACTAAGTTTAATTACCATTCTAGATGCAAACTTGTAGTGACAAGATTTACAGTGTTCTGCCTTTATATTAAGGTCACAATAATTAACTTGATTATTTGTTTATCATGCATTACTGGCTCCATACTCATGATTATGAGTGGCATAATACTTGCCTCCTCATGATTACGAGTATGTCTCTAGTAAATGACTCATTGCCATTATCTTTTCTTTGAGATATTGTACAATGTCTTACAATATGTGAGAAAGAGTTGAATACATGTTTACATCTATTATGATACTATGTATTTATTCTATTTTTGGTATTTCAGATTCACTTCATAAATTCTATTATATTTCATCAATATTCCCTTCTTAATGGACTTATTCAAATAAATATGTCTGATTCTAACAGTGTTTTCATTTTCAAGTGAGTCTTTGTTTAAGTTTCATAGGGTGCCAAATGCCTTGGTTGTTCACTCAGCATAGAGAGGGTTTCCATATAATTATTCTGATAAGCTTTCTTCTTAAGAAGAATTTTAGAATACATACATACTCAATGCAGTATTTGAAAATATAAAATCTAGAGTCATTTTTATTTACTTATGTTCTTTACTTTTTGCTATTTCACGAAGACTCTACTGCTATGACCTTATAAATTAACCAAATACTACAATATTCACAGCTAATCATTAACATTCATAGAAATAAATGATTATTGTGCTTATTGAAGCTATTGCCTCTTTTCATGATAGCTCTTTAATTTAACCACTAATTTCAAACTAATTACTGTCCAATTTCAAAAGCAAAAGGATGGAAGCACAGTGCGTAACCAGACCAAGGTTGACTTGTGTGCTTCTCAATCCTTCTCCTGGGCTTAGTCACTACTTTCCTTGCAAAGCATTTCCTTCACTTAGCTTATTTTATTATGCAGAGCCAATGCATAACTTCTATTGTGTCAGAATGTTTTAAACAAGACTTGCTTTGTCTATATATCATATGTACTTGAAACTTTTATCTTTTATCACTTAATTCAATTATGTAAATTACACTTTATTTGGATGAAATTTCATTTCATCTCCATGAATTACATATCAAATGCTAAAGATTACTTCACTCACATTGGTGAGTTCAACAAATTCCATGTTTATAGCTTAGTGGCAGCAACCTTGGTTACTATATGCGATGAAATTAAACTCTTAATATATTCACTTTTTTAATGGATAAATTCCAAAAGCATAGGTGTTGCCTTATCATGCTTGCAAATTTACTACTAATCATATTACTATCGATGTCTTGGATTTTTATAATCCACGTGGTATGGCTTGAAATTACTTTTTAATTAAGCCGATAGGCTTTTAGTGTACGAAAGCGACGGGAAAATTGCAAGACATTCCGGCAACCGCCAGAAAATTGCAAGACATTCTGACAGCCGCCGAAATATCTTGTCGTCGGCGTTCTCCCTCCGGTGTGTGCGTGTTGATTGTTTGGTCGGCTTGCTAACATGTGCGTCAGTTGTGGTTGTCTCCGTGCATGCGCTCTGTTTCCAAAGCGACGTTGTCTTTAATGATTTCATCCCCGAGGCTGTACACGAATGTCGACGTTCTTTATGGTTGTTTGCAACCCTAAAATCTAATTTGTTTTGTTGTTGTCGGCAATATTTCGGTCTGCAATTTTCACTCTCAAAATTTTTGCATAAGGTTCTTAGGCTTTGTTCTCGTTGTGAATGTTTCATTGGGCTTCTTTGTGACTTTGACAGCGTGAATAGTTTGAATTTGAAGGTAAGGTTTCATTTTATTTTAATGTGTTTTTCTTTTGTGATGCATTTTGTTTATAGTTTGCTTATTTTCTTCGTCCATCTGCTTGCAGGGTTGTTGCTTTGTCTCTGTTGTTGATCTGTTTGTGGAGATGGCTACTTCTAGTTTGCAAAGAATTTTTGATGGTGGTGTTTAACTGTTTGTGGGTGTGGCTACTTTCTGGTTAGGTTTTGTTCTCATTGTGACTCTTTTACTAGGCTTCTTTGTGAGTTTGAGACCGTGAATGGTTTGAATTTGAAGATAAGGTTTCATTTTATTTAAATGTGTTTTTCTTTTGTAATGCATTTTGTTTATAGTCTGCTTATTTTCTCCTTCCGTCTACTTACAGGGTTGTTGCTTTGTCTCTGTTGTTTAACTGTTTGTCGAGGTGGCTACTTCCAGTTTGCAAGGAATTTTCAACGGTACTCTGTTAGTTTCAAGTCGTGAATAAGGTAGCTAATTCCAGTTTGGCAGGCATTTTCGAGGTTGCTTTGTGAGTTTCACGCCGTGCATGCTTTGAATTTGCAAGGTAAGTTCGGTCGCTGTTTTGTTTGTGGTTGCAGGCTTGTTTATTTGTTTATGTTCTTTTATTGTTTAAATTTGCAAGGTAAGTTCACGTTTTTTTTGCTATACAGTTTTCACTCTGGAAATTTTGGCATAAGGTTGTTAGGTTTTGTTCTCATTCTCACTATTTTACTGGTTAGGTTTTGTTCTCGTTGTGACTGTTTTACTTGGCTTCTTTGTGAGTTTGACATCGTGAATGGTTTGAATTTGAAGGTAAGGTTTTGTTTTATTTAAATGTGTTTTTCTTTTGTAATGCATTTTGTTTATACTTTGCTTATTTTGTCCTTGTGTCTGTTTGTAGGGTTATTGGTTTGTCTATGTTGTTTAATTTAGTTTTGTTTTTGTGCTTGCAGGGTTGTGGCTTTGTTTATGTTGTTTAACTGTTTGTGGGTGTAGCTATTTCCAATTTGGCATGCATTTTCGAGGCTGCTTTGTGAGTTTCACACCATGCATGCTTTGAATTTGCAAGGTAAGTTCGGTCGCTATTTTATTCGGCTCCTTTGTGAGCTTCACGACTATGCTTATTTTATGCTTCTGTGTGGTTGCAGGCTTGTTTGTTTCTTTATGTTCTTTTATTGTTTGAGTTTACAAGGTAAGTTCGCGTTTTTTGCGCTCTACAATTTTCACTTTGGAAATTTCGGCATAAGGTTGTTAGGTTTTGTTCTCATTCTCACTGTTTTACTGGTTAGGTTTTGTTCTCGTTGTGACTGTTTTACTAGGCTTCTTTGAGTGTTTGACAACATGAATGGTTTGAATTTGAAGGTAAGGTTTCGTTTTATTTAAATGTGTTTTTCTTTTGTAATGCATTTTGTTTATAGTCTGCTTATTTTCTCCTTCCGTCTGCTTGTAGGGTTGTTGCTTTGTCTCTGTTGTTTAACTATTTGTGGGCGTGGCTACTTCCAGTTTGCAAGGAATTAAATCTATACTCTGGTTATTTTATGCTTCTGTGTGCTTGCAGGGTTGTTTATTTGTTTATGTTCTTTAATTGTTTGAATTTCCAAGGTAAGTTCAAGTTTTATTTAGATTATTTATGGCCGCTTGGAACCCTAAAATCTAATTTGTTTTGTTGTTGTCTGCAATATTTCGGTCTGCAAATTTTCGCATATGAATTTTTAAGGTAAGCTGTGGTTTTGTTTTTTTTTAAATTGGTTTTGTAATACATTTTTTTTATAGTGTGCTTATTTTCTTGTTCCATTTACTTGCAGGGTTGTTACGTTGTCTATGTTATTTAACTGTTTGTGGGCATGACTACTTCCAGTTCCAAGGCATTTTTGCATAGCTTTGGATATAGTTGTCGAGTTAGATTTTGTTCTGGTTGTGACTTAATGGTTTGAATTTGCAAGGTAAGTTCTGGTTTTAGTTAGATTATTTTTTGTTTTGTGATTTAAGTTTCTTACTTTGTTTTAATCTTTTTGTCCTTGGTGATGTGCACGAATGCTGACTATTTTGTCCGGCTTGTTTCTGAGGTTCTCGCCATTAATGATTTTACATTGTCAGGTACTTGTTTAGTTAATTTTTTAAGTTTCCAAAATTCATAATGCATTATTTGATACTGTCCTTATTTTTGGCTGTGGTGTGGTTGCAAGGTTGTTACTTTGGTTATGTTATTTAACTATTTGTGGATGTGATTACTTTGAGTCTACAACTTCTCTGTTCACTTTGACGGGTATTTAGGCTTTGACCATTCTGTTGGCATTCTCAAGAATATTTTTCTGTGAAAATTTTCACCGAACGTTCAGTATTGAATTTCAAGTTTTCCAAATTTGTAGTGCTTTATTTTATACGGTGTTTATTTTTTTTGCATGGTGTACTTGGAGGGTTGTGACTTTGTTTATGTTATTTAACTATTTGTTGTCCCTCCAATACCTCTGTGTTGATTACGTTGCCTGCGTGGTGATGTGTGCCTTGTTTGTGGTCGTCTCCATGCATGTGCTATGTTTCTGAAACAATGTTGTCTTTAATGATTTCCTCCCCAAGGTTGTGCATGAATGTTGACGTTCTTTATGTGTGCAAAGATTACCAAATTGTTAGAGTACTGATATGTGTGTGTGTGTACATATACACATGTATGTGTATATATACATGTACATATATATACACATGATGTACATATATACAGGTCTCCGTTGTTTTCTTAAAGTAGTCACGTCCACAAACAATTAAATAACATAAACAAAGTATTTCTATAATTGTTTTCCTTAGAATACTTTGTAGTGCTGATATATGTATATGTACATACCCATATATATATATATATATATATATATATATATATATATATGGTTTTATTAAACCTTTGTTTTAATAACTCCATTCTACAGTTTGTAGGATTTGTTGATACAAGTTTGTGTTGTAGTCTGAAAGTAGTCACGTGCACAAATAGTTAAATAACATAAACAAACTATATATATAATTCTTTATGGTTGCTTGCTTTGTAGTGCTGATATATGTATATGTACACACACACACACACACACACACACAGATATATATATATATATATATATATATATATATATATATATATATATATATATATATATATATATATATATATATATATGTATATGTACATATAGACATGTGTGTATATATATATATACATAGGGTACTCTATCTTACAGTCTGAAAGTAGTCATGTGCACAAATAGTTAAATAACATAAACAAAGTAGCAAACCTGCAAGCATCAAGAAATTTTTACAGTGCCAATGCTTATATATATATATATATATATATATATATATATATATATATATATATATATATATGTGTGTGTGTGTGTGTGTGTGTGTATATATATATACATAGGGTACTCTATCTTACAGTCTAAAAGTAGTCACGTGCACAAATAGTTAAATAACATAAACAAAGTAGCAAGCCTGCAAGCATCAAGAAATTTTTACAGTGCCAATGCTTATATATATATATATATATATATATATATATATATATATATATATATATATATATATATATATATATATATATATATATATATATATATATATATATATATATATATATATATATATATATATATATATATATATATATATATAGAATTGTAATTATATATATACATGTCCATATATATACACATGATGTACATAGATATATCAATTTATCTTAGTGAATAAAAGCCTTCGTGTGCACACAGCAGTAATCACATATATTCCCTTGTAAATTAACACCATTGCAACATGAACGTTAGTAAACAGTTAACTTGCAGAGTAAAATACTTACAACAACAAGAAAACAGTTACGTTGCAGTGAGCACATTACATTTTATAGTTTCAAATGCCCATAAGAAACTTAGAACCCTACAAGTGCAGCATGCAAAAAAAAAAGCACAGTATACATGTACAAACAGTTAAACGAAGCGACAACCCTACAAGGACACAGAAGGAGAAAATAAGAAGACTATAAAAAAAAATGCATTACAAAACAACAAAAAAATTAAATAAAACCAAAGCTTACGTTGCAAAAATTTGCACAACAGATTCAAAAAAAATGCATTACAAAAGAAAAAACAATATAAATATAACCGGTATTTACCTTGCAAATTCAAACCATTCACAGCTTGAAACTGACAAAGTACCCTCGAAAATGCCTTGCAAACTGGAAGTACCCACCTGCACAAATAGTTAAACAACATAAACAAAGCAACAACCCTACAAGCAAACAGACACATTTAAATAAAACGAAACCTTACCTATCAAATTGAAACCATTTACGCTGACAAAATGACAAAGAAGCCCAGTAAAACAGTCACAACGAGAACAAAACCTAACAACTTTATGTGAAAATTTTCAAAGCGAAAATTGCAGGCCGAAATATTGCTAACAACAACAAAACAAATTAGATTTTAGGGTTGCAAGCAGCCATAAAGAACATCGACATTCATGCACAACCTCAGGGACGAAATCATTAAAGACAACGTTGCTTCGGAAACAGAGCGCACACACGCAGACGACCGTAATTGAGGCACATGTTAGTACAAATCAGATAACTGCCTTTGTGCACATGAAGGCTTTTAATCGCCAAGATAAATAAGCAGTAACAAATGTTCCATATTTAGAACATTAATATATTGCAATTGATGTCTATAATTCTACTTTTGTGAGTACCTTGTTACATAACATAGGTACGTTCTTTAGTTTACTAATACTAAATTCTCATTTTTGAAGTGATGCTCTGAGTGAAGGCATTCATGCCCATGCTTAAATATATATCCATGTATTTATATTGATATAGATGTATATATATATCAGATCCATATGTATATGTGTATGTACATTGATATATATATATACTCTAAAATAGATGCAACTAAGCACTTGTCTTGCAGAGTGAAAGCTTTGTAACTTGACTCATTGGTCAATTTACAAAACTTAAAGTATTAACCTAATTATTAAAAGTTTTTATAATCAGTTAATCATAAATTCATTATGATTCACAAAAAAAAATGTGATCTACTTAAAGATTTGTTGTATTATTCTTGTATGTTCACTTTTTTTAGTAATGCATTTCCACTCTGACATTCCAACAGAAAACAACCACACTAACACAATCAAATTTTAGAATGGATAGAAGATTGAAAGAAACAGAGAACATCAACAATGTAATTGAAAGCATGTTGCAAGAAAGCAACAAGTTAAAGAGCAACCTCAGAAAGATAATTGCCCACTACGAACATAAATCACCAAACCAAACAACAATCGACCTCTCTACATCTTGTAGTGCTATAACAATCATACATAGTATTGAATTAGCACCTTTACCAATACCAAGTACTGAACAATTAGATGATCCAACGGTTGTTTTCATGTTAGGGGACAGAGTATTTAAATGGACTGATAACGAGCTTGGATGGGTTGCTTGGTTTGATCCTGTGTTGTTGTAATTATTCAATGTTTGAAAAGTTACATTCATATTTTGGTTAACATTCGAAACAGACTGAAGCATCCCATATTTTCAAAGATCTTTGATGAGATGAACTCATATTTTGTTAATATGCTCTCAAATATGTAAATCATGATGTCATACTTTATATTTTTTAAGCTTATCAGCATATGCCCAATTATTGTTTTCAATGCATGTTTCAATCACATTATGATCAATTCATTACCATTTGAAACAAAAAATAAACTGTAACAACGTTACTCTAAACTCAGTTAATTTTGCTCTGCTTGTCCATATATACCTTTGATAAGCTTACATCACGTTGCGATTGTATTCTAATATAAGAACTACAATTCATCATGCTTATAATTTACTTTTAATTCTCAAAAGGTATATATGCACAATGGCATCTTCAGCAACCACCTCTGAAAAGATAGACCACTCCACCATTGATAATTTGGTAAGATAAATTATCAAAGCTTTTCAAAATACAAAGATTTTATGCTCTTTTTTGGGACAACTCATCTCTCTTTTCCATACCATCCTTTTCATTACTACATGCATCCTTTTTTCATAGAATAGTGCAAAAGTAAATGCATCCTGTATAGATAGCATAACTTGATTACATACTTTTCTAACACAAGCTTTACATTAACAAGTAACGAAATATATAAGATGCTTGCCGTTAAAATTAAATCCTCTATATTCATATTATTTTTTGTAGGCAAAAACCCAAGAGTATGTCCCTACCCCTTTTGCAATTCAATCTATCAATGTTGGGGATGACCTTCCTTCAGCATTGCTACAAGTTTTGTCATTTCAGAAAATGCAGAACAACACAGATGATACTAACAAACATAAATTAGTGTTATCTGATGGCACATGCATGCAGTTGGCAATCTTGCCTTCTAAATATGCTACTCTGATAGATTCAAATATTGTAAAAATAGGCACAATAGTCCAGTTATCGAGTTATACATGTCGATACATATGGAACACAAGGTAGGAAATCAACTATGGTTATTAAATACAATATGTAGTCACATGAATCTGTCCAATTTAATTAAATGAATATTTCCTATTTATTTGATTAAAAATCCACTAGCCACCAATTAATTAAATTAAATATTTAATCAATTCATCTTCAAACATTCTCCTATTAATTAAATAAATTATTCAATTTATTTTACTTAATTCATTCAACCAAATTCACAATCAATTAAATGAATAAATCATATTTATTTCATTTAATCCCTTATTTCCTCTTTTAAATAAATTAAATAAAACATTTATTTAAATCATTTATCACCCCCCCCCCACTTGCATTTTCCTACAAATGCAACTTGCACACATTTATTGAAATAAATTAATTTATTTTAAATAAAAATCTTATTTTCCCTCACCCAGCAAACCCACTTGCAAATCTAATCCTCTTCTAGCTTCTTCTAATCTCTTCCTAATTAACCTAATCCATCCCCTAATTATTGTCACATTCCTAAGCAACATGGAGTCACTTCTCAAAGACTTCAAAGTCTTTGAAAAGCATTTAATGCATTATGTGTTCAACAATTTAACCTCCAAAGTCTTCCAAAACCACTAATGGCTCTTACATGACCATTAATGGCTCTTACATAACCATTTATGGTTATTTCAACTTTCACTCATGTGTCTCCTCAAGCATTTATTGCTTTGACCATGGTTATCCCTTTTGCCTTTGCACAAGAGTTTATCCATTGGATAAGAGCTTTATTCTTTGAATAAAGAATTTAATCACTCAACCCAACCTTGACCCTAACCCCCAAGTTAACTCTCAGGTCATGTCAAGCATTTAATGCTTATTCCCTCTCCTCTCAACCTATCTCACATTAACACTTGTCATCCTAGGATTGGGTTGAAAGCTCTCACATGGATTGAATATCATTTAATCCTGACCCTTGTTGAGATTACTCAATCTCAACCATCCATTGCTCCATTTTTCCTATAAATAGAGCCCATTTCTTCATAATCCAGATCCTGAAAACTTGTATGCATTTAATCTATAGTGAATTTTAGAGAGCATTTAGCATAAATCACTAATATATTGTTATCTTGGACTAAAATAAATCTTAGTTCTTTTTCATAATATGTTTAATTAGTTTGTTTTACACTTGCATTGCATAAGCTTGAGATCATCTACAATCTTGAACCTCCATAAGCATCCATAGTGCAAAAAGATGCTGAGAGCTACACTATTTTGGAACTTGGAGAGGAGAGGAACAAAGGAGAAGGAGCTAAGAACATGTTAAGAGGCATTTGGAGATGTCTTATATTTGTGTCATTTGTTAAATATGTTAGCATGATCTTAGTATCTTTTTTTATATGCCTGCTTAGATTAGTTCTTGGTTGAATAACACTAACGATTTCTTGTGTGTTATACGACTACAGGTTCCAGTCTAACCTTTGGGTATTTTGCAGAGCATCATTTGGTGAACCCGACGTGAATCCAAGCACCTTAAAAACAATTTTTTTAACCCAACTAACATATTTGAATGTTGAACTTGACACACAGGTCGCGCTTTGGCACTTTTGTCGCGTTTTAGCACTATTATTTTTTTATCTTTTAGCGCTTTTGTTCTTACAATAGCGCTATTGTCAAAGAATTAGCGCTTTTGCCAGTATTTTGGCGCTTTTGTTCATGAATTAACATTTTTGTATTGTTGTAAAAATCTTTTCTTTTAGCACTTTTGTAATATTGTAGCGCGTTTGTGTTAAAGTAGTGCTTCTGTTTTCACACAAACTAGCACTATTGTAACAGAACGTTGTAAAAAAGGCCTTGTAATCGATAAAATTATTTTTCTTAGGCTTGTGAGAGGCAGAATATATATGGAATATAACATTTAAGTATAAGAAACAGAAAAGAGAAATAGAAAAGAGAAGAGGAAAGAGAAGAGGAAATGTCACTTATACTTTAAGTTATATTCCATATATATTGTCAGGATGTTTGAGAGGGGTTTCAGACCTCTAGGAGTTGTAATGCAAAATCTAGTTTTTTGAAGATCCTCCAAATTTCAAACTTAGTCAAATTTTAGGGCATTTCAGGATCAGGATTGTAAAATTTGTAACCAAGATCAGAATTTAGGCTTGTGTAAGCCCACACTAACATTTGATCACTGATTATGTGCAGGTTCTAATCTTTTTTGTGCAGGGGAAGGAGTTAGTTTAGAGGCTTTAAGTTTCTTTTTTTACTTTCTTTCAACAAAAGTTGGTTAAAAATAATCCACTGTCCCTTCTTGTACAAGTTAAAATAAACCTCACATTTTATTTTGGAGTGCATAAAATGAACCTCAAACTTGTTTTTGGTGCTTAAAAGAAAATTCATCTTTCTTTATTACAAGGTAAAAAGAACAACAACTTCAAATTTGCTTTCATTGCAAGTTAGGATACACTCTATTTTGGTGCTTAAAACAAGACAAGACAAATCTCATTTTATTGCATCAAACTTAAGAAAAACTCACAATCAACACTTCAATTTTTGATACAAGTAAAAAGAACAATCAACTTGTCTCATTTTGCAAAAACGATTTACTTCAAGCAAACGTCTTTTTATTAAGTTGACTAGGATTTCATTTTCCTAGTTACTTAAACATATTGCCTTTGAAGTTAAAAAGAAAATCATTGTGATGACAAGTTAAAAAGAACAAGTGTTTTTCGTGATTGGCACACTTGTGCAAAAATTTGGTCTAGTGGTCCTACTTCTAACACACACTATCCTCTCCCTTGGCTTTCGTGGTCCTAGGTGCAAGAGAAAAATGTTAGTAACACTCAATTTTTTATCTTTTTAAGAGAGGCCTACCAAGAGACACATCACTCTTGGGAACGACCTCGCGTGGTAAATCTTTCGAGCCGCTATAGAAATTAGGTGAGAGCGAAAGTTGTAGCCTTGGGTATAGCTGTTCCTACAGTGTAACTTGCCGAAAGGACAAATGGGCCCCACCAAAAGTTACAAGGCTCTTAAGTGAGTCACTGCAGAATGAACTTATGTCCAAAAACATCGAAAATGACTAAACACCTTTAAGTAGTAGCCCACCCGTTCTATTGATTGGGGATATTTGTGATATAATTCAGTGCAAGAGCATAGATGGTTTTGCTCCCAAGATACTCACCATACATATTTCCTTGAGTAGAAACATAGCTTTTTGAAAAGTCACTTGTGGCTTGATGAAAGTGGTGACTCCCCCATCATAGGGATCATCTATTTGTTATGCTCGTGCAAGACTTAGTATATCACATCCTTACCTGTCAGGGCGGGATTCATAAGGTATGTGGTACCAAAGTCGAAGAAATATCAAGATGTGAGTTGAATTTATCGTAACTGGCCATTTGACCTTAGGGTTACAAAGTGTTTGAAGTGTTTCCATTTTAGTCAAAGACCAAAGTGCAAATTTAGCCGACTTCAGGCTTTGGAAAGAAAAACACCTAAAATACACTTAAAGAAAAGGGTCATAAAAAGTCTAAGGATTGGGTTGACCTAGACCCATACTCATTTGTGCCTTTTAGGCAACATTCTTGTGTTTGCATGCTTGGTTTGTTTTCTTGTCAAAGAAACATCATAAAATCCCAAAATCAAAACAAGTATTCATCCAAACAACCAAAAGATCAGAAACAAAGAAAAGTATCAAACTTTATGACCATTCTTCACATCTTGAGAAAGAAGAATCTTCATCAAAACATCAATTTGAAAAGAAGACCTTTGAGCTCAAAGGCTTTGATCAAAAGGAGGAAATTCTTCTATCTAAATAGACAAATCTTTGTCTCTCATAGAGTTTTTCTACGTCACATGCGTCTCTACCTTCAAGGCAAATCAAACAAATTTGATTCAGAGTCATTAAACCGCAGAGCTTTTATGCAATATAGAGCTTTAAGCTATCACAAAAACCAAGGAGGAAAGATCAATCCCAACTTCTTCCCAAACATTTGTATCACATACAACGTAGCTCGAGAAATGCCACCAACGCCCGAAAGGGAAGAGGTAGAATTTGTTCCATTTGTGACACAAAGCTTTTATTGAAGTTAAAGCATTTCATCCATTATCTCATTCACACATCATCTCATTCATTTTCAACTCTCAAAACATTAAGAGGTTCTTGTCCCAAGTTCTCTTTTGGATATTGCTTGAATCAAACAACAAAACATCACTTTTAGATTGTTTCTACATCTAGGATAAGCTCATCCTAAGAGACATATCTACGCAGGTTAAAACTAGTTTATGAGTGAATCCTCTCATTACTAGGTAGTTAATCCTGTAACACATCTCAGATTTCTCTAAACCTTATCACATCAAACCTTATCAAACACAACAAGCAATTCAAAGAAGAAAACTTTGGTAATATCTACCTTTAAGTGCTAGAGATCCACATGCAAAACAACACACCAAACATCGATCTTTCATTTCATCAAAAACTACTCAACATTTTCACCCAACTTCAACAAAAACTCATAAACAAAATGGCTCATACCTGATCACAGTCAAGGCAACAAGAAATAGAAATTGAAGAAGAAGAGGAGGAAAATATCAATGAATTTCAAGAAGCACTTGGAGGAAATGCTAATGACGAAAACCCAAGTACTCCTACTCCAACAATAATAGAAAGGGCTCAGCACAACCCTCTCTTTAACAGACTTTTTGACGAAATACTCAGGAGCAATGCGGATGCTCACTTTTTAAAGCTTGCTCAAGAATGAGCCAAACTCCCCTCTGACTTTGATCTTGCACAACTAAGACAAGCATCAGAATGACAAAGTTGCCATGAAGAAGAAAGAGGTAGAGATCCCATCAGATATAACATTCCTCGAGGCAACCCACCTCCTCCTCCTCCGAATGACATAGAGATGTTGCGGCAACAAGTGGAAAATCTTGCCCAACAACTTCCTAGTGGCGTAAAGACTAATCAATTTTCACTCAATGACGTTTGTCCCTATCCCTTTGATAGGAATCTTTATATGCCACCTTTTCCATGAGGGTTCGAAACACCCAAGTTCGAAAAGTATAGAGGAAAAGGAGATCCTTGCGATCATGTCAGAGAATTCCATTCAGCTTGCCTCGAAGTGGCATATGAAGATACATACCTAATGTGCCTTTTTCCCCAAAGCTTGGGAGGAACAACCACATCATGGTTTTCCCGACTACTAAGTGGCATTAGGACCTTCGAAGAGCTAGTTCAGAAGTTCTTGGCACATTACTCTCATAACATTAAACGTGATATCACCATGGCTGATCTATGTAACACTATACAAAAACCAAGTGAACTATTCTCAGTATTCCTGCAATGATGGCATCAAATGTCTAGCAGACGTTCTCTTCAGTTACCTGAACAAGAACTAGTGGAAATATTTATTTCCAACTTAAACGAAGAAATGGAATTTCACCTAGATGTCAAAGACACGGACTCTTTCAATGACATGATCACAAAAGGTTTAAAATGTGAGCGGGCTCTCATCAAGAAAGGACTTATCAAAATCTATAATGAACCAGAGGATGGTCCTCGCCCATGCTTCAATAGTGACAAACCAAGCTTCTGGAACAAAAAATAAATATTGTCAATGATGGGGTTGTGGATGCAAGAACTATCAAAAGTGCACAACTTGTAGTTTGATTTGTAGGATAGAATCCCCCACCTCAGACTAACATAGTTGCTCCTCCAAATCAAGGCCGCATTACATCTCATGATGAACCTAGACCTCGTCAAAAAAATAAAAGCAAACATACACTCCCTTAGGGGAACCCATCGAAACAATATTACGACAACTGGTTTCTCAAAATCTGGTAACCCTACCCAAAACATCAAACTATGAACCTCAAGTCAAACCTGCATGGTGGAGGGATACTGAACATTGTGATTTCCATCAAGGGAGAGGACACAAGACAAGAAAATGTCACAAATTAAAAGATCTTATTCAGGATCTTATTGACCGAGGTGAAATCGAAATCGAAGCACATGACCCAAAGACAACAAACAATGATCATCTTATGTTCAAAAATCCACTTCCATCACCAGATCAAAGGGGTCCTTCCACTTCCAGGAGAGGCACTGATACCACTGATTATACGTAGGCTGCATATAATTACATTGTAAATCACCTGTACGATGCCAATGAACAAATTCCAACTATAACCATCAAAAATCCCAGCTCCACTTGCAATGTTGTTACACGTCGCAGCAAGATTACTATAAAGGCAGATCCACAAGGCACCCCATCTATCCCAAAGCAGTATAACCTTGTGGAACAGTTAGACAAAATGCCCACACTGATTTCTATCTTAGAGCTATTGCTCCTATCTCCATCCCATAAAACAATCTTGGATCAAACTCTCCAAGAGGTGTCAGTCCTTGCAAACCTAAATACAAATCAATTCCAAGCCATGGTTAGGAGTCTAAAGTCATCACCTTGTCTCACTTTTTCCGAAAGTGGCAACTCTTCCTTCTAGCAACCTCATAATGCTTCGCTACGCATTGAAGGGTTTATCAACCAGCATAGGATCAAGTGAGTCTTGATCGATAATGGAGCAGGCCTGAATATTTGTACACTACAATTGGTCATAGCATTGGGATATGCAATAGAATCAGTGGATCCCTGTAAGAAGATCACCATCAAAGCTTATGGAGCTGTGGTCCTACCTATCCGAGTGGGCCCTATGGTGAAGCACATCACCTATCAAGTTCTGGACCTTCCTCTGCCATATAATCTATTGTTAGGAAGACCTTGGATACACGCCATGCAAGTCGTTCCATTCACTTACCATCAGTGTATCAAATTCCCACATAACAGTATAGAGATCACAATCCTGGGCGATGCAAATCCCTTTGCATATTGTCATAATATCAGTCATCAACTAGAGATTACCGTTCCTAACAATAGAGAAGCCATCTCCTCTACATCATACATAAATCCAGCCTCTCTTGCCAGTTCAAACACCACTATACCCAAGCAAGAAAAGCTTAAGATGAAAATAGCAGAAGAAGGTCATGGGGAATACAATTTGAGTCAACTCTTTTGTGTGGGACAAATGCCCACTTCTCCTAGAACACATGGAAAACCTCAGCAGTTACTTCAAATACCACAGATCACGCCAGCATGTACTTTGATGCCTTTCATCCTTGGGAAGAGTCAAGAAGAAGAAACCAGAGATGAGGACTTAGCGGAATGGATCTATAAAGATCCCATTACCACCAATATATCGCAAGCTACACTTCCCACGGATCAGTATGGCAAAGGCCTCCTCATTATGCAAAGAATGGGTTACGATGGGCAGAGTGCTTTGGGACCTTGCAAACAAGGAAGACATGAACCATTGCTACCAAAATTAAAGCCCAAGGATAATTCAGGCCTGGGCTTTCAAAAGGAGATCTTTCCTAAGCTCAGATTCAAAGGAAAACCCAGTAAACCACTATATCAGCCTATTACAAAGAGGACACCTTTTATCATAAAAGTAGCATCAAACACCATCGCAACTGCCCCACCAAGGCTCAAAATCCTAGCACAACTGCCTATAATACCAATCATCCTACTCATCAAACCAGTGATCCCATCAGCAGCAGTAATAACATCAATAGCACCATTAGCAGCAGCAACTATATTAGAACCCGCAGCAGCATCTACAACACTAGCGGTTCCAATAGAAGCAACAGAGTCAACACTACCGATACTCCCCGTATCAGATTCATTGATCCCCATCATCCTTCTTGCAGCACTGATCATTTCATCTACAAAGGTACATCAACCGATCACACCTGCAATGTTTAACATAAAGGACATCCCAGTATGGTATAGTAATCGAATGTTGGAAAGTGATTCAGAGACTGACTCACATGAATGGGAATTTGATTCCATCCAGCTTAATACTTCAGATGAGGAAGACACATCACTACCTCCACCTCGCAAAGACATCCATGTTTATAGAGAAGCACAGATAAAGACCTCTTGGGTTCCTGAGCTAGAAACTTCTTCCACAGACCCTACGTCCCATCCTACACCTGATTCTGATAGGGAGAGTACCATCAACGACCTTCACCACAACATCTTAACCCTCATTGACACATCTAACGAACTTAACCTAATCTATGAGGCAATGCCCATTATCCATCCTGAACTCATCGAATGGAACCCACCTAATCCCCCATGTCTTGACCATTTCCAAAATGATGAGGAACTCATTGACTTTTTGGAACTACAAGATAACATACCAAGCGGGGATCACAAAGTTGGATTCGCCATAGAACTTAATAGCGCAGCATACTTTGGGGTGGATGCCAAACCTTTCAGCTGCAAAAATATAACATTAAAACATGGATCTTCCAATGAAAACCACACCATGGCATTGTTTGATTCAACAAAAGTAAAAAGAAAGAGCGTATCCAACGGTGAAAACCTCTCTAAGGCGCCTGAGGATGAAAGGTTTGACATCCTTCCCTATAGCACACAATGGTAATGATCAATGATTCTCATCAAGGAAACAAAAGAATACAACATGGGGACTCCTAAAAGTCCTCACCACATACATCTGGCATCTCTTCCAACTCCAGAGGAATAGCCTAAGTTTGTAGAGTTCTTTCAGAAGCATCAGATCAACTTTGCATGGTCATATGTAGACATGCCTGGGCTTGATCCTGATTTAGTCATGCATCACCTCACCGTATCAAAAGGAGCCAAACCTATCAAGCAGAAGCTTCGCAAGATGCATCCTCAGATTGCAGTACTAGTCAAAACAGAACTGAAGAAACTCTGGATGTTGGTTTCATTAGACCAATTGATTATGCAGATTGGATATCCAATACTGTGCCAGTCGGAAAACCAAATGGGGGCATCCGTATTTGTATTGACTTTAGAGATCTCAATAAGGCATGTCCTAAGGATGACTTCCCCCTACCAAACATCGACATCATAGTGGACCTAACAACAGGACATGTCATGCTTTCACTCATGGATGGCTTTTCAGGATACAATCAGATAAAGATAGCACCAGAGGATCAACATAAGACAGCCTTCACATGTCCATGGGGCACATACTGCTGGAATGTAATGCCTTTCGGTCTAAAGAATGCAGGAGTGACCTATCAATGAGCAATGACCACCATCTTCCATGACATGATGCATACTATGATGGAAGATTATGTTGACGACTTACTAGCAAAATCACTCACCAGAGAAGGTCATCTCGACATATTAGATAAAATCTTTGATAGACTGGAACAATATCATGTTCGACTCAACCCAAAGAAATGTGTCTTTGAAGTAACCTCAGGGAAGCTTCTAGGATACATTGTCTCAAGCAAAGGCATTGAGGTCCATCCAGCAAAGGTCAAAGCAATCATAGACATGCCACCACCAAAAAACATCAGTCAGCTAAGGACATTACAAGGACGGCTACAATCCATCTGAAGATTCATTGCACAACTGGCAGATAAGTGTCACCCCTTTACACATCTGCTACAAAAAAACATCCACTTTCAATGGGATACCATATGCCAACAAGCATTCCAGATGCTTAAAGACTATCTTATGAATACACCATTGTTGATCCCACCAGATCCAAGCAGACCTTTGTTACTCTATATCTCAGCAACAAGTACAGCATTGGGTGTACTATTGGCACAACACAATGCAGAAGGGAAAGAGTGTGTTGTTTACTACATCTCTCAAACACTAGTTGGCTATGAACTCAATTACACCCCTATTGAGCGAGCTTGCCTAGCAGTAATCTTGGCAGCCACTAAACTGAGGCACTATCTCTTGACACATAAAGTACAGCTCATCGCAAAGATTGATCCACTCAAGTACTTACTTAGCAAAGTAGCATTGACAGGCCGCTTGGCCAAATGGGTGATGATTCTAAGCAAATTTGACATCGAGTATGTGGATCGTAAAGCTATCAAAGGACAAGTTATTGCAGATCAGTTGGATGATGCACCACTCATAGGCGATCATACTTTCATTTCCAATTTTCCAGATGAAGAGATGTTCATAATCACTGTAGCGTAGAAATTAGGAATCATCACAAGATAAGTAGATCAATCAAAACACAAGACATGATAGCTCAATCAAAAGAACACTCATTGAAATGAACCTAATCCTAAGCACATTCAATAGAGGTATGAAAACAAAGCATCTAAAAGAAAATATCATGCAAACCACATAACAATTTGGATGCTTCTTCCATGTGGCTCCATTGTTGTTCTTTCCTCTTCAATGGGTTTGTGGATCTCACCTACAAGTTCTCACACAATTGAAAGCAAAAAGCTCAAGAGTACTAGAAACGTAAGTTCGGTAGTTTGACAGAAATTCGGGATTCATGAAGGGATTGATTGAAAAACATCCAATTTATAGAAGAATTGGAGAAATGAGCAAATTAGCATGAAAGTGATTCGAATAGAAATTCAAATCAATAATAGCAAAATTATGACATATCTATGACAAATTGCTATGCAAGGCTTATGACAATTCATGACAAATTTCTATGTCAAGAATTTATGACATTTTATGACAAATTCTATGACAAATTTCTATGTCATTGCCATAAATTTAGGAGAGAAATAGGTGGAAATTGAATTTGGAATTAAGAAATTAGGAAATTAGAGAATTAGTGAATTAATCAATAATTTTTCATTTATTAATTAATTCACTCACAAAGAGGAATAATTAGCCAATTAAATGAATATTTAATTGTAATGAGAAAACTTAGGATTAATAAATAATTTAGTAATCCTAAAGGAAGAAATGACACATTAGGTTAAATGATTAAATCATAAAACCCTAGAAGGCGAATTAGAAATGCGAGGATGACAATTAGGTCTATAATTGACTTGATCATGATTTGATTTGATAAATGACCAATGCGACAAAATGATTTGATTGATAGATGCGCCAATTGACAAGGAACAATGACAAATTGATCCAAATTGACATAATTGAGACAGACAACAATCGATGACAAATCGATCACCAAATGACAAGATTGACAAGAGGACAAGAATCGATGACAAAATAGATTGCAAAACAACAAGATTGAAAATGACCACGATCGATGACAAATCGATCGCCAAAACGACAAGATTGATAAACCGATCGCCAGATGATAAGATTGAAAAGAGGACAAAACCCTAATTAGGATTGACGATGTCCAAAATGATGACAAATTAGCACGCACATTGATGCAACAGGATAAAATCGATCAAAATCATGACTGGATAGTGTTGTCGACAAGACCAAATTCGAGGACGAGATGATTGAAGAATGTAGAAGAATGACTCGATGTTCGCAAAATGATAAAAACCAAGTGCGTGACATAGGAGAAATGTTAATGCGACGCAAAAACCTAAAATGAGGCAATGCGTAAATGTTAAAGTATGACCTCGCAAGCGTTTGACCATTTTTGGGTGTCTACATTTTGCCCCTCTTTGAGACAATGCGATTTTAAGCGTTGTTTCAAAGAATAGTAATGAAAATGCCCCGGACGATAATAATGACATATGCATGCCCCCTCGAGGAATTGGCCGGAAACATGCAGAAAAGAGGCCAATTGATCGATAAGAATGATAGGATCGAACAGACTGACAATCGGAGATCGGATGCATGAAGGACAAGCCATTTATGGTGTAAAAGACCGCGACCAACATAAGATGGAGAGGGTGCACGTCCATCTATGCACTGACAAAGATCTATAAATGAGACCAAGAGAGTGACAATTTGCTCATTTGCACTAGACAAAGAGAAGGATTTGTTGCTCTGGACAAGGACACTTGCAGATAGATGGCGAACATTCCAATGGCGGATCACCTCAGAAAACGTGTACACACATTCAGACGACCGGACGACGCAGGAGCAGCGGTATGGATCTCAAATACCCATGTTTTCAATTTGATGAATTTTGATTGCTTGCGGGACATTGCGGGGACGAGGAGGACAGAGGGAGCACCCAGTGACAGAGGCACGTACTCCTTATGATAGACAGTGGACATGATGTAGTTTGTCATTTTGTAGTCAGCCTGCGGGCCATACTTAGGACAGACAGTCCGATTTTGTACTCCGACATTATTATGATATGGGATATGATATGCATCGATATGATGTATGCAATATGTTATGACTTATGTTTTTTTGCATGACTTATGGATGACTTATGCACTTGTTTATGAACATGTATGGATGCATTTTTATGTAGTTTTGAATGTATTTATGAAATGAAATGGATAAATGTTTGATGTGATGCTTGATGCAATGCAAATGTACTAATAAATGAATGCAGGATGCAGCATATGTTTTTGGAAATCGGCGCACTAGACCGAACTGACTATCCGAACTGACAGAAGAAATGTTAGTAAGAAATGAAACAGAGGATAGTTAGAGATGATGAAATCTTGCTTTCAGTAATGCACTTTGTAGGTGAGAACCTTTATTTTTATTTAGCAAAATGGATGCGTAGTATCGTGGCATTGAAGGCCAGAGCTGAAATGCAACCCGATTTGCGAAAGACAGACACAACACAGACAAATGACAATCACAACAAAAAAGAAAGGGATCATGAGCCATCCCGGTCACTCTAAATCACTCAGTGACATCATCGAGCGACATAGGAACATGATCGAAGATAAATCAATAAAAAGATAAGATGCGCAAATCCAAACAAATCAAACAAACATCTTGATCTTCGTTGTCAAAAGTTGAAAGTGCTGATAGGACGATCATGCTGTCTGGTTTCAGGACATGCGGTACCCCGTCTAAGACAGGACACAGTCTTTTTTCGAGTATACCACACCCTGTATAAGACCCATGATAATAGGAACAAGGACAAGTGATATCGATGCTGATATGCGATTGATATGACAATTGTGATCAGTTTGAATGTTTGGTTTGATTGAATAAGTTCATCTGGTTAAAGCATGATTTCATTAAAGCACAATGTTTGATTGCGAGTGTCGTTGGATGAATGCTCAGTGATCTGTCGATGCACAAAGGGAATACTTTATTGCAAAATGCGTGTTTTTGTGTTTGTTTTCGAGTTTTACAATTTTTTTTGTGTTCATTTTTTTCAGGACTTTAGATGATTTTTATGAATTTTTTCAGGACATTTTTTAAATTTTTAGGATTTTTTCATGACATTTTTCAATTTTTATGACTTTTTTCATGACATTTTTCAATTTTTATGAGATTTTTTCATGACATTTTTCAATTTTTATGAGATTTTTTCAGGACTTGTTTCAATTTTTATGACTTTTTTTAAGGACTTTTTTCAATTTTTATGACTTTTTTAGAGATTTTGCCCCCAGTGTCTAGCAAGGAAAGGAATATGATAGGTGAATAAATAGGCTTGCTAAAATGTTGGTGGATAGAAGGAAGATAAAGGCCTTTTATTATGGAGACAATACGGATGCAAGTTTCAAGGGCTATGGCGTGATGGGACAAGAGACTGGATATGATAATGTAAAGCAGGAACATGGCATGAGGGACATGTCAAGAGGTTTTTGAAACCATGTTTAAATTTTGCATTTCACATCCTTATGTCAGATCAAGATCAAGGAATGAAAAAGAGTGTATGGATAGTGATAAGATATGGATAGGATAAGCAAGACCAAGAATGGATAAGGGACATGGACTGAAGGTCAGGGTAGGATATGGGATAGTGGCAGAAAGTTGCAATAAGCCAAGGAATATGGATGAAAGGTTTTAATAGGCAAATGGATAAAGACCAAAAGCTATGATAGACTGAAAGTTTCAAACAAGATACATGATGCTCATGAAGATCGTCAGCCTTGTCAAGATCAAAGGTGGAAAGGGAAATTGGACATGAGGGACAATAGGATAATGAAGGGTATGACATGATATGATAGGATAATGAAGGGCAATAGGATATGAAGGAGGAAACCTGCCCCCAAGTGTAGTGTGCAAGAAGTTCATAGATTACGCATGACGCCTGTTTGCCAGGTTTTCATCACGGTACTTGCCCAAGGCGCCTGTTTGCCAGGTTTTCACCAGCGGACGAATTATTTTTCTTTACTTTTTTTTCTTTTGTCTTTCTTTTTTCACTTTTTTTTGTTTTTTTTTTTTTTCACTTTTTAAATAGAAGATGGACACATGATAGGGGATGGAAGAAGGACTCAAGCATCTTTTTGTTTGGATAGTAGCCTTGAAATAAAAAAAATGGACCGTGACCTTTTAAAAGTATGCTCAAAGACGTTGGTAGGATAATGACATGGAAAAAGAGATGAAACTAAGGCGAGGATTTATGCAAAGGATTGGACCAGAGGGATGGAAGGATGGAAAATATGCATTGGATAATGGATGGGGTATTGGAAGAATTGGGCTTTAGTGGATAGAAATGTTGGCAAGATCAACATTGGCACACACCTTGAGGGGTGATGGACTGATGGAGGAAAAATGTATTTTGGATATTGAGATTTTGACAAAGAAAAGGCTATGGATTTTGGGACATAAGGGCCCAAAATGGATGAAGAAAGTGATGGAGGAACAAACTTGGAATGTTTGGATGGAGGAATAACTTGGGATTTTGGGACATAAGGACCCAAAATGGATGAAGAAGGCGATGGAGGAACAGACTTGGAATGTTTGGATGGAGGAATGGCAATTTTGGATGCCAAGTTGGATGTTTCTTTAGGCTTTTGCGCTTCAAGGAGCTGCTTAGGGATCCACATGGTTTTTGATTTTTCATGCTTTTGTGATTCCTTGGAGTGCATTGCTTGCATAAGGGATTTAGGAACCCATATATATTTTGACTTTGCTTTATTTTTCTCAGTGGGCCTTTGTGGCCTTTTGGATATTTCTTTTTCTTTATAGATCATATTGTTCTTTGTTTTGACATGTCGATTATATTGGACATGTTGATCCTTGAATACATGTGGATTGCTAGACTTATGACTTTTATACTTGGCATCCAAATTGCTTGGAGGAGGGAATGAATGTCGGTGTGGATGGGAATGATATGGAGGCATGTGGGATGGATGGAAGGTTCTCCAAGATGTGTGCCTTTGCTGACGTTGCATAGGAGATGGAGGGATATAGGGACCTAGAATGGATGGAAGCGATGATGGGGAAGGTGGACATTTGGATTTTGACTTTGAAGGGGTACCAACACCTTGAGTGTGAGCTTTGTAGCCATGACCATTAGTATATTCTTTGATATGAAGGGGTTCTTGCTTGTGAAGGTCTACTCCTTTGCCTTTATGAATATCTTGACTTGTAGGATACTCTTTTCTTTGGGAAGAAGACGTGAGTTCATTATGAGGTGGATATGATATGAGAGAAATAATTAGATCTTGAAGTGGATTGGATTTCACCAAAGTGGAAGAACCCATTATGCATGTTGAGGGTTCATGAACATCTTGCACTGACACGTTAGAATCATGAGGGGTATCAGGATCATGAGGGGGACTAGGAGTGTGTAGTGGACATGGTTCAATGATAGGCTCTTCAAGAGATGGAATGGGAGAAATAATGGGATCATCAAAAGGAATGCGATCTTGGAGTGGATATGCAGGATTAGGACGTGGAGATGGAGGGACAAAAGGATCTTGTGGAGGATCTGAAGGAATAATTTGATCTTGACAAGGAGGAAGATCATTGGAATCCTCTTTAAAGGTGCTCTTCTCTTGACTTTCAATGGGATCATCGGAAAGAATGGAAGGGATATCTTGATCTTTCTGAGGAAGTGGAATGTCAATGGGATTTGAAAGGACATTATGTTCATGAAATGGAAGGGGATCGTTTGGGATTGGATGGACTGGAATATCTTGATCTTGCTCGGGGAGTGGAATGTCAATAGGACTTTGGATAGGATGGACAAGAATAGGGGAATCATCATGAGTTTCTGGGAACATGGGGTCCTGGTCAACAATTGGATGGGATGATAAGGTTTGAGGATCTTGATCTTGATTTTCTTTAGGACACATATCTTCATGCTCTAAATTATCCTCTTGACATGAGGTTGGACTTTGGATATGCATGGAGGATTCTGACAAGGAATCAATGTTTTGGCATGAAGGAAATGCACTTTGAAGATTTGTGATGGATTCTAGCAAGGAATCAATGCTTAAATATGAGGAAGAGGGACTTGGAATGGGGTCCTCTAAAATAGGTAATGGCAATAAAGTGGATGGTGGCATTGGATCTTGTATTTTTGAAACATGACAAGGATGTGCATCATGAATTGGATTATCGTGGCAATCAATTATGGATATCTCTTGAATAATTGCATCCTTGGGTGTATTGTTTGATGAGGACAATATAGAAGGTTCTTGTGAAACTTCTAGAGGTGTAGGGATAGATGCCACTGGAGAGTCAATTTTCTCACGAGGGGATGAGGCATTGCTAGACATAATTGTATTATTTTTATCTTCCTCAAAGAATTCACTTGGTCGGTTCTTTAAGAACATTGCAATAAAGCCACCTTTCTTTTTAGGTTTTGACCTGATTGGACTTGGAATTTGAACTTGTTTTTGATTTGATGTCATGTTTTGATTTCGAACTAGATGTTGATCAGATTGGTTTGACATGTTCAAAATTCGGCTTGGTGCATGTTGCAACCTTTGTTTTTGAATGTTTGATGGCGGTTGTTGACATTGATATGTTGATTGAACTTGTTGATATTCCACCATTGGTTGAACCATTTGTTGACATTGTATAGTGGGTTGGACATATTGTTGAAATTGGACCATTGATTGTGTTGGTTGCATATGTTGAACAATTGGTTGTGATGGTTGACAATCTGATTGATAGTAAACACCTTGTTCTTGTTGTGGAGGCACATAATGTTGAAATTGATGTTGTCTCCTTTTTTGTAATTGTTTCATCATCTCTATTTGCGAGAGGAGAGCTGGTATGTCTGATCGTTCAAGAAGAGATCTTACATCAATTGGCTCAATATTTGGATTTTGACCTGGAAATTTTTGAAACATTTTGGACATTTGTGATCTAATCTTCTCACTGTTTTTCACTCTTTGTTCGAAAATCTCTTGTTCTTGAGCTAGTTTCTCCTCTAGTTTTTGTATTTGGAGACTTGTTTCATCATGATAAGTTTGATTGATATTGCCTTGTTGTTGGGTTGGATAGAATTGTGATTGCATTGTCGGTTGATATGTCAAACTTTGTTGCATCATTGGTACTTGGAAACTTGTTTCAATAGACATGTCACTTATGCAAATGCAATATTATTGGAATTTTTCAAGGACAATATATGATATGCAACTAAATGCAAACTAAATGAATGAGAATGCAATCTATGGCAAGAATGCAACCTATTTTTTTTGGTTGTTTTGGAGATTTTGACAAACTTTATGAATGCAAATCTAAAAGAGACCCTTAAGAAATTGGAATGATGTCTAGACCTCAAAGGACAAAAGGACCAAGTGACAAAAGGACAAAATGACGATGTCTCCCCTATATGCTTGGATACTAAGCTAGGTTTGACGAAATGATATTGATGACAAAAGGACAAAAGATGTGATAAGGTCTAGACTTCTTAACAATGACTTAGGGTTTATCAAAGATTTGGATTACTCAAGTATGACAAGACCTAGTTTTGACACTATATGCAAAGGGACAATTGCTATGATATGATAATGACTTAAGCTTAATGAAGAGACTTAGGGTATGGAAATATGAATGTATGACAATGGTATGACTTTAATGCAAGAGGACATATGCAAATGGATGACTCTTATTGATATGCAAGGAATATGACTTAGGTGAAACCTAACCTTGGTAGTTGGCAATGACTTTGCAAAATGCAACCTAGGATGAACCTAAATGCAAGTGACATGAATGTTAAGACAAGATTTGGAACAATGTTTGATCATCATATTTGAAGGTGTTTTGAAGTTTGTGGAACTTGTGTTGGATGAATGTCTTGGGTTTAATCTTGTTTTAATCAATGTGTTTTGCTTTTGAAATGGGATAACATTCAACTTTTGACAATCAAAGAATACAAGATGTTATAACTTAGACTCAAGACAATCATGCTCATTTCCACATTCCTTAGGGTAGGCAAAGACATTAGGTACTTGAGAGGTAGACTCATTATGGGATTCAAGGAGAATACATAGATGCTTGACCCCACGGGCTCCCCTCCACGGCACTCACTTCTCAGGGCAGCCAAGCATCAGTCCCCATGGAGTCTCCCCATGGCGAACTTAGTATCTCTTCCAAGTATCCGAATTTGTCCTTCTCAAGCAACTAGAAGGGTTTTTGGCCTCTAAAAACAAGGTGTTTAGTAAGGATTTATGTTAAGCATTACTCCTTGATGTCATGCAAGCATGATTGAGACATTAAGCCCATCAAGATACCAAACAAATGTAGTCGCGCAAGCGCGATTTAGACCAAGAGACCCTACTTAGATGTTGATATGAGAAAGAGTTCAAGGGTCATCACTTCCCAAGTAACTGCAATTCCCACGTAACACTTCCTTCAAAGCTTTCGCTCATCGGGTATTTTTTTATAGTGAGTTAGAATGCCAAGGAATTCTAGCCGTACTCACTTTGGGTCGTCCCCTTCTCACGATTATCACTTGCTTGCAAAAGCAAAGTGGTCGGGAAGGCAGGCCCTCTAATGGAGATAAACAATCAACAACACAAGTATGGTACCGAAGATCTGGATTTCTGATCACCCTAAGAAGGATGAGAGCATACTCTCCTACTCCAATGTCATACTTAACAATCAAAGCAAACAAATGTTCATTCCCACCTATTTATAAATCACTAAGTGCCTAATTAAAAATCTAAAACACACAATTTGGTTGTTTCTCCAAGGCAACCTGCAAAACCCAAGTTAGAGGTTTGATTTGTTGTCTTTGACCATCGAATCTGCACAAAACATGTTAGTAGTTTGATTTGTAGTCTTTGTCATGCGTATGCAAAGATCCTGCACCAATAATTAGTACCAAAATCCAAAGCACAGATGATCTGATTTATGAAAACCAGATTACAATTTCAGTCCACTTTGAGAAGGCATAACTTTCTCATCCTAGCTCCGAATTACAAACCGTTTGATGTGTTGGAAAGGTATTCAAATAATTTAGAACCAAATTTCGGAAACATCACCATATTTGTCCAAAAATGCACCAAAGACACTCAAAATTGCAATTTACTAAAACATATAAAATTTTGGAAAAATTAGATTTCAATATTTTCCCAATTTAATCCTGATCAACAGAAAACAAAAAGCAAAAATACCAAAGATTTCAAGTAAAAACTGCATTTTTCACCTCTGTTCTGGACTTGACACAAGCGCAGAACTCATGACACAGGCGCAAGATGTCTGACACAAGCGCAGAATGTTTCAACACAGGCGCAAGATGTTTCAACACAGGCGCAGAATGCTTCACACAAGCGCAGAAGTGTCCAGAATGCACTGCACGGCCCTGTTTTTGGGTTTTTGACCTGCAAATCAACTTAGAAGCACTCCAAAACACAGTAAAAGGGTTAAAAGGTTAGTATTCACGTCGGGTTCACCAACTAATGTAGCGTAGAAATTAGGAATCATCACAAGATAAGTAGATCAATCAAAACACAAGACATGATAGCTCAATCAAAAGAACACTCATTGAAATGAACCTAATCCTAAGCACATTCAATAGAGGTATGAAAACAAAGCATCTAAAAGAAAATATCATGCAAACCATATAACAATTCAGATGCTTCTTCCATGTGGCTCCATTGTTGTTCTTTCCTCTTCAATGGGTTTGTGGATCTCACCTACAAGTGCTCACACAATTGAAAGCAAAAAGCTCAAGAGTACTAGAAACGTAAGTTCGGTAGTTTGACAGAAATTCGGGATTCATGAAGGGATTGATTGAAAAACATCCAATTTATAGAAGAATTGGAGAAATGAGCAAATTAGCATGAAAGTGATTCGAATAGAAATTCAAATCAATAATAGCAAAATTATGACATATCTATGACAAATTGCTATGCAAGGCTTATGACAATTCATGACAAATTTCTATGTCAAGAATTTATGACATTTTATGACATTTTATGACAAATTCTATGACAAATTTCTATGTCAAGAATTTTATGACAATTTATGACAAATTCTATGACAAATTTCTATGTCATTGCCATAAATTTAGGAGAGAAATAGGTGGAAATTGAATTTGGAATTAAGAAATTAGGAAATTAGAGAATTAGTGAATTAATCAATAATTTTTCATTTATTAATTAATTCACTCACAAAGAGGAATAATTAGCCAATTAAATGAATATTTAATTGTAATGAGAAAACTTAGGATTAATAAATAATTTAGTAATCCTAAAGGAAGAAATGACACATTAGGTTAAATGATTAAATCATAAAACCCTAGAAGGCGAATTAGAAATGCGAGGATGACAATTAGGTCTATAATTGACTTGATCATGATTTGATTTGATAAATGACCAATGCGACAAAATGATTTGATTGATAGATGCGCCAATTGACGAGGAACAATGACAAATTGATCCAAATTGACATAATTGAGACAGACAACAATCGATGACAAATCGATCGCCAAATGACAAGATTGACAAGAGGACAAGAATCGATGACAAAATAGATTGCAAAACGATAAGATTGAAAATGACCACGATCGATGACAAATCGATCGCCAAAATGACAAGATTGATAAACCGATCGCCAGATGATAACATTGAAAAGAGGACAAAACCCTAATTAGGATTGATGATGTCCAAAATGATGACAAATTAGCACGCACATTGATGCAACAGGATAAAATCGATCAAAATCATGACTGGATAGTGTTGTCGACAAGACCAAATTCGAGGACGAGATGATTGAAGAATGTAGAAGAATGACTCGATGTTTGCAAAATGATAAAAACCAAGTGCGTGACATAGGAGAAATGTTAATGCGACGCAAAAACCTAAAATGAGGCAATGCGCAAATGTTAAAGTATGACCTCGCAAGCGTTTGACCATTTTTGGGTGTCTACAATCACAACAGCACAACCATGGAAACTATACTTTGATGGTTTGTACACTAGGCATGGCTCAGGGGCAGGCGTTCTGTTTATCACGCCTCAAGGTGACAGCATCCCGAAGTCTTATAGGCTCACATTTCCATGCACCAACAACATAGCAAAGTATGAGGCCTTGATCACAAGAATCGGGCTAGTTGTACAATGGAAATTACAAGAACTACAAGTATATAGTGACTCCCAACTGGTCATTCGACAAGCAACAGATGAATATCAGACCAAGGATGATAAACTCATGCCATACAAGAAAATGGTGGACAAATTAAATGCATCATTTACTACTATCACCTTTGAGCAGATACCAAGAGATCAAAATCGAGCTGCTGACACTATGGCTACTATTGCATCCCTCTTAGATCTTCCACAGAATTCAACACGCTATGAGTTCTTGGTAGAACAGCTTTGGATCCCCGCTTATGATATCCCCGAATCCAAGATGATATGTCGCCTAATCGGTTCCGAATCCCCATGGTACGGTGAGTTCTACACCTATCTCCGCGATTACACCCTTCCTCCTAACCAATCGAATAACCAACGTAAAACCTTCATTCGCCAAACTGCTCGATATACCATTATTGCTGAAACCCTATACCGATGCAGTCTTGATGGTACTCTCCTTCGATATCTAGAACAGGATGAGATAACAAAGGCCTTGGAAGAGGTACATGACGGAATTTGTGGAACTCATGCAAGTGGTCTGTCACTAGCCAAGAAACTCCTGCGCAATGGATACTATTGGCCATCTATGGAAAAGGACTCCTACTACTTTGTCAAAAAGTGCAAGAAATACCAAGTTCATGGAGACCTAATACATGCACCAGCATAGGAACTGCAACCAATCACAACACCATGGCCTTTTTGTCAATGGGGCCTTGACCTTGTGGGTAAAATCCATCCATCTTCATCCAATGGTCACAAATTCATTATTACCGCCACCGAATACTTCATGAAGTGGATCAAAGTTGTTCCACTTACCCAAGTTACTAGCAAGCAGATCACCTCATTCATCCTCAATTACATCATCTATCAATATGGTGTACCCATGTCCATCATCACAGATAACGGTCTTCCTTTCAAAAATTAGGATGTTCGTGAACTCTGTGAGAAATTTCACATCCAACGCTGCTTTTCCACTCCCTATTACCCACAAGGCAATGGTCAAGCCGAAGCGTCAAACAAAAACATATTGAGAATCCTAAAGAAGACAGTCAATGATGTCAGTCATGATTGGCACGTTCAATTGAATCCAGCACTATGGGCATATCGAACTAGCATTCGAACCCCTACAGGCGCAACTCCCTACTCATTGGTTTATGGTGCAAAAGCTATTTTACCTATTAAGGTCGAGATACCATCACTATGGGTTTCCTTGCACAATCTCATCGATGATGAAGCATACAAAGTATCTCGTCTCCAAGACTTACAGCTACTTGATGAAAAACGACAAGCTACACACAATCAACTCAAGGCCTATCAGTAGCACATGAGCAGAAGCTATAATCATCGAGTTAGACCTCATACATTCAAGGTAGGTGATCTTGTTCTTTGAGAAAATCCTTGTAACCAACCCAATCAAAAACATCAAGGAAATTTTGAATCAAATTGGTTGGATCCATATGTTGTCACTGTTGTATTTGGGTCCGAGGCATATCAGTTGGCTACTTCAGAAGGAGAACCACTAGCAGATCCGATCAACAGCATGCACCTCAAATGATTTTATACATAAGCTGCACAGAGCATCAGGCTCCCATATATAATGGCACAAATACCGAAAACATCCAGATAAATGACCTAAGAAAATACAAAAACATCAAAATAGTAAAGAAAAATCATGCATCCAAACGGTGAACAACCACTCTGGTGGCACCTTGGGTAAGTACGATGGTAAAAACTTGGCAAACAAGCGCCACTCATAAAGGCTATGGCTCCATTGTCTTTCAGACTTGTTACGATCACATCCACTACATACACACATCCATCCACCCACACCAGGGCTTGTTATTGATCTGCAATCAAAAACAGTACTTCATGCATCTTGCATCCCGCTTTTTCAGAGTCATGTCTAAACTGGGGGCAATGCCCTTAACCTTTTGATGGAAGTGGATTCTGCATTACTTGTGATTCATTGGTTCTTCATTCAAAAACTATCTCACAAAATCCAAAAACACTCAAAACTGTCTCTCCAAAATACCAAAAACATTTGAAAACAATCACAAAAATCCAAAAACATGATAAAACATCAAAAATCAATAAAAAGCATGGCAACAACCTGTACATACTCATCCGAGCAGATACCAAACAACATTACGACATACTCCAAACAAATGACCACTTATCAATCGACCAAACAATCAACATCAACAATCAAACTATCTTCAACAAGGATGCATCCTTCCTTACCAAAACAAAGACAAGATGACATTTTCTTTGACAAGAAAATTTTGTTTAAGCTATCAAATACTTGGTTGATTTGTAGGTTATTTGTATCAGGATCTTATAGCATTGTTTGTATATCTTTGGCGCATTATTCCGATGAAGTTCTAGGGCATGTCCTAATGGTGTCTGCGTGGGAAGTTCACTAAGCTACATGATCTTATGCAAAATGCAGTCATAGATCATTATGGCTTCCTAACTACAGCGTATACCTCAACCATATGAGCATGAACCATTACCAAGGATCCATATTCTTTATTCTTTATGAATATACTGTTTTGATGGCAAGATCAATGCTCCTTCTTTGGTTCCTCCTCATCCAATCTAGATAAAGGTTTTATCTCTTATTACGGTATGCACTTGTCTCAGGATATGATCAGCCTAAGATCAAGGAGGACGATCCAAGTCATGCATGAAAGGAGATAATCCTTGTCTATTTCGTAAGCAATACTCAGGTCAACTTGATCCATTATATCAAGTTGCTTCTATTAACATGCTATATCAAATCCATGTAAGAAATACTCTGGTCATCTTGAATCATTATGTCAAGATGCTTGTATTTTCTTACAACATTTCAAAGCTCGATGATGAAAAATAACTCACTATGGATCGTCATTTCATCTCATTTGTTTATATGTTGCATTCTGTTGCATATCGCCCATCCATTCATATGTATGATTTGTATGCAAAATATGAACAAAGTTAAAAATGAGCAGCTATGTGAAAATTAAGTTGGTAATGGATACAATCATGACCAAGTACTCTGATACATCATCAATGCATCATGCAAAGCCTCAAATACCTTGCATTCATCATGATCATCTCATCATCATTACTTTTAGTTGCATTTTTACATCAAGTACATTTCATATCATTTTAGTTGTTTAAAAATGCATATAGTTCATTATCATTTATTTATTAAACATTAGTCTTCTTATATCATCTCATCATTGCATAATGTTTAGATTCATACATATAAACCATTGTCCTTGATTGTATTAGCCATTTACTATGCATTCATTTAGTATCAGTTGTCCATTATCATATTATCATCCTTTATTATCTCTTTATCATTGCATACATTCATTTATCTTTTCATTACTTAAAAAGTGCATTCATTCATCCATTATTAAGTGTCTTATTATGCTCATTGTAAGATTCATTTACATTGCATTCATTGTCCTTTTTTAATTGCATTAAGGTACAGTTATTAAACCATAAGTTGCATTATCATCACACTATCATTTTACTTAATCATATTTTAGGACATTTAGAATCATAAAACCATTTGTCTCAAACATTGGTTCATACCATTTTATATTTACATTATACGTATGCATTCATTTAGACATCATCATATAAACATTTGTACTTTACATTTGTTTATCCATATACATTCATTTTTAAACCATCTATATGCATATCCATAAACAAATCATTCATTCAAAACATTGCATTAACATCATTGCATATCATTATCTCATCATTATATCAAGCATGAAGCACAAGATCATGTCTATATCATCATAAGCATACATCATCATCATGGCATTACATACATAAAGCAATATATCAAACACAACATGCACACATGTATAAACCTGCATTCATATGTCAGTATCCAACATCATAAATCATCATAAAACACGCATATAGGAATCATCTCATAAATGCATACATATACATGTATCCATCTAAACATAAACTTATAAAATCACCATCCTGCATAACATCCATACATATCAAAATGCATATCATCAAAATCTGGGATCTCCTCATATATATCATCTCATGTATCAGAGTACAATGAAGTCTACTAAATCGGCTACCAAGAGCCATCCAAGCTATAGTCCAAAAATAACAAATGATAAAATACATGCATGCAAAATGCTCTCTCAGATGCCACTCTGACCAGATGCCACACCACCATCGCCACCTTCTCCCCCACTAGTCCCTGCGCCATCTGATCTATCTCTCTATGGAGGCCCCATCAAACCCCCACTAGCTCCTGCCCCACCGGGCACCTCTCTCCGTCGTGGACCCACCACACCCCCACTGCTCTACATCCTCTGAGATCGCTCTGATCTGGCCTGTCGCATCTGTGAATAGCTCAGTGCTCGCTGACTAGCTGGCACCACCTGCTCATATAGAACCCGCCAATAATCAACCTCTCCACCTGCTCTTCGTACCTCCCTCGCCAATGCCTCCACAGATGGCCCTTGTCCCTGTACTCCCTCCAAAACCCTCACTCTCTCTTGCAACTGGACCACCCTGTCAACGGCCTGATCTCTCTCCCACAACACTACAGTCAGCTTTGACTCTCATGCAAATAGCTGCACATCTCTCGCTGCAACCTCCGCCTCCAGATCCTCCACCCGTGTCTCGGTTGTTGTCAATCGAGTATGCAAATGTGCTAGCATATGCTCCCGAGGATCACCACCCCCTATTGCTCCCTCCCCTACCTCCATAGGTGCCTCTCCAGTGGCTCCCTCCCCTTTGTCCATCGGTGTCTCCCTCTCCATACTTCGGCCACTTAATCTGACTCCGCTCGGCACCAACGGTCCCTGTGATATCCGCAGTGGCAATCAGCCTCTCTCTCTCCACTGGACCCGACCACCTAAGCCACCTCCTCCACCACCTCCACCCTCTCCTCCTCCTCCATCACCACCATCCCCCCTCCCTCATCCACCTATCATCGCTCCTCGACCTCCTCCCCTTCTCTGTCTTCATCCCCTCTCCTCCTCAAAATCAAGAATCAGCTCTGTTGGATCTGATATCCAAGGAATCGGATGAGCCGTCATATACTGCATATACTCCTTCGATACCCTTGCATCTACCACCCTCGGTCGTATATCCCATGGCCTCACCTGAAGCATCCGGAACTCTGCCAATGCTTGATCATATGGAAGTACTGGCCCCCATGCATATCTCTCTTAGACCACTCTGGCGTACTCTCCTGATCCCTTAGGTAATCCCTGTTGCCGTCCAAACTGCCTCATAACTCGGCCTGGCACCTATCTCTCTACATCGTAGGATGTCCTCCCAATGAGGAATCGGGTCATAAATACATACGGCAAGGCCTCCGCATCATCCTCCCAAGGCTCACACTCCAGATAGGGTCTCCAGATCACTGCATCAAGATCATCTAGCGCCCGTCGCCACCACTCTAACTTCCCCAGGTGGGGCTGACTCATCATGCCGCTATACATAAACATATAGGGCTGATCAACTGCCCGAAATCTCAGACTCACTGGTCGCGTCACCGGTAAGTGCTCCCATGCCCAAATATGCAGCAGTGTCACTCCCATTGCCAAGGAGCCTCTCCCACGGTACACTACCTCATGCAGCTCCTGATACATGTGTGCTAACACGCACGGTCCCCAAGCAAATCGGGTACCCTCTGTCATCATCTGCTCTACCACTTGTCCCCACCCAACAGCCAGAACATGCGATCGCCTATCAGGACACAGTAGCCCTCCCACGATCCCAGAGAAAACTGTTGGCAATGGCTCGTACAACGATGTGATGTCCTCCCAAGCTATGGAGCTGTCATCAATGAACACATCCTCATCGAAGAATCGCTGCACTGCTAGAGTCCCCCATGATCTGTCATATGTGACTAGCTCACCCTAAATGGGAATATGAAGGATATGCCACACATCCTCCAATGTCACCGTCATCTCCCCCTGTGCTAGGTGAAACGTGCACGTCTCACTGTATCAGCGCTCTGCCAAAGCTATAATCAAACCATGATTCATCCGAATCACGAGCATATGCATCACATCATACAGCCCAGTCGCTGCAATGCAATCAATCTTGGCCTCTGTCAGTCGATCCCGTAACCCCTGTGTCGCTGGATGTCTCTCACGCAGCTATAACACATGTAGATCCTCCTGCACACAGGCATCAATCAATCATCATCAGTTGTTTTGTTTTCAAACTTTCTTAAGTTTAAACCTAGACTATCAACAAATACTTTGATGAAGTATCTTCGGGTCTCAACAGGTAAGCAATGGTTCAAAGTAACTCTCACTTCACCTCCCTATTCATCCATCATTGGCATCGAGAAATTTTTGTTCACACAAACTAGGGCATCTATTTTCCTAAACAAAAGCACTATCTTACAAACAATAGCGCTAAACCCCTAACAAAAGTGCTTAATCAACCCTACAAAAGTGCTCAAATTGCAAAAGCACTACAAGACATATGCAATAGCGCTGCTTAAAGACAAAAGCGTTCAATTGACCCTTCAATAGCGCTAAATGAACAATAGTGCTTAAACATGCATCCAAAAGTGCTCATCTTGACAAACGTGCTCAAACAATAGCACAATAGCGCCATTGCGGCACAAAAGCGCTAGTTAATTGGACAAAAGCGCCAAAACATAGTTTCAGCGCTATTGTCCTGACTCAACTTGGACTCAGCAAAAAACATGACAAAAATGCGTAAAATTTCAAATTTCAAATTTGCGTACCGTTGGTCCGTAGTCATCCGGCCGCTGGAATCGACGGACTCGCTCGAAACGGTGCTCTGCAATGGGTACTGGCATCCTAACTGTTGCTCGCTCCTCCACAAAGGTCACTATCAGAGCTCTAAATTCACACTGGTCGCGATAACAAATGATCATGTTTTCACCCCTTTCTCCCCATATAAACCCTTCGCTGTCACCATAACTTTCCCCCACTCACTACTGTGGTCCCCGTGAACTTCCTAAGCCTCCCATTTCTCCATTTTACCTCTGATTTCTTCTATTTTTCACCTGTATTGCTAACTTCTTCTCTTCTATCACCCTGCCAATTTTCATTCTTTTTCGAGAGATCGTCTGATTTTTTCAAAAAAAATTGGCCCATCTCTCGAGGGGGCATACCACCCATTAAATTTATATTTTATGGGGCATTTCTTCACACCTATTTCTCTTTCTTTGAAACGATGTGATAAACTGCACCATCTCAAAGAGGGGCAAATATAGTCACATGAATCTATCCAATTTAATTAAATGAATATTTCCTATTTATTTGATTTAAAATCCACTAGCCACCAGTTAATTAAATTAAATATTTAATTAATTCATCTTCAAACATTCTCCTATTAATTAAATAAATTATTCAATTTATTTTAATTCATTCATTCAACCAAATTCACAATCAATTAAACGAATAAATCATATTTATTTCATTTAATCCCCTATTTCCTCTTTTAAATAAAGTAAATAAAACATTTATTTAAATCATTTATCCCCCCCTCCCCCACTTGCATTTTCCTACAAATGCAACTTGCACATATTTATTGAAATAAATTAATTTATTTTAAATAAATATCCTATTTTCCCTCACCCACCATAACCACTTGCAAAACTAATCCCCTTCTAGATTCTTCTAACCCCTTCCTAATTAACCTAATCCATCCCCTAATTATTGTCACATTCCTAAGCAACATGGAGTCACTTCTCAAAGACTTCAAAAGCATTTAATGTTTTGTGTGTTCAACAATTTAACCTCCAAAGTCTTCCAAAACCACTAATGGCTCTTACATGACCATTAATGGCTCTTACATAACCATTTATGGTTATTTCAACTTGCACTCATGTGTCTCCTCAAGCATTTATTGCTTTGACCATGGTTATCCCTTTTGCCTTTGCACAAGAGTTTATCCATTGGATAAAAGATTTATTCTTTGAATAAAGAATTTATTCACTCAACCCAACCTTGACTCTAACCCCCAAGTTAACTCCCAGGTCATGTCAAGCATTTAATGCTTATTCCCTCTCCTCTCAACCTATCTCACATTGACACTTGTCATCCTGGGATTGGGTTGAAAGCCCTCACATGGATTGAATATCATTCAATCCTGACCCTTGTTGAGATTACTCAATCTCAACCATCCATTGCTCCATTTTTCCTATAAATAGAGCCCATTTCTTCATAATCTAGATCCTGAAAACTTGTATGCATTTAATCTATAGTGAATTTTAGAGAGCATTTAGCATAAATCACTAATATATTGTTATCTTGGACTAAAATAAATCTTAGTTCTTTTTCATAATATGTTTAATTAGTTTGTTTTACACTTGCATTGCATAAGCTTGAGATCATCTACAATCTTGAACCTCCATAAACATCCATAGTGCAAAAAGATGCTGAGAGCTACACTATTTTGGAACTTGGAGAGGAGAGGAACAAAGGAGAAGGAGCTAAGAACATGTTAAAAGGCATTTGGAGATGCCTTCTTATATTTGTGTCATTTGTTAAATATGTTAGCATGATCTTAGTATCTCTTTTGATATGCCTGCTTAGATTAGTTCTTGGTTGAATAACACTAACGATTTCTTGTGTGTTATACGACTACAGGTTCCAGTCTAACCTTTGGGTATTTTGCAGAGCATCACAATATATTTCATCTTTTTTAAATTTTGTTTATGTATAATCAACAGTAATTTAAAAAGAAGTCTTTTGTTTTCACGGGAGTATTGTAATACTTAGCCTGGAAGTGAAACAAAGTGATTGCCCATTCTTTGGTAAACCAGTATACCTGTTCAAAGAACAAGAACCAAAAATGATGTCTGAGGATAGACCATCAACATCTAAACGATCTCTTCAATTTGCCACTGAATTGCCATCCCTGCAAACAACAACTTCTAAAAATATAAGCCCTATCAAAACTTTGAATCCATACCAAAATAAATGGACAATCAAAGGGAGAGTTACTCATAAACGGCCTATTAAGGCATATAGCATAGCCACAAAAAATGGTCATGTGTTTAGCTTTGACATTGTTGATTGTGAAGGTTTCGAAATTAGAATTACATGTTTCGATGAGATAGCTAAGTTACACTCTAACCGTGTAGACATAGGTTCACATTATCTTATTTCAAAGGGATCTATTAAGGAGGCAAATGCAAGGTACAACAAACTAAACAGTCATTTAGAAATCACCTTGTCTGATGCATCCATACTGAAACGCTGCACCAATGAAGAACAAGCAGATCAACAAGGTCCTTCTTTCACGCCCATTAATGAATTGTTTCATCTAACAAATAACACGTTGGTTGACATAATTGGCCTTGTTCTATATGTTGGAGATATCATTCCAATACACAGAAAAGATGGCAGCCAAACACACAAACGTGTTGTGAAAATTAGTGATCTATCTAATTCAACAATTGACATCAACCTATGGGGTCCAATGGCAGAACAAAAAGGCCTAGAATTGAAAAATATGTTGAGCAATGATAGTGTCATTATCCTTGCTTTACGTAATGCTCATGTTGGCTATTTCAATGGGAAGCTTATAAACATAACAACTGCAACCACATTGCATATCAACCCAACTTTTCCAGAAGCAAAGCTTCTAATGTTAAGAGGAAAGGACCCTTTGCTTGTTGTACCCTTTGTTGCAGAAACTATCCACATAGATGGTAAATATAGTAGAATGACTATTTCTTCAATCCATGAGCGGATGAGCATCAAACCAGAAACAATTCAGACAACTTTGCTAGTTGTTTTGTGCTTTGTAAACGTAACTGACCAGAATTTCTATTACGCCGCCTGTCCACTAATAGTCAATGGAAGGCCTTGCAAGAAAAAATGTACACAGCAAGTTGATGATTCTTCGTTCTGCTCTAGATGTCAAATGACTATGCAAGACTGTAATTATAGTTACCTCTTGCCACTAAAGTTACAAGATGCCACAGGTACTATATGGGCCACTGCATTTGATGAGGGTAGCATTCACTTGCTACAGAAAATTGCAAAACAGCTTTGTGCACTACAAAATGATGTAACAACAATAGAGACAACTTCCTTGGTGATTAAGAGAAAATTGTCACGTCACTATTCATTCACACTGCTAGTTTCCACTAAGACATATAATTCAGAAACAAAGATGAAAGTGATAGTCAATAAAGTTGCTCCTGTTGACTTCAAAGCTAAGTGTCATGCACTGCTTGCAGAAATTGGCCGCCTAAGTACACAAGCTTAGAATTATAATGCATCTTTTCGGATTATTAAACTTTCAGTTTACATTACAATTATAACATTAGCTAATTTACATATTTAATAATTTTAGATATACAAACAATTACGTTTTACGAACACAAGGCTATTTCTATAAATATCTATATGTACATTTCTTACATCTACCTCTTATCTCTTTGAAAGTTTTCCCTCCTGACATAAGTTATTTGCACTCATACTCATTACTTTTAAATGTGTTGGACTCTATGATGTTTCCACAAAATTTATACATATATGCATGTATATTATTTTTTTCCTGGGCTAATATCTATTTATATAACTATACAACACCACAATTATTCATACTTATAGAATTCCGCAGATATACAACTATAGTTATATATATACATAACTATATATAAGTATTCATAGTTATAGTCTTTTTTTATATACACATGTAGTTATATATGTGCATATGTTCATATACAAAACTTTGAATTTTTAAATGATATGTATATAACATGTGTATATGTATGCATACATCTGTATGTATCAGAAATTACTATATTTGTGCATACCTATATATATATATATATATATATATATATATATATATATATATATATATATATATATATATATATATATTCAAAGTCTTAGTTTTTTATATATATACATGTGTAGTTATATATGTGCATATGTTTATATGCAGCACTTCAAATATTTAATTCATATGTATATATACATATCTACATATATACATACATGTATATTTATCAGAAATTACTATATCTATGCATACCTATTTTACAATAGTACTTTTGAAAAACCAAGTTGCTAACAGCAACAACTGAACGCAAAACAACACTACTATATAAATATGTGTACATATAAGTTGACTGTACGAGAGAAACAAAACAACACAACAGATCACTAGACATACAAATAAACACAACAAAAGTACTTTACATACAGAACAAATCCTCTAAAATCACATTACCATAGATGCAGTAATTTTCAATTCTCATACATTCTTGCTACATAATTCTAAGTTAACTACCTTCAATCATGAAAATTCTGACATCCTTGTGCTCTCTTTCAAATATTAGATATCTATCCAACCTTGCCCTCAAGAAATTGATGCAATAAAATTGAAGAGAAGCCAGACCAATAAAAACTACTATGCAAAGAACAGAGCCGATATCTCCAAGAAACGACAACTGAGACGTTATGCACTACATAGACCTTGCAATAACTCAGGAAAGTTATTAGAAACAGAGAAGAATAATCTTGAGCAAATTAATCTCAATCAAACATCTTCTACTGCTCCTGAACTTGTTGTCAAGATTGCTTCATTTCAAAATACGTTGTGTAATTTCCGCAAAAAGATTGATATGTTGGAGGTCACACACCCATGTTCTATTTGCAAAGAAATGTATGTGGGCATGACTATTAAAAAAGCCAATCACTTACTTATGTGCATGAGATGTTATGGTGAAAAAGGCCTGCACCGCTTCTCATTATCAAACAATATGGACCCAGGTGAGCAACCTTCTATTTTAAAGTGTCTCTCTAAAGTAGAAGAAATGCTCATATCAAGGATTGCTCCTGTTTTACAAGTAACACATGCAAGGGGAGGGCAATACAAATATTCTGGTCATACAATGAACTTCCCACAAGATATTTCTGGAATTGCAATAACATTACCTCGCCATATTAAGCAATTAGAAATTCTAATTATTCGTAGAAGCAATTTGCAAGGAGTAACTTATGACTGTTACGTGAATAGATTTCACGTCATGAATGCATTGGCTTACAAAATCAAACATGATCAATACTACAAGGATGTAGTCATTGATCCAGATGCAGTGCATCTATTGCCAGAGCAAACTACTGACATTACAGACCTACTACATTCAATCCATTCCCTAGAAGAAGATGTTGTTCAAGATACTTCCACTCTGGTGAATATTAACAATGAAGACCAAATCGGGGAGAATAGTTCCTCATTTATCCCACAACTACCATCATCAATACCAGAACTTGATGCAATCAAAAGCATCATGCATCTAGATAACAGCAACAACAATGTTGTTCCTTGGCCACAAATTAGTTCATCACCTATCAATGAGTACAATACCGAGGGCCTCCTTTCCATGGCATTCCCAACACTATTCCCTTCTGAAATAGCTTTACCACTACAACAAAGAACAAGGCAAGTACATTTACATGAATATGCTTTGCACCTGATCAAATATTTTGATCAAAGATTTGGGCAACATGTTCACTTTAGATGTTATATCTACAATCTTATGATGAGACATCGATCCCAGCAATCAGTTGTTGTTTTCATTAAGACTAATCTACAAGATAGTCTTCCACACAATCTTCATGGTCTAAAAGAACACTTACAAAAGACACCGTCAAGTGAATTACCAAATCATATCATGCAATATGCAGCCTCATTGCGTGGTACATGAGCTTTTTGGAGCAAGTCCCGGCGTGACCTTACATCAATGATAGAACAATTAGGTGCACCTACACTATTATTCACCTTAAGTTTAGCTGATACAAAATGGCCAGACTTGCATAAGTTATTGCCCAAAACAAAGTCACCTGCTATTCCCAACACCAGAAGACAATTTACTGAAAATTTAGTCAATAATCCCCACATTAAAGCTTTATACTTACACTTAAGATTTCAAATCTTTCGTCATGAAGTTATTATCAAAGAACTGAAAAGCATTGACCACTGGTACATATATGAATGGCAACACCGGGGATCTGCACATATACATGGATTTCTTTGGTTGGCAGAAGAACCAAATGTTGATAACCTTGACTGGTCAAATCATGCAAGTATCCAATCAGTTAAACACTTCTTTTACTAGTACATCATAGCCTGGAACCCACGTCCTGAAGATGCTCGCTTGAACAGGCAATATATGCCTGCAATTTCAGATCCATGTCTTGCAGATACAGACATCATATCCAAGTCGAATCCTTGCATTGATTATACTGAGTTACTGAATGTTGTTCAACGGCATACAAAGTGTTCAGAGTATACCTTCTTGAGGAAAAAAAACTCAACCCTTCAATGCCGCTACAAAGCGCCTTGGGCTAAACAACCCAAATCCTCATTGATGTTAGACCACAACAATAACTTATCATACAAACCAGCGAGGAATGATGATCGTCTGAATGTACACAACCCAACAATGCTCACCATATGGAGGGCTAATGTTGACTGTCAGCCTATCTGCTCCAAAAAAATAGTTCTACAATATATCTCAAAGTATGCATCCAAAACTAAACAAAAGTCAGAAAGTTATATTGATATCTTGAAACGTATAGTTGAATCAACAAATTTAGATGATACAATTCTCTTAGCATACCCAAATCTCCTCATGGGAATTGTTACTGATAGGGACATTAGCGCACAAGAAACTTGTCACATGCTGCTTAAACTCCCATTGATATCTTGCACACGCCAATTTGTAACACTCAATGTTGGTAAAAAAATCTTTCAATGCATAGCTAATTGTGATGAAGAATCTCAAACCTCAATATCCTACATCTCAAACTACATGAAACAACCATTAGAATTAGCAAACCTCACTATGCTTCGTTCAGCCCAGCTATATACATACTCTAACAAATGCAAATCATGTAAATGGATGAAAAGAAAGGTACCCGCAATTGTAAATGTCTACCCGCAACACAAATCTTTACCTTTAGAAGACGACAGCAGTTTTGAAAGTTTTTGTTGGAGTGAATTGCTTCTTTACAAACCATTTTGAATCATTCCTCTACATATAGGGAACTCAACTAAAGAAATTATCACAAATTGGAAAGATCTTCACAGTACAGCTTACATCCACTGGCATGTAAATGGTTTTGAAGAACACATTACCACAGAAAATGGTGAAGAGCTACAACCAGAAGATATACATCAATCAACTCATGAAGATCTGTACGAATGGGAATTCTTGTCACAGATGGGAGCATCAAACAATTTTGACATTGCTACTCTTCAAATGCTTGGCAAACGTGATTTTGATCTACAATTTGATTGGACTGCTTCTATACCTGATGAACCACTCCATTCAAAAGCATCTCACTTTATTTTTACAAAGAAAAGCCAAGCACCCCACAATCTCGCCAACTCACATTTAAATGCACCTACTAACTATTCGCTTGCACAAAACCAAAATATTGCACTTGATATAGTTAAAACTCATTCTGAACAGAACCTCCATTCTTCGCCATTACGATTAAACATTCAAGGCACAACATGCACTGGAAAATCATTTCTTATTGATTGCATACGCAGACAGTTAAATTCAAATTCAGAACATGCACAATACCCTTTGCGTGTACTAGCACCAACAGGTGTCTCCGCATATAATATCCAAGCAACCACAATCCATGCTACCCTCTGTATACCCATTCATGAGTACATACCCTTAACAGGCCATTCCCTATTAATGTTTCAAGAGCAATGCAAACACTTACATTACATTTTAATAGATGAAATGAGCTTTGTTGGCCCTCAATTACTCATTAAGATTGATAAAAGATTGCGAGAAGCTTTTCCCAGCAGACAACATGAATCATTTGCAGGTATCTCAGTTATTTTGGTTGGTGATCTTGCACAACTTCCCCCGGTTATGGATAGGCCATTATATGCATCTCACTCAACGACACTAGCTCTATGGCACACATTCAATACTATTGTGACCTTGGATATTCCATTTCGTCAACAAGGCACAAGTTCTTCACAGATAAGATTCCATGAAATATTAGTTAATATCCACAACTCCACACCATTGCAAACAGACTGGGAATCCCTGCAGTCGCGGTCTACCCATTCTTTGACACATGATGAGAATAATAACTTCAGCCAACAGAAGCATTTGTTTGCAACAAATGCAGCTTCAAGTGCACACAACATAAAAATGTTAACACAGTTGCACTCACCCATTGCACATGCAACAACTATCATTGCACATCAAAGAGATAAGCAGGCACACCAAGAAGAACAACTAGCATTTAAAATTCTTCTTTCTATAGACCAGGAAATTATGCTTATTGCAAATTTATGGATAGAAGTTGGCCTTGTAAATGGTGCTTTGGGTCAAATCAAACAAATTATCTACGATGCAGATTCCAAACCACCTGATCTGCCAAAATATGTTGTTGTTCTTTTTGAACATTATACTGGTCCTTCATGGGATCCATAAAATGCAAAACATGTCCCAATTCCACCAATCACTAGAGGAAACCGCACACAAATTCCACTAGCAATGGCTTGGGGCATTACTATTCACAAATCACAAGGACTGACATTAGACTTTTCCACAGTTGACATCGACAAAATAGAGAAACAAGGCCTAACATTCACAAGACTCTCAAGAGTAAAAGAAATTGAACACCTACATATACAACCATCCTTCACCTACCATAGGTACTCCCGATTGAAAGGTGCAGCATTAACAGTACTACGAAAGGCAGAGGAAGCCCGCTTGCAGTAGCTATCGCACAACACAGAACAACCAACATCAGGTATACGAATCACATCTTCATTATGTTTTCATGTATTGTATATCTTTTATTCAATGTATCAACACAAAACAATATTTCAACTTTTCAGGATCAACAACACAACTAATGTCTGTGGAAGTGAACAACCCTTTTACATACCACAAAAGGCAGAGCAAATCCACTTGATGCACCTTTTGCACAGCACAAAAACAAACATACCTACAGAACAAGCACAATCAAGTATACAAATCACACTTTCATTATGTTTTCATGTATTTTATATCTTCTATTCAATGTATCAACTATTTTGTAACTTTCAACAAATTTTTCTCCTCCTATTTGCCCAACAATTGTTTCACATACATTCTTATTTATCACAGATTCCAATACACTTTCACTCTACAATGCACCTGTTCACTTTCACACATATAATGGTTTTTTATACTATTTACTTACTATATCACTCTTTACAATTGGTAAGTATTATACTATTTATCATTACCTACCTTTTCTCATTAACATTCCTTCCTAATGATGTACTAATACAAGATTCTTCCTCTGTTTATTTTCTTTAACTGCACCTCTTCCCTTTCATAGGTATTTTAGTTTGTGAAGGTTAGCTTTCAAAAACAACAACATCCAATACACCAAGCTCATTAATTTGAAGGTATGTAACACTCTTCACTCTATTGTTTAACTGTTTTTGGAGGTGGCTACTTCTAGTTTGCAAGGAATTTTCAACGATGCTCTGTCAATTTCAACCCATGGATGATTTCAATTTGCAAGGTAAATTATGGTTATATTTATATTCTTTCTCATTTTATAATCCATTTTTGGGTAATCTATTGTCCAAACTTTTGCATATACCTTTCATTTTATTTAAAATAATTTTTGTATTCTAATGCATATTTTTTATATGGTAATTTTATGCTCCCGTGTGCTTGCAGGGTTGTGGCTTTGTTTATGTTTCTATTTCTGATGATGTTTCCTCCCTGTGCCGCCCTTTAAAATTAGTAAGTATTATACTATTTATTATTACCTACCTTCTCAAAATTACCTGCCTTCTCTCTTTAACACCCCTTCACGCTTTCAGGTTCTCTCCACTAAACAATTCAGCTTTCCATGAACACCAACAGGTAAATCTTTTCAAATTACAAAATACTCTTAGATAGATAACTATATCAATTCTGAATAGCATCAAATGCAACAAGGTCATTACTTTAACAGTATGTAAACCTTTTCCAACATCTGCTTGCGGGCTTCTTACTTTGTTTACATTATTCAACTATACATGCACAAATTACCTTTTACACGTCTTATGCTTGCTCAAGGTTTTCAATTTGAAACTATTATTTAATTCAACACTAACTGCCTTCTATGTTTAATAGCCCTTCATGCTTTCAAGTTCTCTCCACTGAACAATTCAAATTTCCATAAAGAACAACAGGTAAATCTTTTCACATTGCAAAATAGTCTTAGGTAGATAACTATATCGTAACCACTTGCAAATATTAACTTGCTTTCACTTCTTAAACCGAATTTGATTATTATTTTCATTGACACATCTGCAGAAAACCTTTCTCACAACAAACAAATACTAACATGAATCATACAGGAGATTCCAATTCTGCAATTACACATCCATAAGGTATTATATTACTAAAAAATACTAACTTTCAAATTTTCAAGCTTTTCAAAGTATTTAACTTCACCAAACTTACCTATTGCCCAAATCTAACTTATACAAATGAAACAATGGTGCAGGTCTTTCAACATATACATCACATGGAATTCAACAAAAGGCTATATAACATGTTGCCCTTACCAGCATGGGGGATGGAGGGTGGATAACAACAATACTTTGGGTCCAATAAAAAAAATTGGTTGGGAATAATATAGCTTACAAAAAAAAATGTAAAACAATATTCATGACATTTTCTTTTACATCATGCTGCATAAACTAGCATGGGAGATGGTGGGTGGAAATTTTTCAACTTTGGGAACAACCCTTGGTTAGGTTATGTACACAGAAATTATCTTACTGTACAATTAAGTTTTTTACTTTAATAAAAATTTGTTATTCAGTTATACAATACAATATACTTCTATGTTTCTGATCACTTTAGTCTATCGCCACTTGAAAAGAATATGGCCAGTACCGAGTTTACTCTTAATAAGATATATGATCGATATGATGAATTTTCTCACACAAATGAGCATGCCCTTCGGCCATTATGTTTAAGTATTAATTCATTAATAAGTTCTCGAGTATCAATAAAGATACTATATGACCATGATGTATACTACATGGGATACATATTATACATAAGTATATATGTATATGTATACTTGTGTTACATTAAAATGTCATACATATTATACATAAGTATATATGTATATATGTATATGTCTACTTGTGTTACATTAATATGTCACACACACATGATCTATACTATATGGGGTACATATTATACATAAGTATATGTATATGTATATTTGTGCTCTCTCTCTCTCTCTCTCTCTCTCTCTCTCTCTCTCTCTCTCTCTCTCTCTCTCTCTCTCTCTCTCTCTCTCTCTCTCTCTCTCTCTCTCTCTCTCTCTCTCTCTCACACACACACACACACACACACACACACATGTGTGTGTGTATGTATGTATGTATATGTATATGTATATGTATATACATGTATATATATATAGAGATATATATATATGTGTGTGTGTGTGTGTGTATGTGTATGTGTGTGTGTGTGTATGTATACATCCATGTATGTGTGTATATATTCATGTATGTATGTATCTATACGTGTGTGTGTGTTTATATATATAGAGTATGTATATATATGTATATGTACATATGTATATATATACATACATACATACATATATATGTGTGTATATGTATTATACATACATATATATATATATACATGTATATATATAAACACACATATATATGTATATATATATACACACACACATACACACATATATATGTATGTATAAACATGTATATATATATATACACACACACATATATATATATGTGTGTGTATATATATATATATATATATATATATATATATATGTATGTATGTATGTGTATATGTGTGTGTGTGTGTGTGTGTGTGTGTGTGTGTGTGTGTGTGTGTGTGTGTGTGTGTGTGTGTGTGTGTGTGTAGATATAGATACTTATAGCCAGTTTAACTAAAATAAAGTTAAAATCCAAAATGATTATCAATACTATTATTAGATGAGCTTAGTTATCTAATGGCTAAAGTCAACACCAAGAGTTCAAGATAAGAAGGAACCCTAACAACTTGACTAACTAACTTGAGTTAACTAACTTGAGTTAACCAAACAAGTACCGAGTACACAACCCTTCATCTTTAGGCTTTATCAATAAAACATGACATGACCAACACTTACAGGTTTGGAAACTTAGATGGCAACTTGATTGATCAACTGCTTACTTCCCATCCCTGGTGATTTTTTCCCTCCCTTCTCTGAGGATGATGAATTATCTGCATCCACTACGTCAAAACAATGTAGTTAGTCTAAAATTTCGCAATTAGCTCTAGCATGTGTAAACATGAATAAATAGCTCATTAAAACTTAATGTTTTTTCAAACGAAATCATTCGCATATGCATTTTGAACCACTGCTCAATGATATTAAACAACATCACATATTAATGCATTAATACATAATAAAGTATCAAAAAACAAGAGGGATGTAACAAATCTACTCTACTCTATGTTCAAATGATAAAACATTTTCACACACACTTCACCTTTTAACACCCCTTGGGGAACAAAATTAATTACAGAAAACACATAGGTCAGCCCTATAAAATTAAACCATAATAATAAATTCCCTGAGTTAGCCTCTCATTGCACCTCTTTCAAAATAATAAAATTCCATGAGTCAGCCTCAAATTACACCTCTTTCAAAATAATAAAAATTCACGAGTTGTCCTCCAATTAAAACCAATATAACAAAATATCTACCAAACTTTGTCATCAATGACAATATTTCTAGTCCAATCTCACTCTAACATCAATGACCATATTTTTGACAATCTATTGAACAAAACACACTTTTGACATCAGTTACAATATTTCCAACAAATAGGTGGTTAGTTGGTTGGGATAATGAATTGATTCATTCCTTCATGAAGAATAAAAATGCATTAAAAAGGACACCAATCTTAGCAATTCCTAATTCTTCCAATCATTTTCAATTGTTTTCCTTTGCTTCCACACAATTGTTGTTGCTCTACTTTCAAAAGAATGTTGATGGATATGAACAACCAATTGCCTTTTCAACAAATGTTTTAGACATGTTAAATTGAATTACTCCATCCTGGAGAATCACACTTATGCCTTCTCAAGCTAGTAAAAAAAATTAAATCATATCTTGTGGGAGCCAAAATCACTACCTATGTGCTACATATAATTTTAAGCAATGTTTTATTCAACAAAAGGCATTAAGCAGGAAGTGCAAAAGATCTAGGATTGTACATTAATGTGGCATGTACAATACAAATTTCTGATGTAGTTCAACTACATCAAGTAAACTCTAACTCGGTGCATCCTTATTATTTACAAGATTGTTCTTGGTCAAGGACATTATTTTCTATTTGGAAAATTTGAATTGTCCCGTAAGATTGGGTGGTGAATAGAAAATAACATTGAAAATGGAAGCTCAAAGGTATATACTACTCTAAGACTAGTTATTTTGGAGGACCCTTTATTATTTTCTACTTAAATGTTTAGATCATGAATAGTACATAAATTCTATAAAGGAATGTCACCACAGATTGTGCAGTGATCATTCTATGTCAAAGACTACTCGCAAGGTCATAAGAGAAAGTTATTGGCAAACCACATTATTCAAGGATGGCCAAATTCATCAATATGTATGATTCTTGTTAGATATTTTCAAGCACGATGAAATTTGCAAGTGCACTTCCCCAACTTCTATATTAGTTGAAACTTCATTCCAATAATGGGTTATTGATTGTATAAGGGAGATTGTGATAAATCAAGTGACATGTGCAAATGGATATTGGTGGCCATTGACTACTCCACAAAATAGGTGGAGGTAATCCCCACAAGAAATTTTATATTCAAAGTGGTGATTTACTTCCTACTAAAAATAATATCATCACAAGGTTTAGTGTATTATCAAGTATGGTTATTAACAATGCAATGTATTTTCAATCCCATGACTTTGTTGACATGTGTTCCAAATATGGGATAGCTTTGGCACATCCATCCCCTTATTATCTATGAGGAAATTATCACTTGCTAAATCTTGTAATAGTGCATTATGAATGTCATTAGGAGGACACTATATTCAAGCAAGAAAAGATAAGATGATAAGTCAAAACTTGTTTGAGAAAATAGAATAACCTATATGAGCGTTGTTGGTAAGAGCCCCTTTGAATTGGTTTGCAGAATTGAAGTCGAGATGCCAATTAGCCTAGAATTTCTTGAATACAAACAACTCCAAATTGAAAGTGAAAAAAGTGATGTCATTTCCTTAAGAATGCATAAATTGACTAATTTAGAAGAATAAAAAAGGGTTGCCCATGAAAGAACCTTGACATGTAAGCAAGAGATAGATTATTTATTTGATAAGAATGTTGTCCAAAGGGAATTTCAAGTTAAGGATTTTGTCTTCACATAGAACCGCACATCCAAAGATAAAGGCAAACATGAAAATTTGAAGCCTTATGGGTTGATCCCTATCAAGCTACATAAAATGGTGGTCAAAGCACTTTTTACCTCCAGAGCTAGATGGATAATTCAAGGAACTCCTAGTTCATGGCTAGAAATTCAAGCACTACTTCGCTTGAAGGTTCCTCATCTAGTATGGGCCTATGTACATACTTTATTTTTCCCTTATTGCGTCTTGTCTTGTATATATTATGTTGTGTATTGTGCATTAATGACCCATGTTCATAATAAAGTCTATTTGTCTTGGTCTCTTCCTAGTGTTTCCCCTTTTGTTTGCACCCCTTACAAACTATCCTTGTGCCTACAAGAGACACATGTACCCCAACCAAAGCCAACATTGGCACATCATTTAAGTGTGTCCAATTTTTCTTGAATCATAGCCCCTTTATGCAAGTTGGCCTATCAATTATAAATGATCTAAGAAAACTCCAAATGCGTTATTCCTTGGCTAGATTTTGCATAACTGTTGCTCTTCTCCATTCCCCATGTTCCCTTTAGCTATTGGAATTTACCAAAATTCAAAATTTCAAGGGTGTATTTTTTTATCATTTTCCTAAGTATGTGCAATTTGGTCAAAGTTTCAATTCATACTATGTGCCTTTTATTTTTTCCTTGTTAGGATATTAGACTTTCCCATCTAGGCATGTCTTCTCCTCAACCCCCACATTTTCCCTTGTCTTCATTTGAGTTTTAAACTCTCTTATTGCCATGCTTTCCTTGGATCCCCACACTCTTATGCTTTGCACTTGGTTTCCTTTTGAAGTCATATTGATAGTCATATTCTTATCCAGATCCCTTCTAGCTTACGTATGGGGCATCCTCGACATTTCCCACTATGTTATCACATCAAATTCACAAGTTCAAACATATTTATACTTACATGACTCATGGAATGAATTCATTGGTATCCCCAATCCATGATCCATGATATTTCCTTTTATATGTCTTTTTAGAGATGGAGATGTAAGGGCACCCTTATCCATTTTCTTTGAGCATGAAGTCATTGTCTCAATTTTGAATCCCCAACAAATGATATGAGTAAGGTTGGGAGGGTGGCTAGATGATGGAAATCATCTAGCAGCAGTTCGAGATGGTTATGAGATATTCCCAACCCCTACTCCTTGAAATTTTCAAACTCTAGCATCTTGCATTGTTCACTCGCACCTATCCCTACACAACCGAACTCACTATTAATAACCACATTTGATGTCACAGCTACCAGAAAGGGGTTTTCCCACCATAAACAAACTATTCATCTCAAGGGCACGAATTTATATACAATTCATGTGATAAAAGATAAAGACTACTACATTGTCACTAATATGACGGTTAAGTTTTAGCCCCTAATGGTTCTCACACCATCTCTAGGTCAGTATTTCAATTGATTTTGCAAGCATTTTCTTAGCATACATACCAAAATTGAGTGGTGTCATTAATATGCAAAATGGCTACAATTGAAAAGAAAATTACCACATACCCCAAACTGCATTTGCACATCCCAAAGAGAAAATGTTAGCATGGAGACATTCAAGTTGATGGCATCAAGGTGTGGGTGACCTCCAAAATGGTGGGTGACTTTGTTCCTTTATCTATTGCTACAGAAAGGTGTTAGGTGGTATATATTGTCATATTTTCATTTGAAAAGCAATGGAAAATTTTGTTAAAGAGCAAAAACAAGAGAAAGTTGTTCAAACCATTAGGGTTTATATTTCTAACAAAAGGTCAAGGTATTTTGTATTGTAACAACTTAGTTTCATCCAAAATGTGTAATGAGATTTGTACTCCTTGAGGAATGGGTTAAATGTGCAAGTTTAGCATTATCTCAATGCCTCTATGTGTATATATATAGTTCATAAATTGTGGGGTGACGGTCCACTCTTTTTAATTAAGTCATAAACAAATACAAGGAACATCAAGCCAACCAAGGAGGAAATAAGGAAGCAAAAGTGAAAGGAAAACTAGAAGAAACCCAAGAGAGAGAAGAAGAAACCTAAAAAGAACTAAGAAGAAGAGAATGAAGGACTCAAACCCACAAGAAGCATCTAAAGATAACAAGAAACAAGAAACTCAAGGCTCAAGGCTCAAAGCTAAAATAAACTATGCTCTTTTATTATTTTGTGAAAGGAGAGCATCCATAGTCCACTAGCAACCCTCCTCCACAGCTTCCTTACCTTCAATGTGGAGTTTTGTTGCCTCTAACTTGTACCCTTTCTTCCTCTTTGAAGTGCCACTATCTAGTTTAGATTTGTTACTCGCAGTTTGAAAAATCCCACATTTATGTGGAGGAGCTAAAACTATATTATGATCAAACTAATCAGGATTCATATCGTCCAAATCCTCCATAAAAGGAAAGGTGCCTTTCGACTTGTAACCATCATCCTTTGCCTCAGGGGGATATCAATCATGTTTTCATTGACAAGAATAAGAGGAGGTATGGCCTCTACTAGATGCACTAGATCAGGCAACAAATCAGATTGAGGAACCATGAACTTACCATGACGTCGCAATATGAAATCAACATCTGGAGGTCAAGGCCTCTTTATCCATGGAGTGAGAAAAAGGCATGGATAAAGAGGCCCGATTGCCTAAAAAACCGTGGACCATTCCGAACAACGAAGTTACAATCAACAGCTAAATTCAAAAAAAAAAAAACCAAAAATCTAAAGATTCAATCATAGGGGGAATCAAATTACTCCTTTTAGATTTAGCCCATTTCAGAACCGATTCAAAAGACGGGTTCCTCCACGGAATCTCAGAATCAAAGAGTTATTTCCAATATCAGCAAAAACCACATTGATACTATCATCTAAGCTATAAATTTTGGTTCTCTCATCTGTGAAACTCACCTCCCTATTCTCAACTAAAAAAAGAGTTGCCATGTTGATGGACATGCTCCTTGGTGCAAGAGGAAGGCGAATTTCATGGTGACTTAGGAAGGATAGGACTAGGCTTAGCCCACTGAATCAACTCCAAACAATAGGCATTGCACTCATGAAAAGGGTTGGCTCTATTTTTACACATCTCTAGGGTTTTTGAATCTAGGCTAGGAGGAACCAGCTCTTCCTCAAGCACCACACCATAAGTGAATCCCAATGGGTCGAAGGCGAGAGGGGGAAAAGGGATGATTGACGGAGCTTGATGCTCTAGCAAATGATATACCAAAGCCTCCGCACAACCAACACCCTTCTCGATTCGTGTATTTTTCTTAACCCTGAGCTTTCACAGGTCCATCTCGCTTTTAAGTCTTCCAGCGCACGCCCGCATCAAAATTGCCCACTCTGTAAAAAAACATTTGTGCTTGAATTGCCCTTGCACATTTTTGTCTTTTTATATATAATGCCTCTATGTATATCTAGATTATTTTGATGTTATACAATTACATACATCTTATTCATTTGCATAAAGCCTAACTTATGATCTTTAGTGGCATCTTTGTTAAAGTGATACAAGTAAATTTCAATCATTGCATCTTTTGTGTTTGAAATATGAGATTTGGTTACCCAATTGGATATATGGACCCATGTATTTCATGCCCAATGTCTCATCATGCCAACACAAAACAAATCAAATGTAACTTGTTTCATATTGTGTTATAGTTAGTCTTTCTTGTTGTCACTTCTAAATGTGCATTACAACATTAGGGCTATCAATAACATTGTGCATTAGGCATGGTTTGTGGCATGATACATGTCCATTGTCTATCGTTAAGGAAGCCCCCCCTTGGTTTAACAAAGCCAAAAGTTGAAGGCCTTACTCACCTTAATAAATTGGTCTAAAGTTGCCCTACCAGAGCATAAATGTGTAGTCTTCCTCCTTGAGTTTGACACCTTTATGCTCAAGAGAGACTTACCTTTAGGGATTATACTTTGTGTAAGATAAATGAGTGTCAAGCCCCAACTCCTCATAATCCGATCAAATATATATAGACATATAGATTGTGACACAATAAGATGTAAATTTCAATACCATTATACAAAGTGTGCTACTCAAATACCACTAATCTAAGGCTCAAGATGGCGCATAGAGGATGGACACATTTAGTGGACTAAATGTGCTATTGCAAAAGCATATGCTTAAATGATAGGGTAAGAACTATATCTAAGTATAGAAGGCTATCAGAAAGATGAATAATAAAATAGTTAAAATTTGTAATTAGAATTATATGCAAAGTTTTCTTAGGAATTAATCCTACATAAGATCCAAGACGTTTGATATATTGTGAAAGCCTATCCTCCTTGCTATTCTACCACTAGCTAACTTATTAACTCGTTAACCAATCTCCTTTCATATATATAGTTGTTACCCAAGAATGGTACCCACTGTAGCAAATTTGGAAAAGAATAAGGTTATTTCATTGTATTTTACAACTGATCGCTAAGTTACTAATGGAGCCACGCTAGATGTGTCAATGCCACATTATGAGCTCCCAAGTTTACCTAATCACATTGGATACAATCAAAATGGTGCACATGGTTCATTTATCTTTTTTTTTGAAGTACGTTTTCCCTCCACTCAACCATGTGACATAGGTATAGGGTAAAATGAGTCACATCCAATAATAAATGCATACTAATTCAATGTATACATTCCTTTCACTTGGGACTCAATTTGACCAAATTATTCCATACACATGATAAGTGTCAATGGCATGGCTTTTACATAGCGTTGGTGCATAACCCAACGCATGCCTATTTCCATTTGCACTCATTCCTAGGAACGAATTCTGGTCATCAAATTCTTCCTTTTCCTACCCAAGGTCTAATCCACAATTACTCAAATGACCCTAACAAATGAGCAATTACAGAAGAAACCCCAAAATTTTGAAGTTCAAATTCAACTGTGGACCTGTCTTTCGCTCCACTTGAAAGTTATGCATTAACTTGAAGCACAAAAAATTATACGTGTGCCCTTGGTGCAATTTTCAATGTATCGTCCTAGTCTATTTATAACATTTAGCAAACTTTCATAACCCTGTCCAACAATTTAGAAAAAAGCTTCCTCGTTCACTACATTAGAGCATTAATATCTCTTAGGCATGTTGCATGGCAAACTATTTTCTTTGTTCCACATATGAAGTTATTGTCTCCATATTTTTACAAGGCTTTACACAAGGGAGATACCATATCGATCACATTAAAACTCTAAACATATCCAAAAAAAATAATGCAGTCCTAGACAGAGAGGTGAACAATTTCCAAGGCTAAAGAGCATCATAGATGAGATCCAATAAAAGGTTTCAATTTGCAATTGCCAAATTCCATTATTGCTCAAGACAGATCTACATTTACAAGTGTCCCAAGCAAATAATCAAAATATTACAGATTCTGATGTACTCAATTGACATGTCCAACTTTTTGTTACAAGAACAAATCAGTCTAGAACATCTTGTGAAGTTAGATTCTACATCACACTAAAAGATAATTAACTGTTTAATTTATTCAAATTCCAAAAATTTAATTCAATATTTCTTTTAATCCAAATTCTTATTCCTAATATATTTGTTTATCAGCACTTATTTATTATCATAGAATGAATTTAATTTTCAGTTCTTTACATCTACCCATGGGAACTAATAAATTAAACATTTATTTTTTGATTGAAGAAATTAGTGTAGTCCAAGCCTAATACAGAAGATCTCATCCCACGAGACCACTTCCGGGAGACATCATTCCCCACACTTAACTTGTTCAAATCCATGAGCACAATGGCCCAGCAAAGGCACAAGGCCTGCAAGCTAAATGGCCTAACAGGGATATGAACCTTTGTAGCTGCCTCACCAACAAAGTGTTTCTACCACAACACTAAATGTCTGAAGACCTAATAAATTAAACATTATACAATAAAATGATGCTTTGTGATATAATGTTTGCTCCATGTTTTTATGAAATGAAGCATAATATTTCGACTAACATTTTTACAAACAAGATGATAATTGTTTGCCTTAACAATGTTGTTTAGGTTACATCTGTGTCATTTCACAAACTTAACCAAAACTCTTGGTAACATCAATAGTGATGGTGGTAATCGCAGAAATAAAGCTAGATCGGATTATGCACAACACCAGTAAATAAATATATATCTCTTTAATGGATCCTTGGGTGTAAAAGGTTGCACATTCAAGAGAAAAAGTTATATAAACAATTTGAAATGAGTTTGAATTTAGAGTATTACAAAATAAGCCTTTATCTCGGCCAAATCAAAAAGGATCTGTAATTTGTCACCAATTTTAATCGTTATTTTACAAATGATAGAATAAAATAGTGTGTAGATGACCAGAAGGCTAAACTCCATATTACAGAGTCTGGTGCATGGAAATTCTATCATCCGAAGGAATCCAACCTCATATAAAATTCTTGTATTCAAAGGCTTCTTGCTGTTATACAATGATGAAATCCTTTGAAGGATATGGATACTGCAATCATTCATTTGGAGATATGTTACAGCCTCTTACAGATCAATGATGAAAATGCATCACCAAGAGCCTCTACTCTTTCGAACGTTTTGGACACTTGCAAAATATAAACTTTCTATACATGCCAATGTATATGATGACTATTAATAACTGTAAGGACTCTTGGAAGTATTCAATCCGAGTGTGACATAAGTACTTGCAGATGGAAAATCAATCAGGGTCAACTGAAACAAAATTTTAATAACTTATTTCTTTCCAAAGACTGCCACTTGGTCAACTGAAACAAAATTTAAGAACTTATTAACTCCCGAAGACCACCACTCGGTCAACTGAAACAAAATATGGCATAGTGTAACTACAGTATGCATGACCTTGGCAGCACATGTTTGTAACTACAGTCTGCACTCGTTTTGCAGCATAGCATAAGTATTTCCCGACACCAATGTCACCTTAAATAGTTACAACAAAATACAAGCTTGTTCACAAGGAACAATACCTACTTTTGTCCCTCGTACATCTGAATAAGATAGGAAGCCTTATTGCGCACCTGCAGAAGAGAAATTAAAAAATCAGAACTGGATAAGCCTTTCTAATGTAATTGCCAATTACTGTTCACAAAAAGTACCTTCGATGCATATGCCCTCCAATCTGTGCTGCTAATTTGACAAGAGCAACCTCGAAGGTAATGTAACCATGTCTCAACAGTTGAGTTTTCAGTGATTACAGGATTACACCACAGCCAAGCATCAGCAAGGACAAGGCAAATGTACATTTGAACGAAATCAGTTAGCTTGTCTCTCACATTGGTTGCAGTCAATAAGTCAATTATTTCTTTGGCATCTCTATATTCCTGTAGAATATGATCACAAAAAAAAAATGTCATGAAAAAAATTTAATGGGCATCTTTGCACTAACACAATGGACCAAAAAAAAAGGTAACTCTCAATGAGAAATTATATAATCCATTTTATTTGTGTATACAAATTAGGATAGACCTAAACAGCGGTCAAGCATAACTTCCAATTTTGGTCGGAACAAGTATCTCTACAGATTGCTACATGAGCACACTAACGAAAGAAATCTGAATTCCTGGATAAGAAAAGGTATGTTATATGGAAACAATTCAGAAGAAAATAGCAATTTTAAACATAAAATGGAATCATAGAATTCTTCTTCAGGTCTTTGATATATTTAAAAACACATTAAATGAAAATGCTATAAATATTTAGAAACTAACCCAATAATAAGCTCAGCAAGCATATGGTAGCAAAGCCTAAGTTTGGTCATATCATGTATTGTTGTCTACATTGTGAAGTTCTATTTCCTTTTTCACAATAATAAGGAAGCCTCCACACATAATAGAGAAGAAATTTTTGTTCCACACAATGTCACTCAAGATTTGCCTCAAGACAAATTTCAGTGCTAATGGGAGGAAAAACAGCTGTTAAGAGATCATACAAAGTGATGGCAGTGTTAAGTGTGAAAATGGTTGCCTATTTTGTTAGACTGAAAAGCCACTAGTGATGCCCAAAAGATGAAGTGAGCAAAACTCCCAATCTTGAAGTCAATTTCTTTGAATATTGTTGTAGGAGTCTTTGGGGAGAATTAGTCAAGACATATTCTAATACTGCAGTTTCTTCTCAAATTGGGCTTCCACAGGTAAAACTCTCTACATTTCATGGGACAATGAGTTATTTTCTCTTGCATGGTTATTTTTCTATCATATGTTAGGAATGAGTTACCAATTTGATGCTTAATAAATGAATACAAGCATCTGCTGTATTTCATCAAGCTTGTAAATTGTAACTAAATTGGAACTTCGAAACTGTTAACTAGTGAGTCTAGACTGTAAATGTATTTCAATTTTCAATTCAAGGTGCAAGTTATATTCAAAGTAATTTTCCTTTCAAGTATACGTTATTTCACAATATAATAAATCTGATTTCTTTTCTTTGTTGCAGGTGGAGAGAGAGCATTAATTGTTTTCTATGTACTCTCCACAACATTTATCCGTGTATATATATATATATATATATATATATATATCATGGAGGGGACCGATCAAGTGGTACCTTGATCGATCATGTCCTTTGGACATGACCGACCAAGATACCCCTTGGTCGTGTCCCTCCATAGCCGATTGCTTAATCGGTGCCATCACATATGCAAATGAACCGATATCATTTTGGTTATCAATATAACTAGGCCGATGGTAATCGGTGGCAATATTAATCGGTTTAAACCCGATAACTTAAGTTAGTCGGTTATCAATTAATTTACCCCGATAACATTAGTTAGTCGGTGGAATTCATTAAGCCCGATCATTGTAAATTCGGTGGCTATTAAAGTGGTAACCCGATAATGAATCGGGAGGGTTAGAATAAGACCCGATCATTATCGGTTTATCAGTTTAATAGTTTGTACTTAATTTAATCATCAGTTTGCATGAGTAACATAATTGATAAATGCTGTAACAGAATAAGGAGAGCAATTATAACATAAATATTAGATAAAGGAATAATCAGTGAGATCTGAATTTATCTATCGATGAGATAGATGATTGAATGGGAGACTTCATTTATCTCCCATTCAATCATTTATCTTACCAAAGCTATTATGTATCAACATAGTCTAACCCCAAGCAAGATATGCATTGATGTTTTGCAAAAGCAATAGGCTATGCAGTTGATATCACTAGAAAGTTCCATAATCTGTTAAATTCTTCCAAGCAAAGTTGTGTCCACAGACAATCTTCTTCATTTTCTACCAAGATTTTGTAAACAACTAGCGTCCACAAAATTTGATTTGTATGCATTAGTTCCATGCTATCATAAACACATTTTGTCATACTCACCAAATTTCTTTTGGTAGATGTCTGCATATGTGGAATGCAAATTTTACAGATTCACTACATTTCAGATAATTATAGCCAATAATAGGTGTTTTGGCAATAGTGACAATAGCCCAGGTGCACTTTGCATCACTTTCCAGAAAAGAAGATTGACAAATCATCAAATTTACTAGATATACCAAAGAGTGGACTGTGGATGCAGAGACAATGAAGACACATTATATTCCCACATCTTTAATGTGATAATTCTAAATTGTAGTCCAATTTTTTAATTTCTTTCTTGACGTCATATAAATGTGTTACACCTTTTTATCTTCTTTGTTGGAAGTCATAAAATGTGTTACACCCCTATCTCTTTAAACAAGTGCCCAGCCTATTTCACTCTATTTTGAGCCCAATGTTTCCTTTGTGTTTGACACAGACTACAGACGGTATTATGACTTCATTCATATCCCTATGTATTCTCTGAGAAAGAAAGGTTATTCCCTCGAGCTTTTGGTCTTCTATTGTCTATGAGTACGAAGGCAATAAAAAAATCCACATTAATTTTTCGAGTGATGCTATGTTTTTCAGCCTCTTGGTGATAACAGCTTCAGCTAGATTTAACTTTCCTGGTATAAACTAAGTGTTGAGCACAAAAATTTGTGAATTCAGTGAAACAGAATTCACCCCCATTATCTGACCTAAGAGTTACAATCTGATGACCAAACTCTTTTCAACTAATGCCTTAAACTTCTGAAATTCATTAAAGACATCTGATTTTGCTTTTAGAAAGAACACCGACATTTTTCTACTAAAATCATCTATGAACATAAGAAAATACCTGGCACTAGTGACCGATGTCGTATTCATTGGTCTACAAACATCTGCATGAACTAGCTCTAATACCTTGGATGCTCTCCAAGCTTGTCCATCGGAGAATGGAGTGCAACGCTGCTTCCCTGCTTGGCAAGCTATGCACACACCATGTGTCTGTTGCTGATTCTCGGGCAAACCTTCTACCAGATTCTCTCAAGCCAACTGTGAGAGATATGATATGTTGAGGTGCCCATACCACTAATGCCAAAGAGTGCTTATGAAAGAACTCTTTGCAGCCATTGCAACCTCCTGAGACTCGCCAGTATCAATAAGTCTGTACAATCCATGATCCTCGAGGCCAACAGCAATCCTCTTCTTTAACTCCTTATCAATAATATGGCACTTGTGTGCACTAAATGTTTTGAAGTTCACCGAATTTTGAATTTCATGGTCAAAATTCGGCAAACCTTGTGACTTAGGTGATGAATGGTTATGTAACACCAACTCCACTAACGGATCCTATTGTGTTGTATTATTGTCATTGATGACAAAGGGCCAATCAATGGCATGTGGTTTTTACCATGTGCCAAATCTATGGCACCCTAATCAAGATTTTGTTTGCAAGAAAAATTTGATTTTGCCTACATGGGCCGACCCATGTTAAGCATCCAAGAGGAGAAACTATTAAATAAAATGCAAAAAAAATATGGCAAGCCCCCTTCAAAGTTGCCCTTAATTGAGAGAATTAAATTTATTTGTGGTGTCCCAAAGGGGATGACCTCCTTCTATGGAGCGGCCACTTTGGGCAAAGGGAATTTAAAATAAAATATATATATATTACTTATTGCTGCCAACCTCTTTGAGGAAGCATGACTGTTGGGTGAAGAGGTAAGATGAAGGGTATTTATAGAAGACTTTTGGCAATCCAAAGGTAATTCATTCAAGCCTATGTTCCACGGGGACGTGTCCCTGGCCTTGGTACCCTTGTCCCCATACCGGGGACGGTATGGGGATGCGGGGACATTTTTTCAACATTTCTTGTCCGTTTCCTGCTCATTCCAGAAATAGGGGACGTTTCCTGAGCGATGAGGGGACATTTAAGGGCCTACTGCTCAAATTTTTACTCTTTTGGCAATCCATAAAAAACTGTCTAGTTGAGTTACAAGTAGAAATAGCGTGTTAAGTAGAGAAACTGGAGCAAATGTTTTGGTTGCAGACTTCAAGTAGATGCAGAGGAAGCAAAACTGGAAGGTTTTTATTAAAAATGCTAAGCCAAAATTGAAATTTTCTATAAAAGTTTGCTATTTTATTCTGTGCAAAAGCAGCAAAAAAAATCAAGAAATGCATGGGACCACTTCTCTGCAACACTCTCATACAACCTTGACAAACCAGGCAGCACACCTTCATGGGACCACCATGTAGTTCAAATATCCACCAATTTATCATTTTTATTCGTGGATGGCTCCTAAAGCATTGCATTGACCTTGTTTCCATTGGTTTGGAAAGTGGGCGGTATTCATGTAATGAAAGAAATTATAATGTTTCATGCATGATGCAAAACTTCAAATTTTAGGAACAATCTATTACATGAATGAACTCACTCAAGTTATTGTCAATTTTTAGAGTATGCTTTGTCAAAGATAATTCAAGGAATCAATGCATATAGCTTATAAGCTTATACTACATGAGAAAATTCAGCAGGTTAAGTATTTCTTCCAGAAAGGAATAAGAATGACACTTAATTCTTGCTGCTAGAATAATATTTTTTAACCAATGATATGCATTAATGTCTATGATGAATGCTTTATCATTGTTATAATATGCCTATTTCTTTAAAACCCATCCCTTGTTGTCCCCTCCAAAATGGCCCAAAAGTACTCCCTTACCAGAAACACGTCCTGCTGTCCCCTTTCGTCCCCATCCCCAAAACTCCGTGGAACATAGAACCAAGCATATTTTTGTGTATGAAGGGCAGCGTTAAAGAGGTACTACAGCAGATCTACATTATTTATTTGAGCTGATTTTATGAGATACATGTGATCTCATAAAAGGAAGACTAGAGGCCAAACTATGCAATTTTGAGAGTAGATTTATGTAAAGATATAATTCAGATTCATGAGCATTTATTGAAGATCATTTTGCAAATCTGAGTAGGGATATTTTGCAGATTTGAGAGCAGAGTTTTAAGGCAGATTTTGGAGGAATAGCGAGCAGATTTTTGAAGGTGGTTTAGGGTAGATCAAGGAGTCACAAACAAATCATTGCTTTTCAAAGGTTGGTGCCTTCTACTCTAAGAGATAGGGAGGTTGGTGCCTCTCATTCAAAGAGATTGGTCTCTTGCTGAGTTGGTGCTCAATGGAGGGGATTGGTGTCTCCTATGGGTTGATGCCTATGAAGATTGTTAGAAGTTTCTTGTATAAGAAATATTTTGCCATGCTTTTCTCCCACGATGGTTTCCACGTAAATCGTGTGTGCACCTTGTGTTCTAAATTGTTAGATCTTACTTGTGTGGATGCTTTTGATTATTACTCTATGATTCAAACTGTTATAAATTGTAAAACTTGGCCTTACACTGATTCAACCCCCCCCCTTCTGAGTATGTGTGTGTGTTTCTTTATACTAGAAGAAAGGCTAGTGAAAACAATACAAAAGTAATGAATGTTGTTTTGTGTGATCTATTGTGATTCAGCAAAAAAAATTTGGGACAAACTTAATAACATCTATGAAGGCATGGCAAAGTGTTGCCCCATATTTGAAATATCCAAAATTTGATGTTCCTCGCTCTAAAACAATTATAATCCCTCAAACTAGGTATCGTCACGAGGAATAAATGATGATATTTGTTCATCCTCCTGCCTTGAAGGCGTGTTTCGAATTTCAGAGCCTAACTCCTTACCAATTGAAAGTTGTGGTCATATTTCCTAAATCAAGGCATTAAAGTCTAATGGGAAATATTTTAATTATTCTTTTAAAAATAATTCAAATATTTTAAATTGTTTTCAATATATTTCCCATTTTGATCTTTTTGAAGAGAAAGAGCAATCAAAAGTCCTTATGTAGGTTCGGATGGAATAATTGCAAGTGATCTTTTGCTCAAAGCCCTTAATTGCTCAAAAATTTCAAAATTCTAAACCTTAATAGGTTAAAAATGCTCAAAAAGTGAGCAAGCCTAACCTATCGCTTTGAAAAGTCAAAATCCTAACCTTAGGAGGTTAGATATGCTCAAAAATTGAGCAATCCTAACATTTATGCTCACTTGCTGAGAAATCCTAACTTTCTAACCTCCCTTGCTCGAAAAACTTAAGTTCCTAACCTCATCACTCAAGCAGTTATAAAATTATGCTGAGAAATTTGTAACTGCTTTTCAAGAAACTTTCAAAAGGCTGGAAAGATGAAGTCTTCAGGAACGCTCAATATTATTGCAGGTTGTATAGGAACGGATTTGTTGGAAGGGCTTTGGAGGATTTCGCATAAAAATGGAAGCTTTGGATCAGCCTGACAGAGTGCCACCGTAGACAAAGCACCTGGGAACACACATTGCAAATGACTGTGAACCGTTTGACAGAGTACCTTAAAGAGATGTTGTCTGATGGAATGCACGATTGCACTATATGCAAGAGAGCGTTTTGTAGAAAGAGCCCTAATAAGTATCGAGCAAATATAGTTTAATGATCAATGATAATACAAATGAAGTGTTTGACTAAGTTCTTCAATGATCCTAGCTGTGGCTTGTTTATCCCATATCCCAAAGAAATGTGTTCTCTTGTGTATGTATGCAAAATATGGAGGGATTTAGGTGTGTGTGAACTGTTCGATCAAAAGCCTCAAGAGAATATTAACTCATGAAATGCAATAATAGGAGGATCAGTACGAAATGGTCTGCTGGAAATGCTTTAGAAATCCCAAGCAAATGCAAATAGTGGAAGGACAAATATGTAATCAACATTCCATAACATGCCTCAAAGAAACGTTCTCTTATAGAATGCAAAGATTGCACAATATGCACGGAATGGATTTCTTCAAAAGGTTTACAAACTTTAAGAAAATGCAATTGGCATGGGTAAAGCCAAATCCTGCAATGTTTCACCAAAATATCCCAAACGGACATCATCTTGAGGAGTGGACTGAAATGATTGCAGGATATTCATAGAATGGTTTTATTGAGAAAGCTTTCGAAAGTACTCTCATTGACAGGCATTGCAAAATTTGAGAGGATAGACACATTTTGTGAACTTTTTGACAAAAAGAATAGAATAAAATGTGGTCTTATAATTTGGTATCACCAAATAGAGACCCTGGAACAGGTTATAAACATCCATCAAGGCTTGTCGATGGGAATATTTATGTCAGATATTATAGTTGGAGATGCTCTGGTAGATATGAATGCAAAATGTGGAATCATAGACAGTGTGTGAATTGTTTGGCAAAATGACTTAAGGAGATGTCATCTCAATGAATGCAACGATTGCCGGAAACGCACTATACCGTTGATGAAGAAGCTTCAGAAATTTTCAAGGAAATGCAATTACAGGTGTAAAACCAGATTTTGTAATGTTCGCCAGCATCTTCCTTGCTCGTGACAAAAATGGAAGAATTGAAACAACGCAAATCACGTGAGCTATTTGGTAGAAATCCTTCAAACAAATATGGTCTCATGGATATCAGGTTTGCAGCGTACGTGCAGGACATAGATAAGGCAGGTAAATTGCTTGACAGAATGCCTTCAAACAAATGTGGTCTCCCCATATATGCAACAGAATGAGAGCATTTACTGTATGACAGAATGACTCATTGACGCGTGATTTCAAGGAATAAAATGAAATGTTGCAGAATGTGTACAAATGGTTTGCGCAAGGAAGCTCTCAAAATCTTTGATTTAATGAAACACTCTAGAACACATTCTAATATTGTAAGCTTTGTTCGCATATAGGTGTTCACCCTCATACCCTTTGTGGCTATCTTGAGGACATCCGATACCATGCAAAACTATGGTGATTATGTGATCATGTTTTCTTGGTGCCCGTAGACCATATATGAATATATACTAAGTATTTCCGGACAACACTGTTATTTTTAGATGGTTCTTAAAAATGCTACAACCTATGTTCATCTTGTAAACATTTATGCAATGTTGGAGAAATCAACTTGAAAAAAAAGCAATGCAGCAATGTTATTTTGAAGATTATTGGTGATGATTGTTGATTACCTATCATGAGAAATGAGAACTCTAAGTTTTGAATATTGCATCGAGCATTTGAAGATTTATCGGCACCATTATGTAGAAATGGAGGGTGACAATAAAGATTTTCATCAAAATTTGAAGAAGATCAATCTGATAAGAGAAGAATCAAATACCAAGCTACAGTAAGACATCGGTGGATGTTTTTTGGTCTCATGTATGGGTGACAAATATGGTGCCATTGGAATGTGTATCCTCAAAGGCTAGCTTGCTTGTGAACAGGTGATTATAGATTGGGAGATCACAAAGTGTTGACTCATAGATTGGAAAAAGGAGAAGTATTCATTCTAACAAAATTGACAACTTCTTTCATTATAGGTCTTAGCTTGTCTTTTTGTAAAAGTGACTTAAGTCACTTATTGTAACTAAAGTTAGCTTTTTGGCTTGAGCTTTGTAAAAGTTAGGTAAATCCTAACTTATTTGTAAAGGGTAGTTATTCTAAGTGTTGGCTTAGATAGTTATCCTAAGTGGATTAGTTAAAGTTATTCAAAATGGTTACCAAAAAGTGGTTATAAATTAGTTATTGCAGGATGCCTATAAATACAAGGCTTTTCATTTGTAGGGGGACTCTTAAAGAGGGGAAACTTTGGAGAATTTTCTGGAGAAACTTTTTGAGAACTTTTGGTTTTCACATTTTGTACACAGCTTCTGGATTTGTATATTTTCAAAAGAATAATGAAGAATGCATTGAGTTCGTATGTGTTGAATGTATTCATGATTTATTGTTACTAATTTCTCGAATGTTAAATTAGTAATCGCTTTGTGTATCGGTGGAATCTATTGGTTTTCAGTTTAATAATCTATGTAATTGACTTGATGAAACACGTCATTTCTTGGTATCTTGACTTGTCTGTGCTAGTATAGCCTATCTCTTCGTATGTTGAGAGTTGTTGTGCTTCTTTCATCATCATTGCATATTTTAAACCCATCTTATGCTTAACCCCCATTGTAATGGTTATCTATTCTGGAATCTCAATGTGTATTTGTGTGTCTTCCATTGGGGTTTCTGTCATCTACTTTCTTTAGTTTTGTGTTTTCCTTCCTTTCTGTACTTTCAAGTTAAAAGTACACAAAAATCCCAAAATACCCCCATCATACAAGGGAGCTGCCCCTCTCAAACGCAAAGGAAGATTGTAGTTTGGTTGCAATCTCTCCAACTGTTGGAACGTTTGTCACTGCTCTTTGGACAAACAGGGTCAGTTTCAAAGAAACAATCATAGTGACAAATCTGTTTACCAACACAAAGTCAATAAAGCTAAGCTCCAAACCCATAGAAGACAATTTGAAAGGTCGAAGATGAAATACGAGGAAAATATTGTTGCTCATCTCCTTTGTGTGGATGAAATTGGCAACACCATCGGAGGGGTTGACAAAAGATTGAAGAATCAATGATAATGCAAAAGGTGCTAAGGTCTCTCCCCTTGTGATTCGATGCAAGAGTTTCCACCATTTAAGGAAAAAAGGATCTAGATAAATTGACAATGGATGAATTGCATGGGATCCTCGTGGCATATGAAATGAGGAAGTAAAAGGAGAAGTCATCAAAGCGAGAAGCGGCCTTCAAAGCTTAAAAGAAGATGAAGAATAAAGAGCCCAAATCAAGCAATAGCTCCACCAATGAATCTGATGCAAAGCCATTTTGTGAGAAAGCTCATGAAAGGATCAAGCAAATAGAAAGGTAAGTTACCTTTCAAATGTTTTAACTGTGATAAAACAGGTCATTTTGTTGCTAAGTATCCATGGGTCAAAAAAGAAAGTCGTGATAATGAAGAAGATCATAAAGTAAAGAAAGGAAGTAGACATCATCAATACAAAAAGAGTCACAAACAAGGTAGACATGAAAAGAAGAACTTTCGTAAGCACAAGAAAAGCCTCTATTCCAAAGAAAATAGTAGAGACATTAAGACAACATGGGAGGCCTTAAGCTACAAATAGGAAGTGTGCTTACTTGTACAAGATCTCCTTTATTCTGAAGGCACATAATTTGGGAGAATTAAATGATGCATTTCAAGAGGAGCCTTGATTGGATTCTCCTTGGGATCAGATATGAATGAAGTTCTTTATCCTTGGGCATTAACTGTATATATAGAGTTTGGGAATTTTGTTAAAATTGAAAATTACATAATGGCTAGACTGATGTCATTGTTTGGTTGGTTGGGAAAATTGGAGAAAAGAGCTTCTTTTGCATACTTCTGTCTAGTTGGGAGTTTGTCTTTTTGTCAATCTGAGTTCTATTAACCAGGTATTGTTGCTACTGTAGCTTGTATGAGCTTATTTTCAATAAACAAACACTTCTGAACATTTAATACATATTTAGAGGTGACATTGCTGGCTGCAAACTGTGTTGTACATGTAGGTTTCTTCCTTCTATCTCAATTTCATTTTTAGGCATAAATCTTTATTATTAGTTGTTTCTCTAAATCTTATATGGTAATTTGCATATGTTGTTAATGTGAATAAGGTTATTACTTATCTAGTTATTGGTGTAAACCTACTCACATGTTAAGTTTACTTAGATCCTAGCTTGCATCTTAATTTGGATTCATTATCCTAAGTTAGTTATCCTAGGTGTCATTCTAGAAGTTTTCTTATAATGGGGCCATGTCCCATAATTTACTTTTAGACACATAGGCATTTAATATTTACATCATGCATTTAATGTTTGTTTCAAAGGTAGTTGTCATCCTACCTCATCACCTTGCCCATAAAAGCAAGGCCTATGTGCATTTGTATCTATTCAACCATTACCAATCTATGCATTGTTATGCAAGTTATCTTGCCATTCTCTCTTGCGGAAGCTATTTTATTCTTACAGAGATCTTGGGGGTGTTGAGGAGTCATCTATCTACTCCTGCATATGTTTCTATGTTAGTTACTTTCAGTTGCAGGATATTTCTTTCCTTAGGTGATTGCTTTTCTCTTAAATTCAAGTTGCACTTAGACTGATTATTGTTTGAGCAGTTCCATGTGTTTGTTGAGGAAGCTTGGAAGTCAATGGCTTTCCTTCTAGTTAATGAACTCATCTTATCTCCCCTCTCTCTTCCTTTCTCTGCCCCTCAATCTTTTTCTCTTTATTTCTCCTTGGGTTTGTTTACTAGTAGTCAGTCAGTCTTTAGTGTTAATCCAAGCATAGTTGAATAAATTTTTGAAGGATCATTAGCCATTGTTATTTGTTTCAAGGTTTTCATTTTTATGTCAAGGTATCTTTGTTATGGGTAAGAATTAAACAAAGTACTGATTGACTACAGACATTAAGAAACCACTATAGGCCCTTGTGTTGACTCATGGCTCACCCCGATCAGTTCTCTGTATGCTGAAACTTTCTTATCTTGAACCTTGAGGAGATCTATCTCCATTCTCCCTCCAAGAGAGGTGGAGCAAAACTCCTGCTCATCTAAGTTCATATCAACCTTTTTGATGCTGGTGTATCATTGGACCTTCCAACAAGAGGTGATCCTCTTTACACAATCTTTGTCAAAAATTTATTACATCCACATAACACATCCAATTATCTTAACAGTGCTAAAGAAGCTCTAATCTTAACCTCTAACAAATATCATACTCATTTTAACCCAAACAACTAACCTATAACATATCAAACTGATAAAGAGTTCTGTAAAATATGACACCACCCTTACTAGGTCACTTTCCTTTACATTACACTCCCAAGAAACACAATATGATGTCTACTAACATAAAGCTGTTAATTTGATACCCTATATTCGCTACTATGCAACAATGTCATAGATCCAGTAATCATTCTAAACACCCTTTCTTGCAGTTAACATTATTCTCTTATTCAAAAGTTCATTTGACAACCAAAACATCCATGCTGTAATCAGACTCACATTTACAGTCTAAAAGGGCAATGAACCTTCATCTATTTCTTGGCTGAGGAGAGCAGAACAGCAATGTTTTCACAGGTACAAATCATCTCCAACCCACATTCAATATGAAGCTTTTATGACAGTTTTACACCTCATTCAGAGTCAAGACATCAGTCTTGTACAATCTAAAATATTCCATTTCAATCACAAGTGGTAGAATAGTTCATAAAACCATAATTAAGAATAAGTGTCAACAACTTCAAATACTTCATCATTATCAAGTATTTAAATCTGTTACTCAACCCAACAACCACAAACAAAATCTGAAACTATCAGATTTCTATTCAAGGAAAAGATCCTTCCATCCTAGAACTGAAACAAAACACGACATCTCAAAATACAACTACAAGCTTGAAGAAAACACGCATACACTTATACTGAAAGGGGGGCTGAATCATTATAATAACAACTTTTTCAATTTATAACTTAAGCAATCTTACGCAATAAGCAAAACATCCGGTTGGACTGGCCTGACCAAAATTGTGAGATACCTCGGTATCCCATTTGCTATCAGTCCCTCAACCAAGGATATGTGGGATTGGGTTCTTGCCAAGATTGACAGTAAGCATCTGAAATGGCAGACTCACCTTTTGTCATTAGCTGGGAGAGTCCAAGTGGTACAAAAAGCGCTTGCCTCACATGCTATCTATTACTCATCAACTTGGCTTTTTTCAAATTAACAGGTGAACAGATTAGAAAAGACTTTAAGAGACTTTCTATGGTCTGATGGATTAGGCAACAAGAAGAGACATAATGTTTCATGGGACTGGTGCTGTACCCCTAGGGAACTGGGGGGTCTTGGTCTGAGGGATTTAAAGAATCAGGGGGCCGCATTGGCCTCTAAATGGATTATTAAATCAATAAATGGAAGTGAACCATGGAAATGTCTTATAAGAAATAATATTTGTCTTTTCAAGCCTAAGAAAGGCAAGTGCTGGTCTGGATTGGGGCTTTGGGATATTCTTCTGGGTGAGTTTGAGGTGAGAACATTTGGATCTTCTATTTTTGCCTCTTTGTGGAAGGCGTGGATTCAGGTTAGAGCTCTTATTTGTAACAGAGGGGTAGTTGGACACTCTCCAGCATATTCAGTACTTGACAGATCAGTATGGTGGGGGGTAAGGCTGAACGGTAAACCTCTTGCCTTGACTCAATGTTGTTCTGCTAAGATTTGGAATTCCCTAGGCATTGTTTCTATTAATGATCTTCTGGTGTGTAATTGACTTGGCTCTTGGGATGAGTTATGTGAGAAATATGGCATTCCACTCTCTCATAAGAAGACATATACTCTATTATGCACAGCTACTGGGTCTTTCTTTCCTGGTAAGATGTTGAATTCTAAGCAATACAGTGAGCAGCTCAAATGTTAGGATGGTACTCTGTTCAGTGATATCAAGGTGAAACAAATCTATTTAATGATTAGAAATGATACAAAGATTCTTGGTTGGATTAATGAGTCTTGGGGTTTCAATTGGTCAGAGTCTAGATAGATGTTTGTCTTTCATAAATTCTGGCATCTTCCTGGTGAGTCTAAGAAATTGTGTTTGAGATGGTTAATTATGTTAAAAAAAATTGCTGTTGGTAATGTTCTTCTTTCTTTGGGTCTGTCACCTGTGTGTTGCTCTCTTTGCAAATGTCCTGAAACAGTCAGCCACATTTTCTTTGAGCGTAGATTTGCCAAATTAGCCTGGTCATTGTTTATTGGTTTCCCTGTGTCTTGGAATACCCGACCTGGGTTGTCTTGGATTGAAGTTCTTGCTGGATTTGATGAATGTTTGGATGATCGATTGAATTCTTTTTGGTCAGTCCTTTTTGGTGAAATTATTTCGATCTTATGGTGCAAGAGGAACGAGGAAATTTTCCAAGATAAGATGCGTAGTCTTACTGAGTTTAATAATAAACTCACCTTTCTTAACATCATGATGCAGGTGTCGGCTGTTTTTGACTTGCCAATAAGCAGGTTTATGATCCTTGTTCAGAAGGGTGTGTTGCTGATATACAAATCTGATATAAGGAGTGCACATTTCTTTGACTCCTATAGAGACATGCTTGATCAGGATGAACTGGAGGCTTTGAACCAGTTCTTGAAGGATAATAACATTTCACAGGAAGAAATTGACAGCAGGAACAAGGATACTGTTCAGGGAGATTCTCCTAATTGGGATGACGTACAGGAACCAGAGATTGATCCTCCTTTCGGGAGGTTTGATGAGGACAAGGCTGTAGAAAGTAACAATATTATCGGGTCATGGGATTCTTAATGACTCAAGCTCCTTTTTTTCTGTCAAAATGTATAAACTCTCTCGTTATGTAATTTTGTATGTTTCGAGGTGATACTGTTTTATAGACTTCTTCGTAGGATAGTATTATTTTTTGCATATACTGAAGTTCATGGTCCTGATCTGACAGTTTCTGTTGTTTAGCTTATATTTTGTACTCGTTGTTAAACTATCTTTAATATAAAAAAAAATAGGCAAAACATCCACACAAATAAGATCTAGCAAATTAGAGCACAAGATGCATACGATTTTACATGGAAACCCTTGTGTGACAAAACCACAGCAAAATATTGCTTTTTATATGAAACTTCATACAACTTCATAGGCACCAATCCACAGGAGACACCAATCCCCTCCACTAAACTCCAACTCAGAAAGAGACTCCGATCTCTTTGAATAAGAGGCTCCAACCTCAAGTCTCGACAAGTAGAAGACTCCAACCTTCGGAATGTAAGGTGATGATGATGTTTATTAGATCTTCCCTAGAACCCTTAAAAAGACTTTTAAAATCTGTCCACAACTTCACACAAATCTGCCCTTAACTTGTCTCAAAAATCTGCTCTTAGGGCTGCTCCAATCCACTCTCAAACTCTGCTCTAAATCTGCACTTAAAATCTGCTCCAAATTGCACTCAACTCTACTCTAAATCTGCACTAACTTGCTTCTCAAGTACTTGCTCCCTCAAGAAATGGTACTTAATTGGAATATGCTTAGTCCTTGAATGCATGACTGGATTCTTTGAAATGTTGATGGCACTTGTATTATCACAAAGCATTGGAATGGGGTTCTCATACTCAACCTTATTATCTTTCAATGTCTGTTTTATCTATAGAACTTCTGTACAACATTTTGTTGCTGCTATATATTCTGCCTCTACTGTATATATTGAAATTGATACTTGTTTTTTGCTAAGCCAAGATACAAGACAACCGCCAAGAAAAAATGCACCTCCACTAGTGCTTTCTCAATCATCAATACTGCCAGCCCAATCTGCATCTGTGTATGCTATAAGACTGAAATCTTGACCTCTTTGGTACCACAATCCAAAATCCATAGTCCCCTTCAAATATTTCAATATTCTCGAGTCATGACTACATTAACATGAGTTTCCTTTGGAGCTGCTTGAAAACGTGCCACTAAACCAACTACTTGCATAATGTCGGGCCTTGTAGTTGTTAGATATAGCAAGCTTCCAATCATGGATCCATACAAAGTTTAATTTGTGGTAAGAGATTTATCATCTTTGCTCAACTTGCAACCAATAACCATGGGAATACTTACTGGATTACAATCCTCCATTCTAAACATCTTCAGCATTTCCTTAACATATTTGGTTTGAGAAATGAAAATTCCTTTATCTAACTGGGAAATTTGTAGACCAAGAAAGAACAATAGTGTGGCACTAAACCAATTACTTGCATATCGTCAAGCCTTGTAGCTGTTAGATATAACATGCTTCCAATCATGGATCCATAAAAAGTTTGATTTGTTGCGGGAGATTCATCATCTTTGCTCAACTTGCAACCAATAACCATGGGAGCACAACTGGATTACAATCCTCCATTCTAAACATCTTCAGCATTTCCTTAACATATTTGGTTTAAGAAATGAAAAATCCTTCATCTAACTATGAAATTTGTAGTTCAAGGAAGAATGATAGCCCACCTAGCATTGACATCTCAAATTCCTTAAGCATATTTGAGGCCAAGTCCCAACGCATCTTATCATTGTCACCTCCAAAATGATATCATCAACATATACCACAACAATCAGTAATTATCTCCTTCATTCTTGATATACAAATTGATATCCGCTATTCCTCTTCTAAAGCCTTGCTCTTGGAGATATTTGTCTAGCCTTGAATACTGAGCCCTTGGGGCTTGCTTTAGTCCATGGAGGGCTTTCTTCAATCTACACACATAATCCTCATTCTCTAATAGAATGAATCCTTCATGTTGTTCAATATACACTTCTTCAATATTTCCATTTAGAAAAGCTGATTTGACGTCCACTTGATACACTTTGAAAATCTTGAAACTTGAAAAAGTTAAGAACATTCTGATGGCCTCTAATCTTGCCACAAGAGCAAATGTTTCCCCAAACTCTATTCCTTCAACTTGTACATAGCCTTTGCACACAAGACTTGCTTTATTCCCTATGACTTTCCCATCTTCCTTCAATGTGTTACGAAACACCCACTTTGTTCAAATAACATTCTTGTCCTTAGGTCTTGGAACAAGCTCCCAAGTCTCGTTCTTCTCTATTTGATCAAATTCTTCCTCCATAGCCCTGATCCAATGTTTGTCTTCAGTTGCCTTTGAAAAATTCTTCGGCTCAATTTTGGAAAGCAAACATAGATTTGCATGTTCTGATCTATTTGCAAGTCTTCTTGTTTGAATCTCGATGTCTTTACCTCTAATAATCAAGTCTTCAAAATGGTTGACAAATCCGGATAGTGTCTCGGGTGGTGCCTTTGATGAAGTTCTTGTTTTATCTTGTTCCTCTTCTTAAATTTCATATCCACCCTCTTACCTCTTCTTCTTTGCAATTCTCTTCCTTCTGATAATCAATCTCTTGTATTATCTCCTTTGATGCCTTTCTTCCTCTACTCTTACATTTGCACTTTCAACAACATTGTGTAATCTCTTGTTGTAGCAGTTGCAAGCTTTGCTCCTTGTAGAATATCCAAGGAAAATACCTTCATCGCTTTTGGAATCAGATTTACCCAAATATTCATCGTCCCTTCTTATATAGCATTTGCTTCCAAAAACCTTGAAATACTTTATTGATGCAGGCCTTCTCTTCCAAAGTTCATATGGAGTTTTGCTATTGTTCACTTTGATTTGAGCTCAGTTGGAGATGTATAAAGCTATATGAACCGCTTCTTTCCAAAATGTATCAACTATCTTGGATTCATAGAGCATGGCTCTTGCCATACCTTGGATGGTTCTATTCTTTCTCTCCACTACATTTTGTTGTGGAATTCTTGCAGCTGAATATTGTCTTCTTATCCCATGCCTTTCACAATAATCTTCAAACTCATTTGATGTAAATTCTCCTCCTCTGTCAAATCTAAGGCACTTGATCTTCAAAACTATTTCATTCTCTAATAAAGCTCTGAATGCCTTAAACTTCTTTGATGCTTCAAGCTTTTCTTTAAGAAACACTATCCACGTCATCCTATAATAACCATCAATTAACAACATGAAATAGTAGTCACCTTGCTAGCCTTTTATCCTTGTGGGCGCACACAAATCAATGTGAACAAGTTCCAAAGGTTTTGATGTAGAATATTCCTTCAATTTGAAGTGTGTCCTTGTTTGTTTCTCATATTGACATTGTTTGCAAATGGCATTTGAAGGCTTTGCTATTTTTGGCATATCCCTTATGGCTTGTTTTTTTGTTGATCTTCACGATGTTATCAAAGTTTAGGTGAGCCATCCTCTTGTGCCATAGCCAACTCTCATCTTATTGCCCAATGTAGCAATTTTCACTTCTGAACTCGTTAGGAATGTAGAGATTTTCATTCATTCTATAAGCATCAGCTATTAATTTTCCATCTTTCATAATTTTGCATCCTCCATAATGAAATGTAAATGTGTGCCCTTCATCACACATTTGACTCACACTTAGTAGATTATGCTTTAGTCCTTCTACATATAAAACATCAGCTATTAGTCCAGACTGAGTGTACCTTTGCCTTTTATATTTGTTGTAGCATTGTCTCCAAATTTTATTGTTCCTTCATCTATCTTCATCAACAAGAAAAATTTGCTCTTGTTGCCAATCATGTCTGAAACTTGCTTCATTTTCCCAAAAAACAAGGGAAAATGAAGCAAGTTTCAGAGACAGTAGGGAGCACTACAGACCAGTTTTAAGGATACAACAAGGGGCAAGTAAACATATGACAAAATTGAAAACAGAGAAAAAATTGCAATATTCTAGATCTTTTTGCACTATTATGAATCGTTGAATTCTAAATCACCCGTTAGAATGATAATATGATTATACAATTGTGTATTTAACCAATTAAGTTGGTCAAATAATCTTCTCATAACAATCTGTTTCACTTCCACCAAACAAATACAATCCATATTTAAAAAGTTATTTAAAAACACATATCTTCTGTTTTAGGGATGTTTCTCAGTTGGGTGTATTTTGAGAGGCACCTGTTGATAACACATGAGACACACATGCATATCTGACCCTATGTGTTTCTCAAAGAAGATCTAGACACTAGAATAATCAAATATTAAAGAAGAGACGATAATATTATGAAACCTTTAATATACACCAGTTCTACAAAATTTGATGATAGCAAGTTTGTTTGTATATCACTGAAGCCTTACCTGCTTACCAATGCAATTCAGCAACATTCCAAGGGCCACATCCTTTTGTAGTTCCTTGATACGAGTGTCAACCCCAGATAAAGACTCAACAAGCCTTATGCAGTTAAAATCCTTCCCAGGAATACTGCACAGCACAGAAGTAACTTTGAAATGGGCTAAAGCCTAAAATGAAGCCAACAAGGTTACATGCAAAATTTAAAATAATTTACCGTGCCAAACAAGAGCAAAACCTCGTGAAGAGTAAACTAGCTTATATATTGCTGATATCCCTGGAGGAGAAGACTAATGATACAGACTTATAACATAATGGATACCATCTGAGATACTTAACATGTTGAAAAATATTTTTCTGAATGAAATTGCCATTCATGCTACATAAAGCTAAATATTATATAACAATGTTGCCTGTCAATTTTTTTCCAGTTTCTAGCACATTTGCAAATTCCTTTTTAATCATTTGTGAAAAAGATTACATCTGCCTTGCATATGCGAAGCAAAGATCATCCTTTCAAAAAAACAGAATTTCAAGAGGTTAAACATACAGAATTTACAGGTTACATCAGTGGACAAGGAATTATGATGCTAAATATACAAGCATCCATTTGAAAGTTCAGCACTGTTGTTCCAAACATCTTAGCTCAAGGCATTCTTTTCTCTAAGTATACATTTTTTTCACCAAAATCCCCAAGAAATTTGACACTGCTACTAATGCTTGTTATAGATGAGAATTTACCTTGATATCATAATTTATCTAGAAAAATTTGTGACAGCTTTCTACAGCCACTTCAACAGTAGAGCAGATATAAGCAGCTGGTGCTAACATTGTGAAAATGTATAACATTTTTTCTCATGCTCAAATAACAGTTACAGTAAAAAAATATAGCAGGGACCAATAAGCTAAATCATTCCACTTAGTTCTCCTCATAGGATCTGGATTTTCCATACCTATCTATATAAAATCCCAATTAGCTCAATCATTCATCTTTTGGTGAGAGTCTTGAGGTTTTTTTTTCTACTGCTAGTCAAATTCCTCATTTATCAGGACTAAATTACTTTATTCCACGGAATCTTCCAGGAGCACAACCTTCACTTGAAGGTACCGGATGGAATAAAGAAAAACATCATGAAGCTAGGATGGCAGCAGCAAATTTTTGTACTACAATAATTTACCTTTCAATGCAGCAAACAGCCCATATTGGGATGGATTGGTAAATGCATTCACAATTGCAGGCAAGGGGTTTAAAGCCCCAACAGCTAAGGACTTGAGTGGGCCATTGCTACAGGAAGCCATATAAAATACACAAGTTATGGTTGATGAGCAAAAAAAAATTTGGAGAAAAGGATGCAGCATTTTATCAGATGGATGGAATAGGACTCTCCTGAACTTCTTAGTGGCTTCTAATGGTGCTTTGGTGTTCCTAAAGTCTATAGATGCCTCCGATGAAATCAAAAATGCTGAGACTTTGTGCAATTTATTAGATGAGGTGGTCTCGGAGGTTGGTGTTGACAATGTTGTCCAAATTATCATGGACAACACAGCTGCATATGTAGCTGTAGGTAGAATACTTATGGAGAGGCATACTACAATTTCATGGAACCCTTGTGCTGCACATTGCTTGGACTTCTTGTTGGAGAACATTGGGAAGATTGGATGGGTGAAAAGAGTGGTTGAAGATGCAAAAAATGTTAACAAATTTATCTACAACCATATATGGGCCCTTTCTTTGATGAGAAAACACACTAATGGCAAGGACCTTGTGCGACCAAGAGTGACACAATTTGCTAGCCACTTCCTCACATTGCAAAGCATTTTGGGTGCCATTCTTCATCTGAAACAAATGTTTGGTCTGATGCTTGATTGGAGTCTGCATTTTCCAAAAAAGCTGAACCAGAGAAGATTTTAAGTGTTGTTTTTGTTGACACATTCAACAAAATGAAGAGGAGTTGATCAAGATAAGTAACAAAAAGTTTTTATAAGATAATCTATTTCCTGTTTTTTTTTAGGGATTAATTTTGTCATAATTTAAAATTTGTTTTCATTTTTTTAGGTGACAGAACCTTTAATAAGGGTTCTTCGTATGGTGGATGGAGAGGGCATGCCAATGGGTTTCATTTATGAGGTCATGGATAGAGCCAAAGAGGCCATTGCACATTACTATGGCGGAAACAAGAGAAAATATGAAATCATTTGCTACATTATTGACCGTAGATGGACAAACCAACTCCACCAGCCAATACATGCCTTGGCCTACTTCTTGAACCCAAAATTCTACTTGTCCAATACATTTAGGGCTGATGAGGAGGTCATGGCAGGTGTATTTTCATGCATTGATAAGATGAAACCTGATTGTGAGTTGAGAGACAAGGTTCTTAATGAGTTGGAGGTGAGATTTGCAATTTTTCTATATCTTATTTATGAATTTTTAATGTTGACTCTTGACTATCTAGAAACATCCATATTTGATTTAAATTTTAATTTTAATTTTTTGCTATTCAAGGTCTGCAAGGGTGCGGAGGGGAGACTCTTTTCTTCAGCTCAAGCTGTTGATAGCAGAGAAAAACAACCAAGTAAAAAATTTAATTCAATACTATATTTACAAGAAAAAAATTAGAAACTTGATTCTTATTATTTTTTTACATAATTCTTATATTTCTAAATGGCTTTTTGTAGATTTATGGTTGGAGAATTATGGTGTTGGCACGCCTAATCTTCAAAAGATAGCCATTTGTATTTTGTCCCAGCCATGTAGTGCTTCTAGGTGTGAACGAATTTGGAGTTTATTTGAGAATATTCACACAAAGAAGAGAAATAGGTTGACCCAACAATGCCTAAATGATCGTCTTCATCCGGTACAACCTTCACCTTCAAACTGGAAAGGTGGACGGCGTTTCACATGAGTCCATTGACTTGGGTGATATTGATCCATATGGTGAATGGACTGCCAATGAATAAAATGATGATGATGTCCTCCTTACTAAAGAAGATCTTGCAGACTTGGAGGAGCAGCAGAAGAAGCAAACGTAACAGAATTGGATGCAATGGAGGAGGACGAAGACAGTTTTGATTTTGAAGAACATGAACAAACAACTCATCCCGTAGCACCTTCTAGTTCTAGGCCTCAAAAATTGAGTTACATTAGGAGAGGAAAGAGAAGAATGTAAACATTTATTTTGACATTGACTTATGTTATACATTTGAAAGTTTGAAAGTTGAAACTTGAAACTGAGTATGATCCATAGAAACGAAAATCGCCATGAATCACCTAAACTCGGCGAGTCCGAGTCCGAGTCATGCTCGCCGAGTCTCTGGGACTCGGACTCGAACTCATCCGAGTCTGGCGAGCAAAAGGGCTCGGGACTCGTCGAGTCTAGCGAGTTTGGCTCAAACTCGCCAAACTCGACGAGTCCCGAGCCCCAAACTCCGCTACTGGTTGGGTTAGTAAAATGACAAAAAAAAAACATTTTAAAAAGTTTTTTTAAAATGAATGGTATCGTCTTTGTTCACTACAACCTCCGCCTGAGAATGAGAAAAATTAGGGTTACAACATGTCAGCCAATAGAAAAATAACACACGATACCTTTATTAAATAATAAGTTTTTTTGGCCTCGCGGGGCGCTGCCCCTCGACCCCGCAAGGGGCGATGCCCCTTGACCCCACCTTGGGGGCGCTGCCCCAAACCCCCGTCGAAAAATATGGAGGTAAACTGCTTCGATAGAAGTAGGGAAAATTTAACCTCCGAGTCTAACACTGATTGGATTGACCAGGTAGATATAGAGGCTGAGACTGTAGCCATGGCAGAGGAGGAGCGGAGAGCACGAGCACGAACAGGAGATTCAGAGGCAGATAGTGACACGGATGTTCCTGATGTTGGTGAGCATGGCATGGTGTCACAGGGAGCAGCTATGGCTGTCGAATCATCCAGGACTTACCTTAGACGCCTTCGCAGGGGGTCGGGGCCGGAGGGTGCAGGCTCCTCTGAGCCATAGGCTTGTAGTTGTATGTACCTTTGGTATTTGTATGAAACATTTGATGATGATCATATGATGACATGGATTTTTTATTCCATGAGTTTTGTAATATTGTATACATTTGACAATATTTATATATCTATGTTTGTTATTTCCTTCAGCTACAATTTGCGTTTATGCTTATGTGATTGAAGTATACTTGCGTATGTAATCAAATGAGCCGAGTTTGATGATGTTATTGTGTCTTTAAGGTGTATTCAATAAAGGGTGCCTGAAACAAGTTTTAAATCTTTAAAAATCTCTAAATTTCTTGAGTTTTTCACTTTCCCAAGTCCAGCCGAGTCTGACGCCGAGTCCCGAGTCCGAGACCGAGTCAGCCTTGCCGAGTCCGAGCCCCGTTTCTTTGGTATGATCATTGATTATGATTCATGAATGATGAAATTTCAAATATTGAATGTTTGAAGATCATATGACATGTGAAATGTTTGAATTATGGCCCTTATGTTCTCTAAACGCATTAATTTCTTTTATTTTTTTGTAAAACTATGGTTTTCTTTTTCAAGTCCTAGCCGAGTCCTAGACGAGATTTTTGCTGAGTCCAAAGTTCGAGGCCTATTTTGGGCTACCGAGTCTACGGCAAGTCCAAGTTTTCAAACTTTGGTTTAGGCCCTCTAACCTATGGGTCACTCTAGGAGGAATAGTGCTATTTAATATTTAGAACATATGCAAAACATCCTCAACAAAGCAACAACTCAACACAAACCCCTAGCCAAGAATATCCCAAGTGTCCCATGTATCATAAGTTAGGCACACCCTGTGTGACCCCTCTCCAATGCCCTAGCCCACAAATATACCTCCTTAGTTTAGTGTTCTACATGCCCTTTCCAAGTCTCACATAAATTATTTATATAGTCTTTTACGGTGTGGTTTCTAAACTGTCACATTATTTCACATCACAATTAACATTAAAATTAATCATTTCCCACTTTTATCACTTGGGACTATTCTTTCCCAATAATTGCCTATTTATATTGCATTTTTGTAATGTCCCCACCTTGAAATAGGATTTAATAATATATAATAATAAAAAATAAAGATATCAAGGCTTGGACGAGTTTTAGCCGTTGCAATGCTGCCGAAGTTTCTACCGTCTACTAGGGCTTCGGTCGAGGGTCTCTTTGCACCTTATGCTCCCTCCAACGACATTGTTCGTTCTTCAACGCGTAGTTCAACTATCTCTGTCGACAATTCTTCTTTCTCTACTGGCAACAGTGGCGAGTTTGGAAATACTACAAACTTTGCCACTCTCTTCAAGGGGTGTAATCATGGTGGTCTTACCATCTCTCGCAGGGGCAATCATTTGAAACAGGGGAATGGGGCGAGCAAAGAGTTTGGCTTCCCAGGTAGTTGTGATAGAGGGGATTTCAAAGCAACATTGTTGCCCTTTTCTCGGGAAGCTTCGGTCTGACAGGAAAACAGTATGCTTTGATACTGAAATCTTTGACACACTGAACGAGAATGAATCTTACTTTGCTGAGATAGGGTTAATTGGGCGGTTCCAAGGTCTTTGGCCAAGTTTGGCTGACTTACACAAATGGATCACAGATTGTTGGAAGCCCATCCTGAAAGGAGATGTGCATATTTACCCTAGTGCCAAGGGTTTTTTCATGGTGGTTTTCGATAATGAGGAAGACAGGAAGAGGATTCTTTGTGAGCAGGTGTGGTGCTGGTAGGATAAGCATATTTTGTTACTGAAACTGATGCAGAATGTCTAAGAGGGTCTACAACACACCAAGGCTATGGTTTCAAACCCCAAACTCTATGCTACACAATAGGTTACTCAACCCAAGATTTCCACTATTTGACAATGTCTCATAAAGCGGCATTTTGGGACAACACAACAAAAGACACTCGTAAGGCTAGGGGCAGGAATTCCATCATGTCCTCAAACCCAAATGGACTCAAATCAAACAAATCCACCTTTGAAACAAACCCTTTTAGGCCATTCCACACCATTGGCTCTCTAGGGGTGACTAGGTGCTAGTAGCCTTACTCAAACAGAATTTTGGCCATATCTTTTGACACCCTGACCATAGACACAAAACAAGAACATTCTTAGATCCCCTTTTGGAAGTTATTTAACATATCTCAAAATGACCATAGAGTGTTTTGGAGCAGCTTGACCAAAAATGGACTTACAATGTACAGCCCATATGCTTTTTAGAACAGCAAACTCAGTGTTTTGGGCATAACTTTTCACACAAAGGTCATAACCCAGAACTAAAACCATTTTTGGATACCCATTTCTGTTTTACACAACATATGTCAAAATCAGACTATTGTGTTTTGGAGCAAAGTGTTCAAAAAATTGACTGTTACAGTCCCTCAAGAGCCCTATTAGGCCTCCAAATGCACTAGACACCCCTTAGACACTCCACCAACCTGCACACTCAACTTGGAAGGTAAGGACATATCAAACATGAAAGGATTTCATAGGTTTTATGGTCTTCTTGACTATTTTGGTACCAAAACTCCAAATGTCTTCTCAAACCCTGTCCAACCGGCTTAACACATGAGGATGTTAAGCCCTCAAATGCTCAAAACTCCACTTACGTTCTTCCTCTGCAAAAACTGTTTAAAACCCATCCGTAACACTACCATATCCACCATTCCACCAAGTCTTAAGGCAATTCGTTGATGGAATGGAGAGTTCTACATTTTTCTTTGACAAAGCCCCAAAACCTAGGTTTACAGACCAGTTTTGGTAAATCTGCTTGTAGAAGGATCAAAACTCAATACAATTGAACCAAACCAGTCCCAAATGAAAGGTAACACAGATATCTTTCCAACAAGTCCACTCTTACATGTTAATTCATCCAAATAAGAAAGTTATGAATTAAAGTGCAGCGTTTTTACATAAAATTGCAGAGAAAATGATCATCAAATTGCCTTCAAACTGAGTTCTCCATACAAAATCACCTTCCAACCTCCTTTTGGTCGTGGGAAGGGCCTATTTGAATGCCTCCAAGACCTCCCAACTAATATAACCACGTTTTGAACCAACATGACTAACAAACACCTAATTACCTTCTCAAACACAAAAAGTTGCTTTTGACAATTTTTGACAATATGAGCAGCTTTTGCCTAAAACTTGATCCTAGACCAAACCATGACTCAAACTCACTTAGATAAGGCAAAATAGATACAAAAAAACCCTTAAATACCATTAAACATCAATTTTGACCCATTGAGACCTATTTCTCACAAAATGACAACTTTTGACAATTTGACAATTTTTGAGCAATATTAACGATATGACCCTAATAGGACTTGACCTAACATCCAATGGTCTCAATGACCTTATTATATCACATATGGTCTTAAAAGACCTTATTTACAACCTTTATCCTTCAAAACACAAAAACTTCATAATTTGTCTCATAGAGGCCTGATGGTGCCTTGAGTGCTCCTGCACCAGAAAACCTAGTATCCTGCTTTTAACCCTGCCGCAGAGTCATTTGATAAAATCCCCGTTTGGGTAAGGCTGCCCAATTTGCCTTTATAGTTCTGGTTTGAAGCTTGAAGTTATAGGTGATGGAAATTTTTGGGTGTGGACAAGGGTTCCTTAGACTATTTACATACAACATATGCTCGCATTTTAGTTGAGATGGACTTTTCTAAAGCGCCTCCTGCTGAGCTGTCCTTGAAGCTTGCAAATGGGATTTGGGTGCAATCACTAGATTATGAAAATATCTCATTTAGATGCAGAAGGTGTTCTCAAACTAGGCATATGGCAGCTAATTGTGTCAACCAAAAATCAAAGAATGCAGCAACCTAGTGGGAGGAGGTCCCCCCCCCCACCATTATTCTATGGAGAAGGTGGATGCTTCCATTCAGAATGGGGATCTGGGAAGAAAGTTGGTAAAACTGTTAAGGATAAATTGGCCCAGGATACGGAAAGCAATGCAGCTGATAGTCCTGAGAAAGAGAAGTCGATCAGGGTGTCTCAGGAGGATTCAAGGGATTCGGGGTCGTTATTAACAGACAAAAAACCTTCTGGTTATGGTTTTGTCGTGTGCAATATCCACGATGAATCACTAAGTACGAAAAGGGAAAATGTGGCTACTTCTTGTGAATTGTCTAGGATGTCTTAGGATGCTATTGAGGAGGCTAGATGGATAGAGTTGCTAGGGAAGAAGAATAGGAAAACATTGAGAGAGGATTCAATCATGTATTCAAATCGCTCCCTTGCCTCAAGTGGAGTTTGAAAATGACTAGGTGTTTGGACTTGTTGATGGGTTTTGATCTTTGGTGCATTGTATTTGAGGAGGTGGCTCCCTGGTTGTAGCCCCACCTGGTTCGGGCCAGGTTTGAAACCCAATCCTTTTAAATAAAATAACATTTACCGATCAAAGAAAAATTTTTAAAATTAAAAATACAAAAGAATAAAAATAACATTTAAATTAAAATATAAAATTAAATATAATTAAAATTTAACTAAGTTAATGAATGGTCAAAATACATAAAATGAAAAGTTGTGATTCCCTCACACATGAGATATAAACGGGAGAAGAGAACCTCATTTGAGAAGGGAGATGAAGGAGAAAAGAAAGAAGGTAGCATGTGAATCAAGAGTCATTGGAAGAAGGAAGGAATGCGAAGTAAATAAGGAAGTGACTCTTCCAAAGGAGGGCAAAAATTATGAAAGGTTGTGACCCTTTTGAAGGGTGGCATTTGTGAAAGATTGTGACTCTTTCGAAGGGTGGCGATTGTGAAACATTGTGACTCTTTCGAATGGCAGGCATGTTGAAGGATCATGACTTCTCCCTCGCAATGGAAGATATAAGAGAAGGTGGTCTCATTTGAGGATGGGAGGAAGAGAGAACAATTGGGAATGAAGGGTGGTGACCCAATTCCTTACCAATAAAGTATAAAAGAGATCATTCCAATTATTCAATGATCACTTATCAATCATCATTTGAATCAAGCAACAATCAATCAGCAAATCTTTCTATCAAATCAGCATACATTCAATCATCATTCATCAATATATCAAACCAGCCTTCACTACATTAACACTCGCCAATACCTCAAATCATACAATCAATCAATTATTCATCAATCATTCAATTAACGGAAAGCTAGACAAAAGGTTACAGTGGTATTCACTTCAGGAATGCGATTACACATTCTGTTGGTATGATGCATATGTAATCTTTTATACCTGCTTTTCCACAATTAATATACTGCATGCTTACAAACATTCAGATCATATCATATCTCTATATATATGTCTGTCTACCTCTGCATATATACGTTGAATTATATGTTGCTGAAAATACTGTTCATATATGTTCTGAGTTGGGATCTGATTGTGAATATTCTGTAATTGACTGAAAGATATATGTATACTTGCTTGGAATCAAAATGTATCATAGCCATGATAGAAGAAAGATTACCTGCAGCAAAACAGAGTTGCGGTCACCTTCCAGACACGCCACCTCATGGTATATCACCAGAGAGTCCCATTAGGCCAAAGGGGTATGAAGGGTAGTGCCTTACGGTCTGTGAAGGGTGGACTTTCTGGGCACCCTGTGGTAAATCGCCCTCACTATCATGGTGAATGTCTGATATTCAATATTAGGAAGCAAGATATTGGTGACACGGCTGAGGGGAACAGTGATAGGATACCTCACCAAGTACGCCACCTCATTTTGGCAAGGGCCACATGAGGCCAAGGGGTACAAGGCCTGCCCTTGGGCCTAGGTTAGAGGATCTCTAGGGCACCCTATCAACTCACCCTGTCTCAGCTTCCCAATGGTCAAATTGATGCTCTCAATATGTTATGCCTTCAAAATGTATATATATATGCTGTTACTTCCTGAATGAAATTAACTATTTTTGATGAGTTATACATACGGAACAATCTCTAACTTGTTTGCAGGACTTTCACCAGAATTTAAGGTACTCCCTAAACCCTTTCTTGACAAGAACTTGTTATTTAGGATATAGAATCTAGACACTTATAATTTAAGGACATTACAGTTTTTCCAAGGGTAATTAAATAGAAATGGCATAATTTATTTTTTGACCCTTTTAATCTTACAAATTTTTACATGGATTTTATTTTATCTCTTTTTGAACAAAAAGGATAAATAATTTTTTCACTTTAAGGAAAAAAAGTCCCATAACAATTCTCCCCCTATAAATCATCTACCATCTTTAGTAGGTCAAGGTGCATCTGCAACATAACTTACAAAAATAACCAATCACATTAGTGCAAATGTAGCACTATCTATAGCACAATGAATTCACTTCACTTTAAACTTTATCTATAATTTTATTTCTCAAATTTTTAGATCTTTTTCAATAATATTTGTTAGTTTAATTTTAATTGCAATTAAATTCAACAAAAATACCTTGCATTGTAGTAGTCAAATCACAACACCATTATTGTAGCCAATCGGGGTGCAATGTAGTGGTCAAATCACAAATCTATCGTTGTGGCCACTAAGGTTTGAGCCCCCATTTTGCCAATAAGCTTGCAGGGCATGTGCCTTCGCTGGGCTGCTAAAATTGCGGGTTCAAACGTGATGATAATGCCTAATGGGCTAAGGCACCCAAGTAGTGGTCTTAACGATAAAGGCATTGAAAAGAGATCCCCCTATAAATGGTCTCTCTAGGCTCAAACCACCAGGTTAAAAACTCAAGTTTACCAAATCAAAGAAAATATTAGAACTATAGATGCACTTTTAAAGAAACTCGCATAAAAACTATTCTCTTTGCAATTGTGAAACATAAGTTTATATTAAATTTCTTATCATTTAACTTTCTTAAATTGGTTATTCAGGTACCCTTTTTCTTTAACACAAATGTTTTATTCATCTTCAATATAAATTTATATTAGTAATATCCTATGATTTCTTAGCACCTTCTAAGTAAATGACATACATATCCCATACTATGTGACCACCAAATGTCGACTGTATCTAAATACTCAAAATGCATTCCATGACTATAATCATACATTCCTCACTACATGAATATCCTCTATTCCTATACTAAGTGCAATTTTTTCTAAGGTTAAAATTCCATTCAATTTTGTTAAAAAAAAAGTCACTCTTCTAGAATTGACTAAAATAATTTAAAGAACTCATGTTATTTAAATCCAAAAAAAAGTTTGCCCAAACATTAAGCCTTAACTATAACTTTTAAATAGACTTCTATCACATGGATAATTTAAATCACACAACGCATTTGACTTAACAAGTTGCTAATATTCTCCTATAATTTTAATAGCAACAAATACCCAAGTACCCTTAGACAAAATTCATTGAACTTCGCACAATCACTCAAACATCAATTCAATATAATACAATAAGGTTTTTACAATATCTAAAGTTGTTGGAGAATTCCAACATACATCACCTTGCATAGAGTCAACACATTCAGTGATATGAGATAGCGTTCCAAGGATCTCAATCCAATACAATATTTCATAAAAGATAATATAAAGTTTATTGGGTTAATTAAATCTTGTAGGGGAGGAGATTTGCCCCCTCCAAGATGATGAATCTTAGAAGGCAAATCAATCTGCCGCTACCTCTACGAATTGGCGCTAAGATGAGCCAAGGGATAACAAATAACTAAACTATGCTATAGAAATAAATGATAGAATTATAATGCAGAAACGATAAGTACACAAAAACTGAATTTACAGAATGATGTAATATAAAATGCAGATTATACCTTCTAACCGAGGAGCTCTCGGGTTTTGGACTCTAGCGCGGGGCGCGGATGGTAGCGTGTACATCCTGCAAACAGAGAAGTTCCAAAATCTGATTTTGTGCAGAGCATCCTGCATGCGGAATGTGTTCATCACCTGCACACACTAGAACGGGGAAAATTGTTGGGGCTCTATAGGGGCCTGCATCAATCAGACCTCCACTCAGGTATTTCCACCGCCACGGACAGCCAGATAGATAGATTGGAAAAAGATAAATAAACTTGGAAATTTGGTAAATTGGAAATAATGCAAATAGAAGCTATACTCCGCTTAATGGAAGCAAACCCCTATTGCATGCATTGTAAATATATTGGAATATTGGAAATAACAAATGCACCTAGATGATAGATACAATCAACAATGCAAAAGACTCATTGCATGTTAATGAAATAGATAAAAGAGAAGACAAGGCATGACGCCAAACCCTTCTCATTGGAACCAGGAGCGTGACGAAGCCCGTCTGATGCTTGTTGGTAAGAGCCACCACATGATTATGTAGCTTGATGTCGGTAGAGTGTATCCAAGAGCATAGAGAGAGAGAGAACAATGAGGGTGTGAGAGTGCAACAAAAGTCCAAGAGCCAAGAACCCAAGTGGGAACCCCTCAAAATGAGCTAGGAAGGGTTCTCAAACTCGGAATAAGCGCGGAGAGCCGTTACGGCATAACGTGAGCCAAAGGACATGCGTCGACCAACGTCCGACTCTCTGCCAGATTCGAGATTCCGCTAGCTTTTCGGGACAATAGCATGGCGCGAGGAAGTACCTATGTCGCGCTTCCGTCCATCCAAAATAGGCCCAAAGGGGTTTTCTAGGCATTTTGAGGCACTTTGACTTCTGAGCCTATGATGCCAAAATGATGCAATTTTGATCATAGGTTCATCATTAATGCACTAGGCGTCATGCGTAAGTGTCATAAATGCACTGGGTGCAATTTAGGACACTACATTTTGCCCCCACTTTAGTGGATTGATCGGCTCTAGGGATCAATCACACCAGAGTAGTTTGGAAAGATATGTTCATTAACCACATGTAGTGCAATAAATGCCACAAATGCAATAAATACTTAGCCAAAAAGGATACTGTAGAAACCGCAGAGCTCGAGTCGGCGATCACGAGCGATGCCCCAAAGTATCTACAAGAAAACCCAGTATTTGTTGTCATCACGAAAAAATGGAGGAAGCTACTTCAGCGAGAAGAATGCTTAAGAAACGTTAATATAGATAGAAGGGAAAAATCAAATGAAGGCGAGTATATGCCCCCTCATGTTTTGGCCCCAGCGAAGTGGGGAAAACAGGAAGGAAAACGAGCCAAAATTGTCCAAAAATGGACACAAAAAGTCATTTCGGGCAAAAAGTAGGCTATATACTCGAAAGTGGGCCCCAAGAAGGGTCATTTTTACTATTCACTGCGAGCGTTTTAGCTGAGATTTGAACAAAATCCGAGCAAAAATGCCACGCAGATGAGAGCACCGAGCTAGTAAGATCGAGGAGTTGCGAACCGCGGTCGAGCAGGGCGAGGAGCCCAACCACGTACGGCTCCAAACACGCTTCGTTTTGTCTTTTAATGCATTTTTGAATCATTTTAGTTGGGACGGCTGCGTAGGTGTCCATGGGGCGCACTGTCATCCAGGCAACGCACCTTCGTCTTCGACGGGCGCGTTTGTCTGGATGACGCGATGTCGTCCTAAATGGGCATTGTTGTCCAAAAGATGCGATGCCATCTTCTAGGCGCGCAGGCGTCGGCTGGGAAAGATGAATCGAAACTGATGAAAAATTATTTGTGTGCAGACATTGCCCAAGATGCGGGAGCATACGTTGGGGCACTTGTTGCAGACATTGCGCAGTCGAGCAGAGGAGTTGTCGATGGCCGACAGGCGACTTCTCCGCAGAGTAGGTTTGTGGTGGACGTTCACCTTGCCCGAGTTTCAGTTTCACGCCCTGATGCTACATGGGTTGATGGAGAGGTGGGATGCGGACACCTTGTCCTTCCAGCTGCCCACAGGAGAGATGACTGTCACATTGATCGATGTCTACCGCATCCTATGACTTCCCATCCGAGGGGAGCAGGTGTCACCAACTATCCTATCCGCAACGGAGTTGGTCAGACAGCAGGAGTGGGCCCTGGGGCGGTGGATAGACGCCACAAGACATATATACCTACGAGCGTTGGGCCAAGGACGAGTGTCGATTCCCCTAGTACGACGCATCATGATCGCGGCTGTCACACGGCAAGTACTAATAGACGGTCGTGGCTCAGAGTTGACTGCAAGGTTTGTTCCCTTGATCCAAGAGATGGAGGAGATGGACGGTATACACGTGGGGTCGCAGCATGCTAGCCCACGTATACTATGAGTTGTCACGATATGTGCACCACGAGTATCAAAGTCTGACTACATGCACACTTCTATAGGTTTGGACTTTCGAGCACATCACTTGCACGCAGCCAGTTGGATTTCAGATGCCCATGCCATGGGCACACGCATATCCATTACGGCGTGGAGGATGGCGGATGGGAGACTTGACATACTAGAGGATCACCTTCGACCAACTCGGGATCGGAGATGTCATCTGGCAACTATACCAAGATATAGGGGTCCGGACCACAAACTGCACACAACTCCCATGGATGCAGAGAAACTGTTTCCTACTCAATCGCCAGGACCATGTGGTGATGTCGTACTACTGGCGATGATGTATGCAGCAGTTTGGATAGGGGCAAACGATCCCACCTGTCGCATCTACCTACGCACGCTCGGCCAGGAGTGCGCTACGACTGCAAGACCTGCCCCATCCCACCTTGGGAGATGTTCAAGACAGTTTGCAAGGAAGTGACGATAACGACATAGCGCCGCAGCTTGATATAGACAATGTCGGAGTCACTCCAAGTTTTGCAGGTTGGTGCAGCAGGTTGGGCCCAGCACCGATTTTCCCACCAGGTGCAGTAGGAGATGTCGGAGCCCTGGGAGGTGAAAGCGATGAGCAGGCCTCCTCAAGCGATTAGGGCCCGAGACCGAGGCAAAGATAGCAGACGAGGAGCCCGAGTCCAAATAGACCTATATCGGCCGCTAAGGCTCTTCCACCATCACCAGTTGCACCACCGTCTGCGCCACAAGTGCGACCAACAGCAGTAGCAACGGCCGCGGAGGGGTCCTCCAGCAGGGTGCCTCCGCGGGATTCAACCTGGCAGTGGGGCAATCCTAGTATGTACTTGTGATTTTAGTTGATGTACTTTAGTCTTTCTTGCATATGTATAGATGTAGAGATTTTGGATATGATGGGTACTGATGTGAAATGTTTTAAGTTTGCAGAGGGCGTGGCCAAGTTGTTAAGCTTCATCCACCAAGCGCTCGCAAAGGTCGTCCCCGATGTGTAGACCCAAGGTCCTGTGTTGGACACCTACCGACCCATCCAGTTAGCAGGGAGACACGTGCAGTTGTTCAAGCCTGTAGCACGACTACGGGCAGCATATGACGAGGGTCGAGTGGAGTTGGTGCAAGGAGCATCGTAGCTGACCACTGTGACAGGGCAGCGAGATCAGGCCTTGCAAGATGTCCGCGCTATCCTCAAAGAGAGAGACCGGGCAATGAAGCAAGCCAAGAGTGTCAAGAGGGCACCTGACGCTCTGCAGAGCCAGGTCAATGACCTCCGGCGACAGGTGGATGTCACCCAGTAGGGTGCCGCATGTCACATAGACCACCCCCGAGTGCACCAACTGATGGCAGATCTCGAGGCATCACGCTAGCGAGAGATGGCAGCACGAGAGAAGTTGATGACATAGCGGGAGACTGTCACTGAGTTACGAGGAAAGTTGAGGGGCCTACGACCGCGGAGCACTACTGTTGCGAGATCGCAGTCGGCCTCAATTAGACAGCCTTCTCACCGAGACCAGGATCCTCCAGTGCCAACGACTCACCCACCAAAGCAATCATGAAACATTTTTTATTCACTTCATGTACAACATTTTTTTGTGGTATATGTACACGGATGTATTGATGTATATCAGAGACACATATGACAGCATCGCGTGTTCTTGTAGTGATGCGATAAATGTACATTGACACGATACATTATACATATATATATATATATATATATATGAGATTCGACATTGTTATTCTATCTTGTGTCCTCATGGATGGATGTTATTTTATATGCTCATGTGATGGATGACTTAGATGTAGATGCTTATCATGATTTAATTTACATATGTTCATATGCATGATTAAATCTTATGATGATCTATGTAGAGATATAACTCATGTACATTCACGCACGCACACATGTGGATGTAACAATGCACAGTCACTTCATAACATAGAGATGAATGTTGTGTCGATGAAGGATATGTGTCAGGACATGACCCCCCCCATAGGCATCTAGGTATCACACGTAAGACACATACTACGCATTTTCTACGCATAGTATCTATGTAGGTGTGCGGCATTGATAAGTTCTTTAAGAGGAGTGCCATCCATGGAGGATAAACCATAGGCACCAGAACCATAAGCGGAGGTGACAATGTACGGACCTAACCAATTTGGGCTAAATTTCCCTCTTTGGTCAAGTGGCGCATTAACATTTCTCTCGTTCTCATAAAGAACTAGGTCACCTATCTTAATGGTCCGAAGTAGCACACTTTGGTTATACTGTTTAGATAGAGGTTTTTGATAAGCTTGAAGATGTTGAAGGGCCTTTAAGCGGCGCTCATCTAACAACTCAAGCTGATTCAAACGAAGAGTGCGAAAGGAATCATCATCAATAACCCCTTTTAAGGAGACCCGCAAAGAGGGGATCTCCAATTCAAGAGGCATAATAGCGTCAGCACCATACACGAGGTTATAGGGTGTTGTTCCTGTAGCCATACAAACACTCATGCGATAGGCCCATAACACGTATACTTACTGTACATGCCAATCTTTACCATGTTTAGTAACGGTCTTACGTAAGATTTGTTCAATAGTCTTGTTAGATGCTTCCGCTTGAGCATTAGATTGTAGATAGTAAGGTTTAGAGAAGCAGTGTTGAATGTGATATTTTTCAAGAAACTGCTCAACCTCCTTATTCTTAAAAGGCATACCATTAGCAGAAACAAGGGTAGCAAACAAGCCAAATCGAGAAATGATATTATCCATGATGAAGCCACAAATCATATCAGCGGTACTCGATCTCAACGACACTGCCTCGACCCACTTCGTGAAGTAATCTATAGCGGTGCTTATAAAGACGTGACCCTTAGACGAAGGGAGAGATATCTTGCCAATGGTGTCCAATCCCCAAGTATGAAAAGGCCACGGAGACACCTGACTACGGAGCTCCTGTGCAAAGGCTTGAATTAGGTTGCTATGTTGTTGACATTGGGGGCACTTTTTGACAAAGGCAAAAGAATCTTGTTCCATCATTTGCCAATAGTACCCCGTGTGGATCAGTTTGTGTATCAGAGATTTTCCTCCAAAATGCCCACCTCCAGAGCTTGAATGGGCTTCCTAGAGGGCAAGGGGGATCTCAGCTTTTGTTAGACAATGCAAGAAGAGAAGACCGTTGTATGATCTCCTATAAAGTGCTTTAGATAAGAGAATATATCGAGTGGCCAGCTTCCGAATCTGCACACCCAAACTTTTGTTGGCGTCATCAAGAAAACTGTCTTTAGATAATTGAAGATGTGTGTGAACCATTCTCTGAATCGACATGGGCACACATAAGGCTATCGAATTGAGTTTGATCAGATACGGCCAGCAAGCGGAGGACTTGTACCACAAAGCGGTATTTGTCCTGATCAAAGTCTGGGCCTACAAAGGAAGCAGCGCTTGCCATTGCATCTGCATGACGATTTTCCCTCCGTGAGATGCTATCGATTGTGTAAGTAGCGAATTGCTTCAGTATGGTCAATACCAAATCCTTATACTGAGATAATTCTACTACTTAACACGATAGGCACTCATTACTTGGTTTACAATAAGCTCAGAATCTCCATGGATGTGGATGTTCTTCACACCCATGGCAATCGCACCATGGAGTCTTGCAATTAGGGCCTCGTACTCGGCAATGTTATTGGTACAGTGAAATTCCAAAAGGAAAGAGAGAGGAACTGGCTTTCCTTCGAGTGAGACAAAAACCACACCTACGCCTAAGCCAGTTTGACACCTCAAACCGTCAAAATACACGTCCCACACAAAGTCCTGGTCAATGATCAGAACATCCTTGCCAAGGAAGAGATCTAAGGTGGGAAAAGAATTGTTTGAGGGAGCGTCAGCCAACTGATCAGCAATGACCTGCCCTTTGATTGACTTTTGAGTTCTGAACTACAGGTCAAACTCAAAGAGCAGCATTACCCACTTGGCCTGCCTTCCTGAGAGATCAATCTTTGCAAAGAGGTGCTTGAGGATATCATTTTTAGAAAAGACCCGTGTTTCTGCATGGAGGATGTAATGTCTCAACTTCTGAGTCGCGAAGACAAGGGCTAAGCATTGTTTTTCCACAACAGAATATCGAGTTCCATACTCTATCAAAGTACGGCCCATATAATAGATTGCTCTTTCCCGATCTTCATCATCGTGCTGGGCTAACAATGCTGCTAAAGCATTAGATGAGGCAGAAAAATACAATGGGAGGATTAGAATGGTAGGATTAGCTAGGTAATCCTTGATGGAATTAAATTAGAATGAGAGGATTAGCTAGGTAATCCTTGATGGAATTAAATGCCTTTTGGCATTCTTCATTCCATTTGAAACGGTTATCTTTCTTCAATAGACGCATAAATGGGAGGGTACGATCAATCGATTGCGCCACAAACCGACGAATGGCCTGAATCTTCCCTTGCAGGCTACGAAGCTGAGAGATATTTTTAGGTGGAGGCATGTTCACAATAGCATGGATCTTATCTGTATCTATTTCGATTCCTCGGCAGGAGACGATGAATCCTAGGAGCTTCCCAGCGTCAACACCGAAGACACACTTGAGAGGATTCAGTCTCATCTTATACAACCGAAGTCTTTCAAAGACCAGACGGAGATTTTCAATGTGTTCCACGTGCCAAGGACTTTACCAAGATATCATCGACATAGTCTTCTAATACCTTATGGATGAAATCATGGAATATCAAGGTCATGGTTCATTGATAGGTCGCTCCCGCGTTCTTCAACCCAAACGGCATGACGACATAGCAAAAGGTCCCCCAAGGGGTTGTGAAAGCAATTTTATATTGATTTGCTGGGTTAATACGGATCTGATTATAACTCGAGAAGCCGTCCATGAATGAGAGCAATGCATACCCCACGGTTGAATCCACGATCATATCAATATTCGGGAGAGGAAAGTCATCCTTGAGGGAGGCTTTGTTCACATCCCGAAAATCGATGCAAATGCTGATTCGACCATCAGATTTGCTTACCGGGACAATGTTCGAGATCCAAGGTGAATAGTCAATTGGGCAGATAAAGCCAACCATTAGGAGCTTCTCTATCTTGACCTTGACTAATAAAGCCACCTTAGGATTCATCTTTCGAATCTTTTGCTTTACCGGATTAGCATCAGGACTAAGCACAATGTTGTGTACCACAATGGACTCATCGATGCCAGGCATCTCTTCGTAAGACCAAGCAAAGATGTCAGAGAATTGATGTAGCAAGTCAGAATGTTCTTTGAATTCTTCGGGGGATAAGCATTTCCTCACTTTTATGACCTTGTCGGGAGACTTATCGCTCATGATGACGTCAGTAGTTTCTCCACTAAGGAGCACACTATGGTCTTCTGGATGAGGGATAGACATTTGTTCTTCATTGTGAGATAGAGGCACCCCCTACGAAACAAACTCCCCAAAGTATGCCTAGGTATTCAAGCAACATGGGAGTCGACGTTTATGATGATAAGAGGGCAGCTCATCTGAAAAATAAATTGAATGATTGATTCAATAATCGGATAATCCATTCAACAATATACAAGCGTATATATAGAGATTACAAGACGGCGTTCTAAATTAAGAACAAGTCGTTTAAAGTGAACTACTAAAAAGCTAAACGCTAAATAAAGCTTAAAAGCTAAATGACCATTAAACAAGGAACTAAATCTAGGTGACTAAAATATAATTAAATATTCTAATACCCCCCCTTAATGGTCATTCTATCTACTGACTACCCTACAGAAGACACTGCAGGTCTTTTGATCACAAATGAAAAGAACACTCTGCTGCAGTGGAGACCCTCCCTGGATTTGAAAATTGTTAATGACCAAGAATACCAGAATCCATCCAACCTAACGTTGGGTAACCAAACTGAAACCATGATTTTGAGGAAAATCGGCAAACCCTTTTGCAGAAGAGTATCAACTCCACAACTAACTACAAGATACCACGGTTGCAGATGTTCGCCCTGGCAGGTGCGACCCAAACTAACTGCAACAAAGCACAATTTTGAGGAAAAAACCGTCAAACCCTGAAATAGGAACCCTCGAAAAGAGAATTTACGATTTTGAGGAGAAAATCGAAAAACCAAGAAATCTGAGGTTACAAATCATCATTTTTGTGGAAAAAAAGGATAAAACCCAGATAACTAAAATCTTACGCGAATATCATGGATTACAGATGAGATAATTTTTAAGGCAAAATTATAAACCCTGCGAACAATTTTTGAGGAAAAAATCGTGAAAACCCTCCCATGATTTTTTGTGGAAAAAATCAGAAAACCGACAGACAATTTTTTAGGAAAAAATCATGAAAACCCTGGCACCTGTAAGACGAGGTCTGGCCTAAATCAATCTGATCAAGGCAACAATATCCAAATATCATGAACATGCACTGTTTCCAGGTGTTGTGACAGTTGTTGAACTTCTGTCTGTGTTCCAACATGATGTTAGTCAAAGATGCCATCACAAAAATGGAGGTTGAACGAGGTCAACCTAGTGAAAGCATGAGACAGAAGAATCTGATTCAAAAATCAAAATAGAAGCAGCTGCACAAAAAATCTGAAACCCTGGAGGAGAATTCTGGCACAAATTCCAAGGTGCAAATTTCAAGGTTTGGAAGAAACCCAGAAATTAAAATTTTCTGCACACTTAAAACAGCATAAATGGTGCCCAAAAAACAGCAAAATCCCAACGTCCACAGAAATAGCAGAAATTGTGAACTGTTTTTAAATTCCAAGGCAAATTTGCTGGCACAAAATTCGAGGTGGGGAAAACGAGGCACCCAGAAAAATCTGAGACCAACCCAAAAAAGCTCTCGAAAAACTCACCAAGAATCTGAAAACAAAATACAGATCCAATGGCTCAAAAATTGAGGCACGGAAAACGATGCACCCAGAACAATATGACAACGACCCAGTTGAGGTCTCGAAAAACCCACCAAGAATCTGCAAGAAAAATAAAATTTTGACTTGAACTGAAAGATCAAAACCCTAGTCAAAAATTGCAGAAACCCTAGGAAAATTTTCAATCTGCAAAAAAAACTCCAGGTTGCAAGCCCGAAAATCTCCAGAACGCTAAAAAAAACATGAACTGCTGCCCAGCACAAAGAAATTCGCCCACGAACCAGAAATTCGCCCACGAAACAATAAAAAAAAATCTAGAAAATATTCCAGAAATAAGGGCATGAATTTTTATTAAAAAATTCGCCAAACTTTAAAGAATCCCATCGACCCGCTCTGATACCATGAAAAATAAATTGAATGAATGATTCAATAATCAGATAATCTATTCAACAATATACAAGCGTATATATAGAGATTACAAGACGGCGTTCTAAATTAAGAACAAGTCGTTTAAAGTGAACTACTAAAAAGCTAAACGCTAAATAAAGCTTAAAAGCTAATTAACTAAAAATAAAAAGCTAAATGCTAAATAAAGCTTAAAAGCTAATTAACTAAAAAGCTAAATGACCATTAAACAAGGAACTAAATATAGGTACTAAAATATAATTAAATATTCTAATACCATCGTATGCACCCAAAAATTCCTTCAAGAATTCTTCCGGAGGGAAAAGATCCAAGGGAATTTCATTAGGTGATACACCAGTGTCAATGAGCTTTGGATGAACAAGATTTAAAGGAAGGGGATCGACCAAAATCATGTTTACAATTAACCATGGTTTCGCCTTTCGACCCGTATGACGGTATCCTAGTCCGGTGTTTTGCTAACGAGGTTCGGCCTCTAAAGAAATTCGAATACCTTGCTAATTAGGTCCACAACCCTTTCCATCATATCCAAGCTGAGACACAAGCTTGTATCTGGGACCATAGATGTTTTGTAATTCCTTGAATGATGGTGGTTTCGTATAGAAGAGGTGATCAACATGGTAAGTATCACCTGGCTTTATAGATGCATAATCATCTTTCGTAGCCGAGGTGAATGAGATTTTGGGAAAGCTTAAATGGATGGGGTCTACTTTGTACTCACCAACATGGGAGTCGATAAAATCCAAAGAGCCCCAATCATCACCCAAGCATGCATTCACTTTTGATAGAGAAGGTGATTTAGCTGGGGAAGGTTTTATAGGTGTAGACTCAAGCGTTTTCACCTTAGGAGTATCTACCTTTGAGAATTTTTCTTTTGAAGAATCCTACTTCTCAGGTGATTTCTCCTTTTTAACGACTTCCTTAGCGACTTCTTCCTTCCTACGCTCTTCCTTTTTAAGGGATGAAACAGAAGCAAAAGTTACAACCGAAGAAGACAAAGTGGGTACATAATTTTGAAAGGAAGGTGTAACAGAAACTTGACCAATTGCAGCTATTTGACATAACTGCATAGCCTCAGGATCAGCCTTAACCGTGACAACTTGATTATTAGCCACAAACTTCACAAATCCATTAAGCGTAGACGAAACAGCTCCCAAAGCATGTAGCCATGGCTTGCCTAAAAGAAGATTGTATGATAAAGGACCTGGCATAACGTGCACAAGGGTTGGAAAAGTGACTGGTCCAACCTTCAAGGATAGTATGACAATCCCCACAGCGGTCTTACCATTGTTATCGAAACCTTGAATGAACAAGGAGGAGGCTGCCGAAGAATTTGGGTCCACCTTGATCTTTGGTAATAAGTCTAAACCACAAACGTTCAACGTCGAACCTGTATCAAAAAGCATTCGTCTAATACCAACGCCATTCACATGAACAGTGATCATCAACGGATCCGCTAAATTCCTCACTTCGGGAGGTGGGAGTTCATGCAGATAGAAGGTAATATTCGGCGAATCCACATAAATATGATCCATCGGCGCATTCACATCGGTCGGTCTCACAGAAGAAGGTAGCAAAATCTTTTGTAAAGCTTCCTACAGCATACCTTGATACATCAGGGCAGTTTGAAGCAAATCCCAGAGTGAGATCTCAGCCGAAGTAACCTTAAGTTGCTCGATAAGATCATAATCACTTGGTCACTTATCCGCTGGCAAAGATGCCTTAGGAAGAACAGGTTGGGAAGGAGGTAAAAAAGTTTGAGGTGGTTCAAGAACTTGCTTGTCTTTCCAAGTGTTATACGTGTGAGCAATAGTATTATAAGATGACTGTTTGTATTGCATAAATCTGGTATATAAATCAGAAACTCCTCATTTGAAAGGTTTTCTATTAATGGCCTTGACCTTCTTAGGAGAAGGACTTGTCGCTGTCACATGGATGTAAGGTCTCTTAGGCCTTTGTGGGGCCGGAGAGACAACAAAAACATTCACGGACTCATCATTCTTGCATGAGGATGTCGTGGAGGATGACTCACCCTTTACACCTCTTTTAGGAGGAGGTGCTTCAAGGAAGTCATCCAAGACTTCATCCAACATATCAAAATCATCCTTCGAGAATGCCTTATCAAAGGCATCAAACTCTAAAAGGAAAAGTTTCGACATTAGGCATACACGTCAGGTTCACCAAAATGTAGGGGAGGAGATTTGCCCCCTCCAAGATGATGAATCTTGGAAGACAAATCAGCCCGCCGCTACCTCTTTGAATTGGCGCTAAGATGAGCCAAGGGATAACAAATAACTAAACTAACTATGCTATAGAAATAAATGATAGAATTATAATGCAGAAACAATAAGTACACAGAAACTGAATTTATAGAATGATGTAATATCAAAAGCAGATTATACCTTCTAACCGAGGAACTTTCGAGTTTTGGACTCCAGCGCAGGGCGTAGACAATAGCGCAGCGCGCTGTCATCTGTACGGCCCGCAAACAGAGAAGTTCCAAAATTCGATTCTATGCAGAGCATCCTGCAAGCGAAATCTGTTTGTCACCTACAGACACTAGAACGGGGAAAATTGTTGGGGTTGTATAGGGGCCTACTTCAATCAGACCCCCGCTTAGGTGTTTCCACCGCCACGGACAGCCATATAGATAGATTGGAAAAAGATAAATAAACTCGGAAACTTGGTAAATTGGAAATAATGCAAATAGAAACTATACTCCACTTAATGGAAGCAAACCCCTATTGCATGCAATGTAAATATATTGGAATATTGGAAATATTGGAAATAACGAATGCACCTAGATGATAGATACAATCAATAATGCAAAGGACTCATTGCATGTAAATGAAATAGATAAAAGAGAAGACAAGAGGTGAAGCCAAACCCTTCTCGTTGGAACCACGAGTGTGACGAAGCTCGTGTGATGCTTGTTGGTAAGAGCCACCACAAGATAATGCAGCTTGATGTTCGTAGAGTGTATCTAAGAGCATAGAGAGAGAGAGAACAATGAGAGTGTGAGTGCAACCAAAGTCCAAGAGCCAAGAACCCAAGTGGGAACCCCTCAAAATGAGCTAGGAAGGGTTCTTAAACTCGGAACAGAAGCGGAGAACCGTTACAGCGAAATGCGAGCCAAAGGACACATGTCGGCTAGCGTCCGACTCTTTGCTAAATTCAAGATTCCGCCAGCTTTTCGGGATGTTAGCGCGGCGCGACGACATCCCCACGTCACGCTTTCGTCCATCCAAAATAGGCCCAAAGGGGTTTTCTAAGTATTTCGAGGCACTTTGACTTCCGAACCTTTGATGCAATTTTGATCATAGGTTCGTCATTAATGCACTAGGCGTCATGTGTAAGTGTCATGAATGCACTTGGCGCAATTTAGGACACTACAAATCCAATAACAAAGTACACTAAGACATAAGATGATACAAGAAATCTAGCAAGTCATCTTAAGAAATGATAAAACAATAGCAAACTATTACCACCCACAAAGCACTTCATTGAAAAATCTTAGGTCTAACCTTTCCTTCTTTTAAGTAATTGGGTTAATCAAATTTTAATTTAATTTAATTAAATCTTTTAATTTTTAAGAGGTTATCTCCCCCTATAAAACTCTACATGTCCTTATGTTTGAGCCTTAAAAAAACCACTTAATTTAACATCCTATATAAATATTGTTTTGTTCCAACCAATTGATTTCAATACCATCATAATTTTTTCAAGTTTAAGATGTGAAAATGATAACGGGACCTATTGGTCATGGGCCCAAAATGTAATAACCTAAATTAGAATTTGATAACAAATTTAAACGTCAATTTTGTTCAACCAATTAACTGACTCCATATAGTACAAGGAAAACACATGCAACAATCATGCACAATTATATTTCAATCTTCATTTTGACAAAGATTCATTGTTTATAGATTACTCTAATTCACAACAAAGATTCATTGTTTATAGATTCCTCTAATTCGCAATGTTCTATACATTCCAAGTTATTTTATTGATCAATTTCTTGGTTCTCAATTTAGGTAGAGATAGTCACAACTGGTTTAAACAAGGTGTGGATTAGCTAGTCGAGTTAAATAATTTGTTTCTCAAAATATAATTTAATAATGTGTTATTAATATGCATTTATATTTATATGTTCACTACCAATAGGCCTACTAGCTTAAAAATGTATATCTTTGCCACTATGTTTTTTTATGCATGTCATCCTTGCACAAGGGCCATGCTAATCTACTATGTTTTTAATATCGTTCCATAAAAAAAATATGAATTTTACAATTTTGAAACTATGCCCTCCCTATGGCATAAAAGTGTGCATATTTCATAAGCCTACCAACAGCCACATAGAAACAGCCCTTGCCTTGAACCTTTGGCAACTTCGTGATGAAATCCACGATATACTATCCTATTTATGATTCTAGAGAGGTGAGGATTGCAATAAGATAGCTGGGAAAACATGCTCTGCTTTGTTTTGTTGTCATTCCATACACTCTCTTACATGCTACAACACATCATTCTTAAGCCCTTTCGATTAAAAACATTCCCTTACCTGCTTGTATGTCTTGTAGAAGCCTGAATGACCAACAAGAGGTGTGTCATGGCATGCTCTCAGATTCCTTGCCTTCATCTTAGATTTAGGTATGACATACACTCGATCTTTGAAAAGGATGAGATTTTCTACTACTTTGAACCTATCATCCTTCACTTTCCCTTCCAATATGTCATTGGCAAATGAATCCTTAACATATTCCGCTATTATCAAGGCCTTCCAAGACCTTCCAATCAACAAATATACCAGTTATTGAATGAAGATGAGCCTTCCTAGAAAGTGCATCAACTACCACATTGTTATTCCCCTTTACATAGTTGATATCAAAATCATAGGATTGAATTTTACTTACCCATTTTTGCAGCCTATCGTTCAAATCCCTTTGGTTAAGGAAGATTTTCAAACTATTGTGTATCTATTTTAACTACAAACTTCCCACAAACCAAATATTGCCGGAATTTAGCTAAAGCGTGCAGTATGGCCAGCATTTCTCTGTCATAAATTGAGAAATTTCATTCAGCCTCCTTGAGTTTACTGCTCTTGTATGCTATGAGATGTTTATTTTGCATCAAGACAACCGCGAGGCCTTCTCCTAACGCATCACATTCTAGAACAAAAGGAAGTGAAATATTTACAATTGCCAAAACCGGGCATGAACTCATTACCTCCTTATGTTTGTCAAAAGCTTGTTGGGTTGTTGGACTCCATGAGAATCTCCTTTCTTGGTCAAATTTGTCAAAGGGGCTGCAAGTTGTGAGAATCCCTTTACAAATCTTCTATAATAGCTACATAGTCCCACAAATCCTCTTAGATGTGTCAAGTTCCTTGCTCTAGGCCAATCTTGGACTGCTTTTATCTTTCTCCTCATCCACACTAACACCTTGTGCACTCATTTTAAATCCCAAATATAAATTTCAGTCAACCCAACCTCGCATATGGATACTTTGGCATTAAAAGAATGTTGCTCAAGTATACCAAGCACCTCATCTAAATGTTTCAAATGTGCCTCTCGTGTCTTACTATAAATAATAAGGTCATCCGGGAAAACCAATACAGATATCCTCAACTGCAGAATGAATACCTGATTCATGCATGATTGAAAGGTTGGTGCATTGGTTAGGCCAAATGGCATGACAAGAACTCATAATGCCCAGAATGACACCTAAATGTTGTTTTGTGCAAAAGGGCTAGAGCTGGGCCTTATATGCCCCATACCCAATAGATCCTTGATTGCCTTTTGAATCTCTTCCTTATATATCTTCAGATGACGATATGGAGTAATCATGATTGGATTTGCCCCTTCCCCTAGCTCAATTATATGTTGAAAGCTCCTAGCTGGTGGTAGTACTGGAGGAATGTCTTCAAACACCTTACCATGCTTGTCCAAAATAGACTGAATTTCTACATTATAGGATCTCCCCTCCTTCGAAGGCCTTGTGTCTATAATGAAACATTCAATTGCCCATGCTACTTGGTCTTTGTGAAAAGCTTGCTCCATCCACTTGGCTGAAACTTCCATAGGTCCCTTATTAGATAAACCATGTAGAACTATCTTCTTTCCATTGCGTTGGAATGAGAATTCCTTGGTTCGATACCTCTACTCATATTAATCAATTAAGCATAGCCATTGAACTCCTAGAACCACTTTCATATCCATGCTGATAATATAGAAGTCATCCTTCATTTTATACTCCCACATCGTCAACTCCATTCGAGGGATTTTCTTAGTACAAGGAAAAACTATGCCACTAGCAACTTTAATATGAAAACCTTCAAACTCTTTTGCCTTTAAGCCCAATCTATTCACTAATTCTTCATCAATGTAAATATAAGTAGCCCCACTATCAATAAAAATGTTACCTTTTGTCCCTTGAAGACTCCTCTTACACAAAAAGTGTTATATTGTGGTGCTTCTAAAAGTGTTGCAAGTGTACCTCCTGAATGCTCTTTCCTTGATGTTCATGTTCCATCTCTTCTACCTCTTTTTTTAGGTTCAGCGTCAACACTTCCCGTATCTTCATCAGACACTACCTCTATGTGATGAATTTTCCCTTTACCCAAGCACTTATGCCTAGTTGTCGAGGCTCTCTGCATGTAAACCATAGCTTCTTCATTCGTAGCTCATTCTTGGATACCTCTGCTTGACTTGGCTTGGAGGGTGATGCCTTGGTAATTGGTATATTCTTTTGAAAAGACCTCTTGGGCGAAATAGGAGGTGCTGCCCTCTTGGAATAAAATTTGTCCCTAACCACTGAATCCTCTAAATTAAAGGCTCTTGTGATGGCTTCTTGCAATGTATTTAGGTTAAGGGCCCTTCCTAAACATTTGAGAGGTTCAGCTAAGCCTTCTACAAATAGGACTACGAATCTTCTTTCAGTTACATCAAGAACCATTACTGCAAGTCTTTGAAATTATGCTACAATGTCCTCCACTTTACCTTCTTTCTTCAACTGTGCCAAATCCCTGAAGTGAATTTCTGGATCCTTCCTATCAAACCTTTCAGTCAACCTCTGGCTGAAGTCCTCCGTGGTATTTATGGAATCATGCCCTTGGGTTATCATGCCATGATACCACCATTCATGGGCTATCCCCTCAAGGTGTAATGAAGCAAATTTTATAGCCTCTCTTCAAACATTGGGTTTAATGAGAAGTATGTATCTAGTTTATGCAAACACGCCCTTGTTTGAACTACCAATCCCATCAAAATGGGGATAGTAATCTTCCCCAAACGGTGCTGAATATCTTTTCTTTCTTCATACCTTCTCCTCCAATACCCACCTCTTGTTTTCATGTCATAGAATTTGGTGAAGGTCATATCATTGAGAATAGGAATGCTTAAGGCATCGTATTTGTCATTAAGCCTATCTATTTCATTCACCTAATTAGGTTGCTCTTCTTCTTTGCTAGTTGTTCCTTCCTTTTTCAGAAATTTAGCCCTGAACGATCTAGTATTAACTGAAACTTTCTCAACACAAGCTAACATCTTTTCTCCATCAAAATTGATCGCTTCAGCCCTATTATGTGCAGGTCTATCAGTACTCTGTTGTTGGTTTAATTCCCTTAAGAGTTGGACCATCTCTCTCATGGATTCTGACATGCTATTTTGGAATCCTTCAGTTCTCCTGACAAATGCTTCAGTATTAACATCCTCCTTGTCACCCATGGCAGTTCCCTTCTTTTTCTCATACAGCTGGCAACGTTGTTCCTCAAGTGGGCAGGAGGCCAAGCTCTAATACCACTGAAATATAACATCCTGAAAAATACTTACAATTCCCCAACAATCACAAGTTATACAATAATATTCATAGAACTGGAATAAACTTTAACTACTCAGATTTGATTTTCTCAGTTAAGTCAAGAAACAATGAGCAAATACAGAATAGTATCTCAAAATGTAATCAGCTCTTAGAGTTCTCCAGTACACAACTGCATGATGCTTAGAATACCAAAAACAACTGACTGCTATAATTCTTAAATCATTCACCCAGCATACATATCAGGTTGTACAAACTCTTACTGGTAAGAATGTCTTCAAATGTATGAGGGCCCCTAAGACATATATGAAAGCAGAAACTCTTGACCTGGAACCTCCCATTAGCACTTCCGTTTATGATGAAGATGCCAATAATAAGATTCAATGCTTATGTTCAGAGATGCAAGCACCAGTCGCACTTTATGTTGTCTGCTTGAAGCGCTGGGAAAATATCTTTTCACTCCTGGTTTGGCTCTACTGGTTCCAAATATCCGCCCCCAGATCCACTGTCGGGTCCTTAGATATCATGTGATTCACCTCATAGCTATGACAAAGCCTTAAGGTCCTTGAAAAGTGCTTCCTGTAACTTCTGTTGCTGATCGCACCTATCCGAGATTCTAATCAGATCGAACTCAAAAATAGTTGACTACATATTTAGTGACAAATGCAAAGATACTTGAAACTTGCGAAAGGTTTTTGTCTTACCAGGTATGAGTGCTCAAGTTGGCATCTGAGATCTCTTGCTGCATTCATTTAATGCAAGGGAGAGAATAAACAAAGTACAACCAACTAGAAGCTGTGTACAAACTAGAAAAGATTATCTCTTATTTAAGCCAGTTTTAAGACTATTTTATACGACATATCTACCAGGAATCAAATCAGGCAAAATGGTTGTGATCAGTTTGAAGAGATCATTGTCTCTAATCAAGGATATAGCTAGGTTGGCTTGAATCATATGAACTTTGCAGATTTAATTCACGCTCCTCCTAAATGGTCACAATGGCAATTAGTCTCTTCAACAACTCAAGCGGTATCCCTTCTGTCTCTTATGGATATTTATAGCCTCTCTATGATGTTTTTCTAGACAAGAAGGTTGACTAGGTGGTGCTCAATGGAATAGAGTGTGCATGAAGAAATTATGAGGTTTCAACACAACTGAGGTGAATTTTTTTCCAACAAAAACTTGGAAACAAAAGCCTCTATAATGGAAATGATTGGGATTAGGAGGGTTGACAGTGGACACATTCACAATCATATTTTGGTTGGCAACTTCTTGAGCTGATTCATGCATCTCACAAGCAAGAAAATGTTAGGTAAGCTCGTTGCTGGTCATTTCTTGCAATAATCCTAGGTGAAAAGGGCCCAAGCAGCAATTTCAAAATATAACCGCAAACGCTCACTCCAGTCATGCAATGGCATCTTTGATTGGGGGGAACTGAAGACCAATGGCAATATGCACAAGTGCATATAATTGTTTATCGTTGAGCATTTGAATCTCCTTTTGATTGAGCAGCTTGATCATTTGAACAAAATTATGCAAGGGCTGCTCATCCACCTATCTACATATGCATGTAATTTTTTTGTATTCTCTATGAATAATTTTTGAATTTTAATTGAAATATATATATATATATATATATATATATATATATATATATATATATATATATATATATATATATATATATATATATATATATATATATATATATATATATATATATATATATACATACCATATGCACAATATTCCTAAGGAACCTATTAAGACTTATTATCCTCCTTAAACATGACTAAAAATTTTCATTAAATATTATAATTTTAATATACCATAGGTAGCCTATACTTGTTTAAAATATTAATATACAAAAAAACATAAAATTTATACTAAATAATCATCCAGAAATAATAATATTAAACTATTTAAACTCTAAATCTGTATATAACAATATTAATTTAACCCAAATGACATTATAAACCATTTCCCTTTATTTAATTCATAATTTTTTTCTTTTCTAGTTTTAATGTCCAAAATATTACTCTTTATTCCTCACTATTATTACACTACTAACAATATCCTAATGGTTTTACTCATATTTATTTACTCCCTTTAATCATCTTCTACTTCTCTTTTAATATACAAAAAAATATTTAAGTACTCATTTAGTTTAATATTTAATTTATTTTAAATTTAAACCACAATTCTTAATTATATTAAATTTATATTATACTTGTATTCAACATTTATACCTTTTTTATATAAAGGTAACACCCCAAATCTTAATAAAATTATTATTATATGACTGTTAGAATACCTTCCAACATAACCACTCTTTTTAGTAGGTTAGTAAACAACATTATATACTTCACAAATATATATTTTTCCTAGTTTTAGCTTTAATACCATTTAAGCTACTTTTTCCAAAGTAGATAAAATCAAAAGGATTAAAATGATCAGAGCTAATTTAATTTAATATTACAGTGTATCTAATATAGTTATTACTAGAGTTAAAACAATTTAGAATATGCAATTATATCACAATAGATGTATATAACTAGTGTACATTACAACATGTGGTAATTTAGTAAGAACTCTGAAGTAAATAATTAGCAAACTAGACTAGATAACGCAATCACATAGTTCAAACAGATTAATATCAAAATCATATATCGATTGGTTTTCCATTATTTTTAATAATACTAGCTCAAATAACTATCTAAGAAAACTCTAGAATTGGCAACTCTCACCCTAGGAAGCTCTCAATGGTTTAGACCCTCTTGGTTATGACACACTTCAAGAGGAATAGTTCTATTCAAAATACAGCATGTAAAACATGCTTAATAGAGCAAATGCTCAACACAAAACCCTAGCCAACATAATATCATCTATAGCCTATACCCTGAATTAGACACTCTATGTATGCCCCTTCTCCAATGTCCATGGTCTCCCAAACCACCTTCTTCCTTTAGTGTTCTCCATGCCCTTTCCAAGTCTCATATAAATGATTTATATAATCTTTCAAGGGATTTATACAATTAATAAAAAAATAATTATGTTCCCATGTGCATCTTTTGGGACTATTCTTTCTTGATAATCACTTATTTATTACCTTTTCCAAACATAATCATATACAACTGGTATAACATATTTTTTACCCCTTTTAATCTTAAGGTTTTTTACATGATTTTACTTTGATCTTGTTTTTAACCAAAGAGGTAAATAACTTTTTTTTCACTTTGGGGAAAAAGTCCTATAACAAATTCAAGTATACACATATGCAAATAAACAAATATAGTCATTCCCTAACATTGCCATAAAATGGCTCCCTGGATTGTTGTCCCTGAAACACACCCCACTGTCCACATCCTAGAGATGTGGTGAACATACGAAAAAAATTAAACAGGACTTCCTTATCGACTAGATCATCTCAACTTCAGAATTTGATTATAGTACCATCCATACATGAACACATTTGTCATGATAACCGGTACACTTCAACAAATTGATGCAGATCAGACATTTAATAGATAAATGAGAGAGAGAATACAGTGAAGATATTTGAATGCTATATGCAAGTCTTCCAATAAAGCTTCCAAATCAATGGTTGACAGAAACAAAGGGTTAGAGGTGCAAAATGATGCAGGTTCCAGAATTAATGGCTCGAACATGCAAAGGATTGCATTACTTAAAACTATTTGTCAATGGATTCTATATTGGCATCTATAGTCCTGCCCTAGCAAGTGATAGTTGTCTCGATTTTAAAACACCCTTCCTTAAGCAAGAACTTCTAGCATAGATATGTGTACCACAAAACACAAACAGCACAAACTGTGACTATGCTATGACAACTTTCTAATATATTTTAGATGCTAAGGAAACAAAGGAATTTGTTTACTTGCCCCCTTGTCAATTCTCTTTTATAATACAAGTGAGTGCATGGAAACAATCAAGAAGAAAATTTAGGTTAAGGCAATGTAAAGAACCTGCGACGCAGAGAAAAAGAAATCTCCTGCAAGCTGGCAAACCATTGTTCATCTGTGAAGAATCTCACAATTGTAGCCAGGCATTCTTTCAAAAGGCTGAAAAGGCAATGAAGTTGACGCTCTAAAAAGAACTGAATCACCATGACTGCAAGTTCCTCTGCATCAGAGGTTGCTAAAATGGCTCTTGACCTGCCAAATCACAACCACCCTAAATTATTATCCATTTGTAAATCAATAAATATGTTGCGTTCTGATAAAACATATGATGCTGGCCCTTTCACATGGAGATAAATTTGGAGCAAGCTACAGAAAGCTCATTATTCTTTTCTACACGAGAAAACAATGTTTCATAGAGAAAACAGCAGAACAAGAGTTGGCCAAAATAAATTCTTTGATTATAAACTTCATACACATCTTTAACTAAAAAAGAAATTATAAGTGGAATTTTATTCCAAAGGCACATGACAAGGGCTGGATCAAGGACTGGATATAGCATTATGATGTCATAGCAAGATCTGTTTTGTTTCTCAGGGTGTATCAAAAGCAACTGTTACAATTAGATAGAATGCATATAAGGCAGTGGCACAGGAGATTATAAAAGTGAAGAGTCTTTGGCAATCTCAAATTTTTCACAATTACATTTGCAAAAAACACATTCAATTCTGTATACCTCATCAAAGCAACTCAATATGAAGGTAGTAAAATTCTAATCCAATGGCACTGGTTGAAGATCAGCAATTGCCACTCAAAAAAATTCTTCATTGCTTTATCCATGACCCAAGAAATCAAACCACTTAATCAAACAACCAAGAAGTTATCAGAAACAAAGGTGAAACTTCGAGCATTTTGCAATTACAAAGCTGCCAAAACAAAGTTAGGTGGTTCCCTTATTGTCACAGTGGTTTTGTATGTGATAGTGGTAGTGGTAGTGGCAGTGGCAGATGTTTCGTGACAGTTGAGCATGTGCCATGCAGTTTTAGTAGTGACTTGAGAATTTCATCAATGACGCCTATAGTGAATTTACTGCAAGAAGACAGAGTAACTGTAGATAAGGTGACTTTTCGCTTTTCCCAATGCATGGAGCTCATTTAGTGCACAGATTGGCAAAATATAAGGGAATTAAGAGAGAACCAGAGAGTTAAATGGATTGTAGGAATAAGATTTGTCGGTGCATAGAGTTGCAGAGTGGGTGTCACAAATAGGAAGAATGTTGTATATGCTTTACCTGAGCTCATTGAAACTAATATGGACCAGATGGAGAGGAAGCTGAGCTTACCACTTAGAACTGGTTTCCTCACACCTGGGTTTGTAGGTTAAAATCTTCATGTTAACTGTCTTATGGTGGTTGTACTTCGGTTGTTTCATTTTTGTTTCATGCAACTACATTACAGTTTCATTTCCAACAATTTAAGAGTATTAATTCCAAGAAAGGTGATGAATGACAAGCTCCTTATGAGAAAACACACTAGAAATCACCTGTGCTTATAGTCCAACCTGAAACCTTATGGGAAAAGGTGACATGACAATCCTTGAGACAGTTTGTGGACAAGTTTACTTAATATCTAGGCATTCAAAGCAATAACACAGAAGAATCCTTATGGATAGAATGTAGGATCAGAATCACTTCAGAAATAAGTGTTGAACACCTTCACTTTAATGGTGGCTCAAATCTGATCATCACAAAAATCCAAAACTAAAATCCATTCTCAAGTTGAGCACTTTATTCAATACCATACTCCAATGCAATTAGACAGCATAATTCAAAGAAAACTATCAGAAGCAGCCTCATGATGAGGCAAAACATAGGAAATATACAAATGCTTTGTCAATTTGGACAATAGGTGGTGTGCAAAGTACAAACATCCAATCCCCAGCTCGCAATGACCACATGGTGATCTCAATATGCACCCAAGGGGGGGCACTGAAAACTCATATGATGAACTAACAAGCATCTCACTCATACTATTAAAGATTAAATGCATTCCAATCTAAGGTAATCCTAAAATCCACACTCATTCAGTATCAAACCTAAAACTTCAATGCAAATGATAATTACAAGACAAAAAGTGTAGTCAGAAAACTATGCAACATCCAACTCAACATTTCAAAGTCAAAAATAACACAAAGCATCATCTTATCCTTGGCGAGTATCAATGCACTAGGTGACAAAAGGTGACAAACTTGTACTTGCCAAGTACTCACAAGTTTTTTTGCAGGCCAAGCTTTTGCATATTGAACTCGCAACTTGTAAAGGTAGATTACTTGGTGATTTTTAGGGCCTAAATTGCATGAGTACTCAATGTGCCTTTTTAGTATTTTCATAACCCTTTTTTTTTCACAAAACTGTAATAAATTAGAAATACCGAACAGCAGCTATTGAGCTTCATTAATTATCAAATATCATGGTTAAGGAAAAGATCTGAAATTCATAAATTCTGATGCAAGGTATTGCAAAAGACCTTTTTCATATGATATACAAATTACATTGATAATAATCAGCAACAATAAATACCATAAATTAATTTGGAAACCCTTAAACATAAAAAGTTATTAGCTGTTATTGCAGCAATCTGAATATTGATAGATATTATTTATCATAAATACTAAAATGAATACTTATCACAATGACTAGGCACTGTTGCAGCATTTTAGTGTCAATGTAGTGGTACTATAGCAAACTGAAACTAAAATTAAATAGTGAACTTTTTGCACAAATGTGATCCTTGGATGGAATCACCTAAAATGGACACACGAGTTTTTGATCTCCAATCCAAAATAAAAACCAAAAAGGTTTTTGTTCTCCAAAGATCTGCACACCAAGGGTTTTTCATCCTCAAAAGACAATATGCCCACAAGTGCTCAAGCTCTGAAAAAGAATTTAATTGTAATCACAAAATGGATGATTCCTCAGATCAATCCACCCTTCCTTCTATAAATTCCTTTTGGGCCCCTTAATTTGAATTTCTTTTTTTCCCTCCTAGAACTCCCTCCGAAAAGTGTTTAAAAACACTTTTTAAGTTAAATATTACATGAGACCTTATTATATTTAAGTTTTCCTTATAGAGTATAGTAACTGGGCCCAACTTACAATATTCTTATTAATCATTTTCCTAACTTATCCCTTAGCCTATGAAAAATAAAGAAATAGGTCGTCTATTAATTTAATTAGAAAGGGGGACATGACAAAAAACTCACTAGAAGCATAGTTTGCATATTGAAACTCACAAAGCCGCACAATGGTCATGTGTTTGTTGTTCAAAATGCATTTATTGCACAAGTTAAAAACTATTGCTATCCTAAAACCCTAAATCGCATGAGTAATGTGTGAAATCCTAAATCGCATGAGTAATGTGTGTGTGTTATCTTCATTTTACACTATTTGTACAAATTATGAGATTGTTTTCACATGTGTCGTCATAAAAAGCTTCTCTTGCCTGATTAGGGTTTTAATAAGCTCAATTTCAAAATCTTGAATGTCAATCTATGGTACATAGACCATAGCAGCAAAATCGTTTGGGCAAAAAATCGGCAACAAATCAGGAAAAAATCAGATCTAAAAAAATTTGTATATTTTTATTATATTATTATAAAATATATAATAATAATATATTGATATTAATATATTTTATAATAATATATTAGTATATAATACAATTTTAATACTATTATACAGTAGTAGATTACTATTAAAATATTATTATTTTATCAGTGCAACTGAAGTTGCAATTCCATGTCAATACGAAGATCTCTGGTTTGAATCTTCGAACCAGCTCATTGCAAGGATGTCTCGACAACATCTCTAGAGGCCTGTCCAGGTGGGAGTCTGTTGATCGATTACCCAGGTGGTTACGAGCTGTCAAAGATGTGGAGAGGTGTTAATGACCCCACAGAATGCGGCCATAGACGTTCACTGGCAGTTAGGTCACGAGGGTCATGACATGGAAGACAAAAGGTGTAAGGAGATGGGAGACGGGAGGCTTGGCGATGTAGGGGAGCAGGCGTTCGAGGAAGCAAGGCGGCAGATGGAGCGATAAGGGGAGAAAGAGCTAGGAGGCGATGCAGGGTGTAAGGAGGTGAAGGCAGGCACAGGAAGAGTGATAGGAGAGGCAAGGTGTGGCGGTGTACGGAGCAAGCATACAGAGGAACGTGGCAGAATATGGTGGCCGATGGTGGAAAGGAGTAAGGAGAGCAGCAGTGAATGAAGGTGGAGAACGGTGGAAGGACGCAGGTGGTGCAGCAGATGGAGGCAAGTGGTGCAGTGGAGGAAAGCTGATGGAACGGAGGACAGGGGTGAGATGAAAGGTGCAGAGAGATAAGGAGCAGAGGAAGGGTGGCAAAGGCGGCAGTGTCAGGGAGTATAGGGATGGAAAAGAGAAGGGAGGCTTGGGATGCTCAACATGGAGATAAAAAAGGAGATATCAGCAAGAAATGAATCTAGGAGGTGTTAAGGCCTCAGCAAAAAATCACCAGGGGGATGGGGTCACCCATTGTGACCCTATTGGTTCAAAGCTCCAATCAAAAGCAATTACCGATCAAAAAAAATACAATATGACAATATTATAATGTATTATTATTATAATAATTTAATTTAATATTATAGTATACTATAATAATATAATATTAGGGGTTGACCCCACAATGCAATGGTAGTTGAAAACCCATTTTTTATAATAGGTCTTTGGTTCAAGTCCCACCTAGGCTGATGCTTGCCAATGTCTAAACAGTTATCACTAATACTTTGGTGTATAGACAACGGTACAAGGAGGATGGAAGGCATTGGCACAACAACGGCAGAGAATGTACTGTTGATGACGACTGACATGGCACAGGGCCCGTAATGGTGATTGATCCCCCCTACAAAACGATGTGATAGATAGGCCCCCATGCACTGGAGCACGTACCATGTCCTTGGTGGATGTTGACTCAACTGGAGCAAAGGAATAGTTTTGGCGGTCTGAGCCAGTTATCAGAGGTGTTAAGACCTCGGCTCATAAAGGCAGTTTGAAATCAAACATGGCCGGGGAACATGCCAACAATTGTAGGTGTGTTGCAAAAAGGAGAGATAAGGAATGCATAGAGAGATAAGTGTTGGTTTTTTGTCATTGATGTCTTTGTTTAATTGTTGAAATTCAGTATGTATATTGGTTTCAGTTGTGCTGCTTGCTCGTCTGGTTGCTTGAGCTGCTTAAGTGTTCTTTGTGTGAGTGACACATCTGATTAAGTGCCTTGTCATCACCCAGCTATGTTTGTTTGTTTGTTATTAAGATTTATTCTTCAGCATGTGATGGCCACGTGGTTCTATGAGAATTTTTTTCTTCGGCACTTATCTTTTCTCAATCTGAGAAGAGTTGATGTAAATTAAAAATAATTATGCCTAGACATTTTTGGCTGAGCTGGGAAGTAGTCGTTCGTGGGTATCATTTTTATGCTGTGTGTTTTCTGTGCGGATGGATTTGGACACATAAGGATGCGGTCCGTTTTTTTATCTGCTTGGTGTCAGAATTAAAATCGTTTCTTCGTATTTGTGTGGGAAGTTTTTCTTCTGAACAAAGTCTTCTGCAGGGAGAATAAAAGAGTAGTGGTTGCGTGAGATTTTTTCTGACATGTGTGTTCTTTTCAGCAAAGAACAGATTCATGTATTGCGTTTTTTTTTATTGGCAGGTATCTTCTTGAAAACGGTTGCTGGTTCTTTCCAGAAGTTTGTCAGTGAGGCTAATTATTTTTGTGTGAAAAAATTGATTCAGAAAAGAGGGTTTTTTGTCTATGTGATGTGTTGAAAACGATTTGAGAAGTGAGTCAGAAAAATAATCGAATGTTTCTGAAAAATATATCTTAGGGGTGCATTTAAATCTTTTTTGGTGTCACATTCGAAAAAAACGAATATGTACTGTTTGAAAGATGGCGAAAGTTTTTTTTTAAAAGAACAGATGGCGAAGAAAAACAAAAAACGCCTGGATTCGTATTTCATGTGAGATACATTTCAAAAGATATTGAAATTTTCAGAAAAAATTTCGGGTAACTGAAAGATGGGACTGCCAGGATGTAGTGTGCTTTTGTGAGGTGCATTGTTTTCTTTGGTGATGATTTTCAGAGAACTGGGGGATCTAAGCACTAAAAACGAGTTCGTATAAAGTGACATTTTTTTTTGAATAATCTTTGATGATTGTTGCAAAACCTCTGACACATTGCGCATAATACTTGGGCCGAAAAAGGGGAGAACCATGCAGATAATAGAGTAGTCGAAGTTGAAGTAAGTTGTAAGGCGTTATAGATCGATATTTTTTAAAGGCAGAGAATATGACTCAGTTACGTTATTCTTTAAGAGTCATTGGATAGCTGGAATTTTTGTCACTGTTTGATGGAATTTGAAGACCAGCATATCTATTTACTGTGAGAAGAATGTTCAGATTGTAAAAAAATGGATTTCTTGAATATGTTACTTATGAGAAGTCACTTAAAATCTCCAGAGGGGCTGTATATTCAAGCTCACTTTTGTATCAGGGTTGGTGCCCATTTTTATTATGATAGCTATTTGAACCGTGGTTTTTTACCCGAAAGGGTTTTCCACGAGATAATACTTGTGTCCTCTCAAAGTTATATTGGAGCTGTTGTGTTTTGGTTAAATTGGTTTTTAAAGTTTTTTGAAATAATGATTCAACCCCCCCTCTCAGTATTTCTGATTTGTTTTTCAGTAAGGAGAGAACAGAGAGTTACAAAGAGATGAGGAGTGTACGGAGAGATAAGGAGCGAACAAAGAGATAAGGAGAACAGAGAGAAACGAAGAGCTAAGGAGTGTTTGGAGGGATAAGGAGCGAGCGGAGAGATAAGAAGTGTATGGAGAGATAAGGAGCAAGCAGAGAGATAAGGAAGAAGGAAAGATAAACGAGTGGAGCGGAGAGATAAGGAAGTACTACTGGCCCGAGGTTAATCCCAGCATTTGAGTAATCCCATTCCCATCATTTGAGGATGAGGTCCCTCAAATATGTGGCCTCATTGGTTCATAGCTCCAGTCAAAAACGTTCACCGATCAAAAAAAATATATACATAATATTAATAAAATAATAATATAATAATATATATTATTATTATATTAATATTATAACTATACCAAATTATATTTATATATTATAATATAGTAATATAATAATATATACTATTATAGGCTCGTTCATGGGCTTTCCTAGGTTGATCCGGAAAAGAATAAGGTGAGAGGTGAAAAAGAGGTAGAATTTGAATGGCAAAGACCTGAGGAAGGTTGGATAAAAGTGAATTTCGACAGGGCGACAAGGGGCAATCCGGGACCTTCTAGGGTTGGATTCATTGCTCAGGATTGGCGAGGAGATATCTTGACTATTGGAGCAAGGAGATTATAGGATGGCACAAATAATGAAGTAGAGGCACAGGTCGCATTGTGGGGTGTGAGGATGGCACAACATTTGTCAATATCTTGTTTGCATTTGGAAGGCGACTCACAAATAATAGTTAATTATATTATTAAAGGAGAGGGTTTTTCTTGGAAAATCAACAAGTCTATTCAAATGATTAAATTTGAATTAGAAACCTTCCAATCATTTTGAGTCACTCATGCACTGAGGGAAGGTAATAATATAGCTGATGTACTTTCCAAGGCAGCTATATCATTGAAAGGAGGTGAGCAGTGAATCAGTGTGGGAAGATTATCGAGATGTTGAGCTGGATGCCATGTGAGTTGTACATCGTCGAAGGAGGAAGTTTTAATGATTCTTTAATGATGATTTGACAAGGGGTGTCTTTGTTGTTAATAAATCACAACTGTGCACGGCACGCTTTTTTCTCCAAGATGGGGTGTAGAGAAAATGACAAAAGGTGGTGTTTAAGGTCTAGGAAAAGAGCTAGAATGGAGGCAAACTATTTGCTTCACTCAACGAAACAGCAACTTGCCTTTTTTGGCAAAGTATCAGAGAAAAGACTTGTGGGATTGTTTAAATTCAATGACCCCATCTTTCTTCAAAGTTTGGACGTGTTGCTCAATGAAGATTACATGAAATCAGAGTTCTGCTACAGAACAAATGTGGACATCATCTCCATGTTGGTTGCTTGGAGGTTGGAGCTCAGCACAAAGGAGGAAGTTTTGTGGGTTGTGCGGGCTTGTGTTCCACAACATTACACATTTGGAATGACATCCATTATCGCGAGAGATAAAGCGGGCAGCGGGTTGCAGCGCCAGTTTGGAGAGGGCGTGATTCAAGATGGGGAGGACTCGGAATTCAGACCCTTCATCCAATGGAATGATGGTGCAAATCAAGCCGCTCCAAAGGAAGTTAAGCAAAGGATGGCAAGTGAAATGAAGAAGAAAGATGCTGAAAAGTAAATGAAGTTTGAACCGGAAGACTTCTAGGTTAACGGACCAAGTAAAAAAAAGTAGTAAATTTGTTTTTGTATCTATTCGTCCTACTGGATTAAAGACTTAGGGTCTGGTTTTTCGATGGCTTTCAAATAGTGTAGGGGTGGCAATAAAGCCACATTTTGGTGGTGTTTATACTATTTAATGGGTGTAGTCGGGAGCTTTAAAAATTAATGTCTGTAGACTGTAGTTTGCACGATAAGGTGCTTCTTAATACAGTGATAATAGTTTGTAGGAGTGGTTGTCCATGATCAAAGACTTGATACAGGGGTTAATCCCTAATTTTTGCTATCTTTTAAGTATATGACTTTAAATATATTAATAAAGTATACTCTAATTACCGATCAAAAAAAAAATGTACTATTATATTAATATATCGTAACTATGTTATATTATCTATTATATTTATGAATGTTTGATTTAATAATAGTTTATAAAATAATGATAATTTGACTTAATTTGAGTTATAACTTTATAAAGACTATACAGATTAAATCTGCTCCACTTTATTCAATTAAAAATTGAATAAAAAACAAAGGTCCTCTCATGGGACCATATTGAACTAAAAACCCTAATGACCTAAAAAATCCTCTTCTTGCGATTTTGAAAATATGTTTTTTGTTCCATTGAATGCCTAAATCAACAAGCACACAAGCAACAAAATATTGGTGGATTGGGGAAGAGTCCAAACAAATGAAATTTTTTATTAAAAAAACCCTAACGAAAATTGCTGGAAATGCCCACTGAAAATCGCACAAACAAAATCTGCAAGAAATCGTAGGTAAAAACACTCATAAATCAAAAATAGACTTGAAAAAACACCAAAAATCATAAGAATCGGGTCAAAATTGATAGTCGACAAAATGACAAAGAAAAGATCGCATTTCTTACAAGGAGAAAATTGGGAATTTCATCGCTTCACGACTTTTCACAATTTTCCCAATTTTTCCCAATTATGCATCTTTGACAATTTTATATGTAGTCACAAATACTTAATCTCATATATTGAATTGTTTTCAAAATTCTTAATCTTAAAAATTTTAAGAAATTTAAGCTTTTTTTAAATTGACTAGTTTTGAAGCTTTCACTAAGTCAAAAAAATTTGGTTTGTCAAGTCCGAGTTTGCAAATTATGATTATAAGAATTCCATGATCAATTCAACTAAGTATGTCTCCAAACATCCTTCTAAATAAAGAACAAAAGGGACTTCATTTACCTAGGACCTATCAAACCCTGATAGACCTTATTTTCTAAAATTGTCTCTTGATAGGTATCATACTCTACAAGTGTTTGTGTTCCTCAAACATGGCATAAAAATGTGTTATGCTTTTAAAATGTTGTGCCATAGAGGCCTAATCAAGTAAAGTTTTACGAAGTTCAAAGGATATGCTTTTAGTGATAACTAGAAATTCCTCCGTTGCAAACAACATTCCCCAAAGGAAAGTTATTGTCAGTCTCCTTTTCACGATTAGACATGCCACCTACCTCACCACAAGGAAATTAAAGAGTACTAGCATTGCATGCTCCCTGGAGAAGAGTTTAGCATTGTAAATGACCAATTTAGCTTAGAAACCAATCTTCATCAAGGAAATTAAAGAGTACTAGCATTCCATGCTCCCTGAAGAAGAGCTTAGCATTGTAAATGACCAATTTAGTTTATAAACCAATCTTCATGCCATTAATGACATTTATAAGATGATGCTAACAGCTGATCTATAAAGTATCCTAACAGCTTATACTTGATTCTTAGATAGTTAAGTAAGAGGATTGATTTGATTTATGACATCATTGTATTAAGTTTTAGCACAAATGTAATCCCTAGATGGGATCACCTCAAATGGACAAGAGGATTAAATACAACCCTTTAGTTATATCATGCAAGTACATACATGTAAACAACAAACCTTAACAATTTATGCAAGGCAAAGGAGAAACATTGTCATACCCAATAGTTCCGCAATGAGTCATGATGATATGAATGCCCGACATCCTAAGAATGAAGGCAAGATGACTATCATCTTGAATGAGGAAATGAAGAAAGACGATATTCATCTCTGTATCGCAGGTGCTGCCTCAGAGAATGAGTTCAAGAAAGATAGTGCAATGCATAAAAGTAAGCTACATTACAATGTCTATTATGCATTCACTCCCATATCTAACAAGCTCAAGTTGTTGGTTATGCAGCCATTAAGGGGTTTCGACACCACTGATCTGATAAACAAATCCACTCTGTACCATTCATCTCTATCTTCTCCACATACCTCTTATAAGGTTCTGAGCCCCTTCATTTTGGAATCTGCTTCCACTCTTTTCCATCATCAACAAATGAAGGTTGGCTCTCAATTGAAGATCCATGATTTACAATCCCATAATGAGTACCCCTCTCCCACTCTTATCAAAGAACCAACTTCGACAAGCCTTGACAACCAGAAATACAACTAAACTTCCCTTCACGAAATACTATACATTTGACAAATCCAACATTTATGACAGCCTTAATGAGTTGATGCATGTTATCAAACTTTACCATAAATACCAAAATATTAATTAGGAAAATCACAGGTTGGTGATGCAAAAATCTGCAAGGAATAGAAGACAATCAATGGTTCATCATCAATTCTTTAAAAAAACAAGTGGAAGAAATAACAATCCTCAAACATTACCATCAAATTTTCTGAATAGGGCTGATGACAATGAACAAAATCTGGATGTTGATGATGAAGGAAGAGAAAGCAATTCCCTAGACCAGTAAGAACAACAGCTTAATACAGTAAAACAGGTTACCGATCAATAAACAATTTCACAAATTGAATTTGCTGATTCCTCTGAGAACTGGAACATGCACACTGGCAGCCAAGGAGATGTCCAAACAGGCTGGGATTGAAAATTAGAGGGCTAAATGTCCACTGACCAAACAGCAGTGAAAACACACTGCACCAAAGACACAAGAGCTGAGAACTTCATAGTGTTTCCTTTACTCATTTGTCTTTGCTCAATTTTTACATTTGCTACATCTCCAGTCTCTCTATTGGTCAATATAATAGTATCTACAGTCATGAAATATGGCTTATGCACTTCTTTTTACATACTTAATTTGCTTGCTACCTGTATATGGCACCTTGCAATCTGCCCCTACAAACACAGGCTTGGAAAAGGATTTTTTAAATCTTATTAGGAATGCTATATACACCTTTCCATTATCAAAAAAAGGATAAGATTCAAATAAAAACATAAAGAGTCCAATTAGTTTCTGGAATGGAAAGAAAGAAAATAACCATTCAAAATGTAATATATAAACAATTAAAAACTCCTTGCCAGCATATTCTTTGCAACTAATGCATAAGCACTTGTGCACACATCTGCACATAAGCACATGTGCATACACATACACAAGAATTCTAATTATTTGTACAGTTCTCAGAACATTGACCATACCATTAAATCAGTTTTATGTAAACAAATAAGACAAAGGGCAATTTCCCTAGATTTAAGGTTTTATTTCTTCCTGAAATACAGAAAGCGCATCTATAATTTCTTTTAATACTTAGTTGATATTGGATAATCTTCTTAAGTTAAACAACTCTTACCAGATTTCGTTCATTAATCATCTTGTATTGGCAATCTATCAATTCTTTACTGTGAATATGCACACCTCACTTCTAGATGGGTTGCCTAGTTTATTGCATAAATTCAGCGTTAGTGATCCCCTAATTTTATAATTCATTAAAATTTAGTATTTTTGTTTTGTCCATTACGCATTTGGTTACCACTGTAATTCCTACAAGAATATATTATATAAACATTCAGACGAGTGGTCAATCTGACTATACCATAGAAATTTGTTCTTAATGCTTTCAAATTTTAAATTATAAGGAAACTATATTATGGAATTGAATGGCTACAAAATACTTAGGCAGGCTGTCAATGTACACAAATTGTCCTCAAATGATCGCCTTTGGTAATGGCCATACAGAAGTATCCTTGACATGCAAGAGTTCAATAGGATTGAAGACACGTGCATATGTACCCCATAGTCATACCATTTGAGTGTGTGGAAGTACTATATCTTTTTAAAAAGTTCACCTTAAGGGAAACAAAGAGTCCAAAACAATAGGCAGAAAGATGATATTACCTGCTATACAGAACACACTCGCTCTACCAATTCCAGAAATTTTTATGAAAGCATCAATTTCACTCATGAGATCAAAACATAGAAATCTCAGCTAAGAAAACAAAGTTCAAAAGAGCTCTCTGCAAAATAACTAGATTATATACTAGCTTACCAAGTTCACCCCCTCAGACCCCTGGTCCTAGTCTGGTCCGGTCCGGGTCCTGGGTTTGGGTCCGGTCCAACTGTGGTTTGGACAAGGTCCGTTTTCCACCGGCCAGGTTTGAGCCAGGTCGAACCCAGGTGGACCCAATTCGAACCAGGTCGAACCCGGGCAGACCTAGTTCAAACCCGGGCGGCCGGCCGACACAAAAAGACATTTTATGTACAAAAAAAATTATTTTTTTTAAATCCGCCAATGAAAGAGTGAAAAATAAACCCTAAAAGTGACTTCTAAAACATAAACTTGGCTCATTTCTCCTCATTTGTGTTGCAAACAAAAAAATTTTGCTAGCAGGTTGAAGAAAGGGTGAACAAAATTTGGCTTCCAAAATCAAATAGGAGAAGTTGAAGACTAATTTTTGAAGCTTCAACAAGCGTTGCAACAACATTTCCACACATTTGCAACCTCCCATTGGCAGCAAGATGTAGGTTTTTGAACATTTTTTTCAACTATTTTTGTTTCACAAATTGTCAACCATGAAACATTAATTGTTTTTCATTATTTTGTTTTTGTTTTTTATTTTGAATATGTTCATATTATTTCTTGCCATAGGAACTAGAATGGCATCTACCTCTTCCTCCATTGGCACAAATGAACAATCAAAACAAAGAAATGATCCAAATTCTCCCCTATAGAAGTATGTTGACATTATAAGACCACTTCCAGGAGGTGGGGGATTCCGTTGGAGATGCCAAGGATGTGGTATAGAACGTAATAGTTCATATTATCGGCTGGTAAGCCATTTGTGTGGAATAAAAGGAAGAGGCATCAAAAAATGTCTTGGAAAAGATGGTAAACCTATACCGGATGAGACAGTGATGAAATATATTAGGGAGCATGACGAGGCAGAAGAGAGAGAAGCCCGCAAATTGAATCAAACCGCACCAAAGAAAACAAGGGGAATGCAAGCCACATCTAATCCCGATGTTGTAGAAAACCACCCCTTTTTTTCCATAGCTGAACCTCAATGTGAAGCAACCTTGACACGCAAAAGAACAAAGGGGCCTTTAGAAACCGCATTTCAAAATGAGAGTCGAGACATTGCTGACCAAGATGTAGTAAGGTGCATATATGCAAATGGTTTGGCTTTCAATGTTGTTCGATCCCCATATTGGAAGCAAATGTTGAAAAGTGTTAATGAAACTCCAAGAGGGTATAAGGGCCTAGGTTAGGAGAAGGTACGTGGAACATTATTGAAGAGAGAGGTGAAGGGGGTTGAAGATGCATTGAAACCCATAAGGGATTCATGGGCTGAGGCAGGTGTATCAATTGTTTCAAATGGGAGGAAAGATTCTAAAAATCGTCCCTTGATCAATGTCATAGCGGTGTCCCCTAAAGGCACAATGTTTTTGAAAGTTGTGGATTGTGAGGGCCAAGTAAAAGATGGTCAATTTATGGCAGATATTCTCATCTACGCCATTGAGTCAGTGGGACCCTGCAATGTTGTCCAAGTCATAATGAACAATGCAAAAAATTGTAGAGCTACCGGTTTGTTGGTTGAGGAATGCTATGATCACATCTTTTGGACACCTTGTGCGGTACATTCACTCAATCTTATGCTACAAAGGATAGGGACTAAACTAAAATGGATCAGAGATGTGTATGCAGAGGCTGAGGACATTCAGATATTCATCACAAACCACCACATGTCTCAAGGGATTTTTAGATCCTTTTCGAATTCAGAGCTATTGAAGGTAAGTGAAATAGTAATTTAATTTTACATTTTCTGATTTTTTTAATTTTCAATGTTCATAATATCATTGTGGAAGCTATATTGTGTATTCTTCTTTAAAGTTTGGCTTTATTTTTTAATCATTTTGGCATTAATTTGTGTTATAGGTTGCTGAGACCCGTTTTGCATCAAACACAATCGTCTTAAGATGACTTGTGAAAGTTAGAGTGGCACTATGCAATATGGTGATCAGCACCAATTGGACTGTATGGAAGTAGAGTAGAAGTGAGAGGGCAGCAAAAATTAGGGACCGAATATTGAATGAGAAATGGTGGGATCTTGTGACATATCTCCTTAGTATCACTGAGCCCATTGTGAGCATGATTCGCTATACCGACATGGATAAGCCTTGCATTGGTGAGCTTTGTGATGGCATTGACTCAATGCTTGAAAAAATGAAGTGCACTATAAATGCAAGAGAGAAAGACCCCAATGAAAAATTCTTCATAGAAGTGGAAGCAATCGTTGTTGAAAAGTGGAATAAGATGACCATTCCTTCACATCTTCTTTCCTATGCCTTGACACCAAAGTATTATAGCAATCAATTTCTTGATAAACCAGGAAGGATTCCACCATGGAGAGATCTAAAAGCATCTGATGGGTACAAGGCAGCATTTCTTAGACTATATCCCGATGATGATTTGCGAGATACTGTTACAAATGAGTTCATAGAATTTGCAAATGAGAATGGTCTAAGTGTTGATGCTCTTCGCCATAGATCCAAGAAGGATGCTCATAGTTGGTGGTACTTCCATGGTGCATGCTTCCAACACCTACAACCCCTCGCTGTCAAAGTTTTATCACGAGTAAGTTTAATTAATTAAAATTTATCACAAGTTTATTTATAGTTTACTTTGTCTTCATAGGTTGCTAGTAATTTTTAATTTTAATTGTATAAATGTATAACTTGTTTACTTTGTCTTCATAGGTTGCTAGTTCATCTACTTCAAAAAGAAATTGGAGCACATACTCTTTCATCCACTCTATAAAGCGCAATAGGTTGCTACCAAAAAGAGCAGAGAATTTAGTATATGTGCATTCCAACTTACGTCTTCTTTCACACAAACAACGTGACTACACCAAAGGGGAAACGAAGATGTGGGATATAGAGCCAGAGCATACTGATTTGGATGCTCCCGCTTTTCAGCTTCTTGCATTAACACTTGATGACTCGGATACCGAGCAAACTTATAGTGCAAGTGCAAGTGGCATTGGCTCATCTAATGTCAATGTCAATGTCAATGATGAGGAGGATGAGGATGAGGAGGAAGATGATGAATTAGAAATTTGAAGAATCCATTTCATAATTAAACTTTAAATTGTTGAAAGTTGAAACAATGATACTTGAATATTGTCATTTTGATATTAAACTTGATGTATATGATGCTATTATGGTATGATCAGGATGCTATGATTACAAGTTTATGTTTGTTTTGTTGTTTATATGATGCTATGTGACATGCTAATCTTAATTCATGCTTATAGGCTGCTCAAATATATATATATATATATATATATATAATTTACATGTTTTTGTACTAATGAACCCAAACCCCTTTTCAAAATTTTGCCGTACCAACGTACCGGTTCTTCGAACCCAAACCGGCAACCTAGATTATATATAGATAAGTCATAGCAAAAAGGTGATATCAAGATATACATAAAATGTGTAATACAACAACAAACCTTGCTTGACTGCAGGCAGATACAAATTTGAGCCATGATCGAATATTCACTGGTGGTCCATCAAACTCAAAATCATCTGCCATCCAAGACACGCTTACATTGGATTACCCATATTAAATTAAACAGATTTAAGTTAAAAAGGGATATGTTCAAGCATAAAAAGTGAATAACAACTACATAAAGATAATTTAACATTTTCAAAAGGAATCAATGAGCAAAGCTCACCATTATCCTCCCTTTTGGAAACGATAAGCTTATCTCCCATGCCATATTCCAAGTATCCATAAATTTGGACAATTTCTTTGATTTGTTTGCCAGAAGGAACCCAATCAAGAACACAAAAGTGTGACGCACCCTGCATAGCATATATTTATTATATCTCAAAGGCAGAATCCTACTTGGGCTCTTTACCAGTAAATCATCTTACAAAACTGGTATTAACAGCATGAACTTACAAAATAGTCAAAAATCATGAACTAAATTCATCTTCGGTCTACAATAACAGTAATGACAAAGCAAAAATAAAAAATTTAATTCAAAAACTAGAAACTGAATATATAAAAGTAATAACCTCGCTCCCTGAGAGAATGATACTGCACAAGAAGTTGCAAGCACACACCTCATGGCTTTCATTTGATGAGTATGCCACTAGAAAATAAAGATTAAAAATTAGATCTCACATGATGAGAGCAAAAAGAATGATAAGAAGCAAAAATTGCAATCAATTTTATGAGTCAAAAGGAATGATAAAAAAAATTGCAATCAGTTATAGGAAATTCACACAAAGGGTTAAATAAAGAAGAAGCTCACTCAAATTGAAGGCCCAACGCACAGTAAATTCATCACAATGACCACGAGACAATACCAATTTTTGAAGCCAACCAGTTACTAAAAGCTCTACCATAAAAGCTTCCCCTGTAAGTTAACAAATGCCAAAAAAGGTAAAGAACGCTATCGCAAGAACACACATATGCCACACCCAATAGAAAATTGACAATAACATAATCTTAAGGACCACATCTGATAAGCCACAATTCCAAAATCCTGCATCTGAGTAATGGAATAAAATGGACACTTAATTTTATCAGCAGAATTTTAGAGTGAGGTTGCTTTTCCATCACATGCTTGAGTAGAAAGAACAATAATTAGATTTAGCGAAAAACACCCTGTCAAAATATGTAGCAAACCTATGTTCAAGTTGTTAAACCATGAAAGCAGAAAGAACAACCTTGTAAAATTGTAACAGGAAAGCCAAAAGAAACAAGGAAGAAAGCTGACTTGCAGCAAATAATATTCCCAAACACACTTGTATGATATATAGTGGCAGCTGCACACCCGTACCTGGCAGTGATATTGCAATTAAAACAAAGCATAGAAAGGACAGTCAAGATGACCATCTAATATGAAGCATAACTATTAGATTTAGGTGTTTGCAACAGCCAACTCTTTGTGGATTTTGCAATTATTTTCAACAACACAAAACATTTGGCAAGAATCAAAGCTATAGGAGATCATATTTTAGTTAGAGTTTTCTTTATTCAAAATCCAGTCCATGTATCATTGGAATCCTCATCAAATGTTTTTCTCTGTCTTTGAGGCTTGATGCAAGCAGAAGTCATGATCTTGTTTTTAGTTTAAAAGAATTGGAAAATGTCCATATAATCCAGCATAAAGCTCTTAGCAATTTCCTGTATTGCTAAAAGCCAGAAAGTGTGATGAGGTTCGAACTTCTTTTGTTTACAGACAGACTTAGTTTTATTACTTAACATCGCAAGAACGTATTTTCTCAGGACTTCTTAGTTTTCTGATTGGACTCATCTTAGACTCCTTATTTTTTTAGTAATATCTCTAAGCACTAAAGCTTCAAAGTGTAACCCTTCATACACATAAAAGTAAGGCCGAACAGGAAGCCATGCTGTAATGTCCCCTAATGGGACCCTCTTATATTCTGAACTAGAATCACAATTTTAGTGCATTGTAAATACAATAGAGGGACACTACTGTCAACTAAAGCTTAACTGGAACCTGCACAACACATTAGTCAACATTCTTTATATATTGCCCAGTTTATATGAAGGATTCGACAACCCTTTCTCTCCCCACACCTGTCCCCATTATGAAGCTCAAGGAGAATCACACAAGGCGCCTCAAGTCTATCCCTTTCCAACAAGCCCAAGAGCACTAAGAACCTCATCAACTTGGCCTCTCGGCCCACACTCAGGGTTGGCGTACCTGCTGAAGCCTGGTGCTCTTGCTTCCTTGTATTCTCCCTCTATAATTGGATGGCAGGATTGAAAGGTATTACAGACTCCATCATATTATTTACTTAATCGTCATATGAAGAGTTAGTGATAGAAAGGCATTATTACAGTGTCATACATATTGCAGTCTATATTAATATTACTATTAAATTCTGCATAAGAACATTATCAGGCGGCATATATTAAGCATACAAATTAAGCACACAAATTAAGCACATCCCCATGCATACCACCAAGAACAAGGATGTTACTGCCTGTAACTTAATAACAGTTCTGATCTGATCTGATCAATGGTGATGTCACTAGAGGCTTTTGATTCCTTTCCTTTATATCTCTCAATGTCAGGGAGAGATCACACCTCTTCATCATGTATGCCCTTTGGCAAGAGACACACCCTTTCACCATTAGCACCCTTTGAAAGTGTGCAACTCTTTATTATTTCTGCCCTTTGAAAGGGAGACAACCTTTCACAATCGGATCTGCACTTATTATTTAATTCAGATCTGCACTTCTGATTCCCAAATTACCTCCTCTTAAATGAGGTTCTCTTCTCCCTTTTATATCTCATGTTTGAGGGAGTCACAACTTTTCATTTTAAGTCTTTTGACCATTCATTAACTTAATTAAATTTTAATTATATTTAATTATATTCTTTAATATTTTTATTTTATTTTTATTTTTATTTTTATTTTTATTATTATTTATCATTAAATTCTATTTCAAAGTAGGGACATTATACATGCATAAGTCAGACAAGTTATACAGAGCTCAACAAAGACACAAACAGGACATCAAAATGCAGAACACAGTCATAGCCAGCAAGCTATCTGTGATACAGACAGAAATTTCAAATTATGTCTTGACATTTATATGCCTTTGCACACTACCAGTGGAGATATAAGCAAATTATAGTAGTTAAAATTTATGTGATTGATTCTTAAGGCTTTGTTGGGAAACCACAAAGCATATAAGAATATGGAACTTAGGTGTCATTCACTATTTGTCTTTATTTTTGTTGTCAAATGGCTCTTTGGGTTTCAAACGAGGTCCTCAATTTGGTGTCTAAATTGGTTTTGGGTTTTGATCCATGACCCTCAATGGCAATTTCGCAGTATCTAATATGCTCTGATGCCCAGAAGTCGAGTGAGCCAAACTATAACATCAGGTTGTTAAGGATGCTTGCAATTTTCAAATGCAAAGATATGTTCGAAAATTATCATGTTTCTTCTTCTAAAGGGCCTAGATGGACAGGTTAAAAACTTAAAGCATATGCACATGAACATAATGATTCAACCATTGTGGATAAACAAATGAAGTAAGCAGACCACACAATGCAAACTCAACATCGTTTTCAACAAGGTTAAAAAACAAGATTAATAAAACGCATTTTCATTAGTGCCTCTCTTACAGCAATAATGCCTATTTACACTTATTAATATTTACCAACCTTTATTTATAAATTATTAATATTTGCTATAAATTTAGACAATAATTTTGTTTTGTTTTTTTGGGGACCACGCAGACGCAAGCCCCCGCTTTCACAAATTATGACGTGCACTCTCCGCGTAGGGAGATGCTAGGCAGAGCCCCCTTCTCAGTGCAATAAATGTGCTCTCCCTAGGCCATCGGCCTTCCTGATCACCGATAGTTAGTTTAGGTCCTCAACAGAACATATCATGGGAGGAATATATCCCAATTTGTTGATTGCCTATCTTTCTTTTTACACTAGGCAAATAGCACAAATGGAAAAATGTCAAGCTTATAACAAATGCCATGTTATGCGTGGTTCCAATTTTACACATGTTAAATATCCTATGTTGACACTTGTATATTTAAAAATCCCAATATATGCCCTATTTTTAGTATGGACACAATCTTTTTACACAATCCAACTCCCATTTTTCACCTAAAGTGGAAGAAATCCTTTACTTCAATAGCTATAAACTAGTGCATGACTCTTATTATTAACCACTTTTTAAATAATCTTACACGCACAGCCGTCATCTTTCCATTAGCTTTATTATCTACAACCTCCATTGAATCAAAGACAATATATGCTATCAATCACTAAGTCTAATACCATTAATAAGATATCCGCCTACCACATTATTTCAGTCACACAACTCAGCTAACCCATATGTTCATAACATGCTCCCAAGTATTCAACCTAGTTATGGCTCTTCTATAACATCACGTTATCCATCATGCCTCATGGGCAGAGTCACCTCAACACATCTAGGATGTGCCTCAAAAAATCATTGTCTAGGAACTGAACCCTCCCATTTTGCCACATTGCATAGCCCCTACAGTTACTCCTCAATTCTGCCTTTTGCATTAGGCACTCGAGTCCTACTACCAGATAAACAATAAAAACAAAAGAAGATCATTATGACCATTTGCAGAATTGACTCCATTTACTTTAAAAACTCATCAAACATTCAAATGTCACAAAACAAAGTGAATCGAAATTGAATAAGAAACAATTCCAACCAGATATGACCATGGGAAATAAGTCATCTACTAAAGGGCATTTTCGTGCACAATGTACCTTTCAGCATCAGTAAAGATAAAATCCAAATGCTTTTCATTCATCAAGAAGATCTGCAACACACAAAATGGAATAAGCTGCTAGAAATCAGCTTAATCAGTCTTTAAATCCCTACAGTAGTAATGTTAACCACAAAATAAATCCATAGCCTCTCAGGGCAAGAGATCATCTCACACTAGGTGAGATCTGTGAGGTTTGTAGATTGGATTTCCAATCCCATCAAACAATTAACAAGCTAATCTAGGACTTTCATAGCTGACTTCACATAAAGCCTTCATTTGGCACCAAAGCTATAGGATTTCAAATCCTTACCGCTAGTGTAACTGCTACCTGAGAGAAATCTAATCCCTCAAAGTATTTAGGAAAGGCTACAAGAAATGAGTAATAAAGCTTCCAAAAAGTTGTAGGACTGTTACAAGCACTCAAATGCAAAAATATGACCAAACTTTGATCAGATTTAAAGAGGACAAGCCAATTGTGGGCAACCACAAAACTTCTGCCTACCACATGTATACAAGTAAAGCTCTACACGTATTCCTAGGGGGCTCACAGGTATGTATAATAGGCCTCTCCTCACTAATGGTGGTGAGCCTGGATATCCTTCTATAAACTAACACCCCCTGTTTGTTCAACCAAGGTTTACTCTCTAGATAACTTGTATCATAGGAAATCACACAATTGTCTCAAATACAATTGCCGCTACCAAGAAAATTGGTCCTTCTACAAGACTTTAAGTCCCCTCTTGACTCGCTCTACAAACATTTTGTCCACAGTGGAAATGCATCGCATTACTCCTCTCTTATTAACAAAAGTCAAACCCCAATAAATCATGGATTTGATTGCTCCCACTCTCAATCCCACAATGAATCCTAAGAAGGCCCAAAAGAAAATTTTACAATCCCAACAATCTCTTGGTTGCTAATGTCATGAAAACCTATGTCACCCTAGTTAAAAACTTTAACACCTTCGTGGCAGGCTAGAGTATTTGGTAAGAATTTGACCAATAATAGGAGAATGTGTGGTTAATCTTACTACATTACAAATGCAACAAGTTGCTCTTCAAGAGCAACATACACAATTATGTTAAGATAACAAAATGGAGTTTAGATTTTCAATAACTTCAGGTCCAAAATCTGGACAAGCTTTTCCTATATGACCCCAAAAGGAAAGGAAATTCAAAAAAATTTAAGAAGTCTTATGTACCTATATTCAACCCTAAGGGCCTCCAACAATCACAAAGCTGCCTTTCTCATGGAAAAGCTGTTCAACAGATATTCAGTGGACAAGAATCAAAATGAAAAGGAAGTCACAGTGGGATCAGTTACATCAAAGAAGGTAATCAAAACATCCAATTCTATACTCACTGCATGCTTGAACCATAGTGTTTACCATACTTGTATGACAGAATTTAAACAAAAATCAATTTTGAAATTCCACCACTGTATTCCTCTGAATAATCTACAGCAATCCAAGCTATTCCCAACCCTTGTTACTATGTCTGAATCTACTGTTTTTAGTTTTTTATAGTCTATAGTGGTTGCATTTATATAGCCTTAGTCGATTGATCAAGGACTGACATCATGTTCTATCTATGAAGCTGGCCCATTATAATGGTTTGCAAAATAATTTGGCTGTCCGTTTTGTAACACCTCTTTCTGTTATTTAATACATTAGTTTTTTATCTTTGTTTTCTAGCCTTAGCCATTTGATCAACAAATGATTCATACAGTTTTCTTTGTGTTCAGCTTACGAAGGTGACCCAACTTTGACTGCCTGTAGCATAAGTTGGATATTCACTTTGTAACACATTTTTCTGTTATATAACAATACAGTAAACATTTTCCAAAAATATAATATTAAAAGAGGGTTACTTCAACAAAAAGTAAAAAATCAACAAGAAATAAGGAAACCTAATCATCTTATACAATAATTTTAATACAACAAGATCTAATTTATACAAACCATTTTCAATACTCAAATCTGCAATCACTTTGAGCTCGTCATTTTCTGAAAGTGCTTGCAAAAGAGGGCAAGCATCAGATCCTGGAAAATGTAATACTGGAGGAGCTTTCTGCAAATTTGAAAGCAATTTTACATTCATCAAAACAACTAATCAGGATTCAAACTTGATGAAGAAATTGAAGAAACAAAAGAACACAACGTAAAATGAAAGTAATAAACACCTGAGGACCAAATATCCGTTTACCCCATGATTCAACATTGACTGTCGCGGAGAGTTTATTCACCTACATCAAACACAAAAGACATAAGGTGTAGTGAACATGTGAAGATTTTTATTTTAGTAGAACTGAGGTTACAAAAACCCATTTTAATCATACCTGCCTTTCACATTCGTTAACAAATGCACAGAGCTGTTTCTCTTTCTTTTTTACACTCTTATCATCCTCCTCATCTGAGCTATCAGATGCATGCATCCTTAACTTTTTTGACTCTCTCTCAACAACATTAATTTTTTCTTGATAGTATTCTTGCAGAAGCTCATCCAAACCAATGACTCTGGCAATGAAAACGATTACTCTCATCAAATGATATTTTCATGTTAGCAACATTAAAAAAACTCCACTTTAATATAAAGATTAAATTATTAAATAATGATATTTCACAAATTACACTTGAAAAGAAGTATAACTTTGGATTAGAAATACCAAAAGTCTAGAAACATCACACATAAAAGACAAGCAAAACGGTGCACCCAAATAACCAACCCCTTGTCCTCTACTTGGTGCTACCTTGTGTATTTGGAACACAAAAAAAGAATATTAGGGAGCAAATATGTGGGAACAGGGAGCATACTCATCCTAGACAGCTACAGAAACACATCTTGGCTTGGGTATAAACAAGGTGCATCCAAGGCATCGCAAGTACTCCATAAGTACAAATGAGACATACCCCAGGGTACCCTCAATGCCCAAGAATACCCTAAGTGTACCAAGTACATATCTAAGTGAACACCAAGGGACCCCCAAGTATTTTTAAAATGTCATTTAGAAAAAGGAAGTTTTAAAAAACCACAAAAGATTTCATCTAGGGTTGCTTTTTCCTTAATATAAGGATTTATTTTTGTATATTGTAATAATTGATGCTTTTTTGGATCAATAGAATTCTAATGGGTTGCGGAGTAAATCAATTGTTTTTTCTCTCTTTGTAATATGTGTTTTAGTTGCAAGTGCCTTTTGGGAGTAGAGGGAGTTCAAAATCAACTTTAGCATGGTATCAAAGCAATAGATCTACGATTACCTGTCCTTTTTTTGAGAGAGATTCAACCTTGAATGTTCGAGCAATAGAAACATCACTATTGAATCAAAAACATCCAAAAACTCTAATTCACCTATCCAAATGTTGAAATCCAAGCAAAAGAGAAAAAAAGGCAAAAAATATTGAGTCTTCAAAAATCATGTACAAAATTTTGTAGTCATGCAACGTTGTGCACAGGGCCACCATTAAACCTACTAACCAAAGTCACTACGAGGTTTTCAAAAATAAAAATTAGTTACCACAACATAATGCAATTGTCACCAAAGAATACATCGGTGGTATCTCTTGATGTGTTTTTTAGGCACATACAAACACAGAATAAAATACCTAAAGTATCTTATCCTCTCTTGAATAAAATCTCTCGGATGTTGAAGATTAGCTTAAGGATCATTTGAGAAGACTCCAAGGTTCATATATGTAGGATCACTACGTGTGGATAAGCTATGTTGGTCAAGTGATTGTTGTTTCATCTAGGGGTATTTATGGTTCGAAAAGATTTCATGAAGTGGTTTGCAAATGATATGCAATGAAGTTCTTTCCTAATACTATGGAATGGTTTGCAAAAAAATGGCAAAAGATAAGGGTTTAGAGATGTTCTAAACTATCCTAAGAATGGATGGATGAGGAATGACACAAGTGAAACTCAACTAGTTGTAGCATCACCATACATGAACAACTCCACTATAACTAGTGCAATCTTCTAAGGATGTTCGTAGGTTTTCAAATCATTGTCAAGTGTAGATACCATTAGTTGAATGCATATCAATGTTTGAACAATAATCGAACTTGAGCAATTTCAAAGGTTCCAGTTGACCACACAATGCTCACTTACAATCAGCAAGAAAGCTAGTGGTATTGTGAGATTTTGCCAAGATCAAGAGGCAATGGAAAGCACAAATAAGAGAGAACAAAATAGATGATAGAAATAAACTGTATTCTATCAAGAGAAAATACTGATTAGCTGGATCATCAAGTGTTCAATTACATACAATGAATATGAGCCTGCTTATATAGGCAAGGCTATATGGATATGTGAACACACAAACATGACATGTGGCTCAATAAGAAACAAGGGTAGGTAGGGGAAACAATATAATATTCCACATGAGGTGGAATGTAACAACAAGATAAGATCAACACCATAAAAAGTGGAAATTCTCCTACACACACTATCCCAATGTGGCACAAACACCCAAGTGTCTCATACCCAAACTATTATGAAATGGATGTACCAAGTAAACTTAAGTAAGGTGTAATAATATCCATGATGAATAATTATTTACACCAACACCCCCCCTTAAGTGCAACTTAGGGGAATGCACTAAAGTCTACAATGCAACTAAGCAATGCAAAATGGATCTCGGCTACTAGACCATGTTAGGTACCCATGTACAAATATGCAAATGCAATCTCCCATAAACGGAGAAAGAGAGAAAAACCCAATGGGAAAAAACCCTCCCCCAAAAGAGAGATGATGAAAGCACACAATGCTCTCAATGATGAATGAGAAGAACAAAAAATATGTCCCCCCCATAAAAGAGAAGAAAGACCATGAAGCCCCCCCTCAATGTCGAATCTCCTGCAAAGATGGTCCAATGATGATGTCCAAAATACCTCCCCATAAGGAAGAAAGAGAGCTAATGCTGCACCAATAATGTCAAAGTGTGACAAAACCAGGTACCAAGTTGATGACGATGAATCACTCGCTGCAACAAAAAGAAGATCAGGCATGGAGACAACCTGTTGTGAGCATCATTTGGATACTCAGAAATAGCAGAAATACTGGTACAATCCAAGTCTCAAGGGAGCCATGCACAAATGTGTACAATCTAAGTCTCAACTGGAGCCATGCACCAAGTCTCACAAGATATTCCTAATCTAAGTGTACAAGAGGATTACATCAAATAGTCAACAATGACAAGATACAAAGAAGTGTGGCACATTATGATAGTGCGAGTACAACATTGCTCAAGCAAGAGCATACATCATGATAAAATATTCAAATTTGGAAACGTGAAAATGATGCCACCAACAAAGAAGCCCTGTAGAATACTATAGATGAAGATGCCTCCAAATGGAATTTCACCAAGAGATATAAATGAACAACTGACCCCCCATAAAAAGATCATGTTGACACTTGCAAATAATGGCAAAGTGGACTTCTGATTTCAACTTTACAACTTTTCAAAATGAGATATAAGAGACTTCAACAAATACTGCTAGTGATCTAAACTGAGATCCAAGCAAAATACAAGTACCAAATATGCCAAGAATGGCCAAATACTGAAAGTACAATTTCTACTTGAAATCACTGCAAACAGATGGCGGATTATGAAAGTAGATGAAAAATTATGCACTTTCAAAAAAAAACGGCACCTGAAAAGAAGTCCATATGAGCCCAAATGAAGCCTCCAAAGTTGTAAAAATCAAGATTTCACGATTTCCGAAAAACCTGTATCCGAAAATCAAAAAAATCCTGCAGCATTGTACAGATCACGAAATTCTACCCTAAAACAAAAAAAATTGCTCAAAAAAAGGAGTCTGGATGAGTGAGATATCACTATTTGAAAATTGCCTGCAAAATTATAATTTCTGGAAAATTTCCGCCGCAGCTTCAAACTTCAAATGCCTCTAGATTTGGCCTCCGAAGTCCGATTTGGATGAAACAAAGGGCAAAACTGACTTTCTTGGACCTCCTCAATCCAATGGTGACCTCAGATTTGACCCATCAAGCTTCAATAATAACCTGCAATAGAAAGCTCCAAAATGCAAAACCCAAATAGCATCAAATTTCTCTCAATTGGCAAACCAATGACACTCTAATGGCTCTGATACCATGTGAGATTTTGCCAAGATCAAGAAGCAATGGAAAGCACAAATAAGAGAACAAAATAGATGATAGAAATAAATTGTATTCTATCAAGAGAAAATACTGATCAGCTGGATCATCAAGTGTTCAATTACATACAATGAATATGAGCCTGCTTATATAGGCAAGGCTATATGGATATGTGAGCACACAAACATGACATGTGGCTCAATAAGAAACAAGGGTAGGTAGGAAATAGGTGTGGGTAGGTAGGAGAAACAATATAATATTCCACATGAGGTGGAATGTAACAACAAGATAAAATCAACACCGTAAAAGGTGGAAATTCTTCTACACACACTATCCCAATGTGGCACAAACACCCAAGTGTCTCATACCCAAACTATTATGAAATGCATGTACCAAGTAAACTTAAGTAAGGTGTAATAATATCCATGATGAATAATTATTTACACCAACAGGTATGGATAACGAGTTTCATAATACATCAAGTGCAACATGCCATCATTCAAATCTAAACACTAAAACTAACATCAAAGATTGAATTGAGAAGATAAAAGAACCATGCAATAGGCTTCAAGGATTGAGCAAAAACACCATAAATTCAGTGTTTTATTGATCCAATAGCCAAACAACAACAATTCTTCAAGTTTTTTCTCTTGCCACTATTCTAGCTCTATTACTCTCTCTTCTATTCTCTTCTATTCTATTGCTATTGATATTCGTATTCTTCTTATTCTTATTATTAACCATTACAAATGAAATGAGTGGAGTTTATATGAGACTCCCAAATAAAATGAAGGGCCGAGATCGAATGAAGATCAAGGGCCAAGATCTTGCCACCTAAACCCTAATTAGGGTTTGATACAAATGAAAACTCTATCTAGATAATCATCATCATGAATCAACCAATGAGAAAATAGCATGTCAGCACAAAAATTGAGGAAGCATCCTCCAATAGGAAAATGGAACGCCAAGTGAGATCATAACAAACTATCTTCTAGAATTTGGTTCCCTTTCTCACGTTCCTTTCTAGCATATTCGATGAATCTAGTCACCATGTCCTCTATCTCAATCATCGGGACCTTGGGTGGAGATTTCAGCTGCTCTTCCATGTGCATGACCTCGTCGAAAGCTTTGATGATGGCATCCTCCCATTCAGGTTTGAGTTCTTGAGTTTTGCTTGCCAAGACTACAAACTCAATCATATCATTCATTTGCTCTTTGGTTGTCATAATATCAGCCCCATGGAAGATAACTCTTATTCTTTCATCCAACTCCTTAGCCTCTATAACTGTCCCTAGATCAATCTTTCTTCCCAAAACAATCTATGCTACTCCCACTATCTTATCATTGTTTCGGTGCATATCATCCTGAACTTGACTATATTTGTTTCCAATCTCCTCAAAAATGATCTTCTTTGTGCGAAGTTAGATACTCCATCGTAGAAGGCTACATGTAGTTCCTTCTCCTCTTACTTTCTCCCTTGATAGGACCTCCCTTGGTGTTTTCCTTATTACTTGAAGCACTAGAATGATAACATCTCTAGCATGAGTAAAAGCTTCGGAGGCTTCTATGAGGACATGAGTTCTCCCAAGGACCTTTATGACTGTATCGAGTGTTTGCATGATGTCCTTCATGACTGTATTGAGTGTTTGCATGATGTCCTTCATGAACTTGCTTACTCTAGTATATGAATCCTCTATCCATGTATCCATCAACTGTGCTGAATTCCTCATTTTCTCCATATGATCAACTGACTCTGCAGGAAGTAAGGGAGGTGGTGTGGCTATCGGACTTTGATGTGTCAATGGTTGCTGAAATTGTTGGACATAGTTCCTCCATGCACTTGTCTCCTTTTCCAATCTTCTATTCTTCTCTATTTCGGCTCTTAACATGTCATTGACTCCCTTCAATGCATCAGTTGCATAGCCTATAGCCTGCTCAAAGGTGAGTGGACCCAAATCAATGGTCTCCATATCATACTCATCGGCTGTAATCTCTCCTTCATATTTCTCAACTCTTGGAGTGGCTATTTGCAGCTTTCTTGATCCTGAGTCATCTCTAATCACCTTTGACATCTTCGTAGCTTTCCTCTTCTCAGTGACTTCTCAAGTCTAGCTCAGAAGACTCGCTATATCATATGTTTGTTCTTCTTCAACCACTATCACCTCTTGAGCTAGTCTTTCTTTTAACCACTCTGGAATAGAAGATCTTCCCTATTGAATTTGTGCTCCTTCATGCATTTGCTCATCTCTAGGTGGTGAAGTAGTTTCATCGTTATCTTCTCCGCCTTCTTCTATCTCTTGAATGAGGTGAGTGAGATCTTCTTGTTCTTGGGATGCTTTTTCTTTGCCTTTATCATTGTGGACTGTAAACTCTGCTGATTCATTGGCTCCTTGACTCAACTCCTTTTCCATCCTTAGTTCTTCTTGTTTGGAGGAAGGATGATTCGCACTTGATTTATGCTTCTTCCTTGCAGGTTCCTTTTCACCATGATCTTCCTTTCTTTTTGATCCTCTTGAATGAGATGGTTGAGGTGCACTCCCACTTGCACTAGCTTCATTTTCATCATCTGCTCTTCCTTCTTCTAAGTGGAATGTTGGTGTTATATTTTGCTCTTTCAACTTTTCGTGTCGCACATCTATCCATATGTGAGCGTACTCCAAGACTGGCTTCATTAACTCCTTCAAACCATCAACCTCCATATCTGCCCATTTGAATTTGACCTCTTTGTCTTCCTTGACATATGCAGCTTGCAGGTATTTGCCACTATCTTGGACTTGATCGGCTACATGAAAAAATTTGCCTTATCTGATGAAATTGAGGGATAGCCTAGAATACATCTTTTTCACCTCTATATCATTTTGGACGTTCATACAATAATCTTCAAGATGTCGTTGATGTCTATTCTTCCTTCCCAAAACTTCCTTCACATTGTTGTATGGATCAAAACAATCTCTAGCGGTGAATAGCTTGAGTGAATGTAGTGCTAATTCTTGTTCGGCATCTTCTGCTACGTGAAGGGATGGGCATGATTCAATGGAATCTCCTAGTGTGATAGGAAAAGAAACACCTGATCCATGCTTGTGTCTATATGCCTTGATGTATGCCAATAACTGTCTCGCCACTTCGAGTAGCACGACTCTATTCGTTGGGTATCGCGGCAACATGTAAGGAGGAACGGGAGATCCTTGAACTCTGATGTAGATGAACTTCGGGAACTAGATGAACCACGCACCATGTTGTTCTACCAATGCATGTGCTTCTGGAGAGAGTCTTTGTTGTGATCCACCTCGAAATTGTCTCGTGATATTCACCCTCCTATAGTGTTGTTTTGGTGGATGCTTGAGCTATGGATAACAATCATACACTTTGATCTCTTCGAGTCTCCTTCCAACTACACTTGTACACATGAGTCCCGGATACTCAAAATTTCTCACAATGGAGTATATGACATAGGAGCTCATATAGAACGTTCTGGTGTGCATTAGCCTCCTTAACTGCTTAGCAATGATGTTGCTAATGAATCTTGCCCAATTGATCGCCTTCTTGTCGCAAGTGGCAGTCTCAATGAAGTAGAACATCCACTCCTCAAAATATGAAGCCTCGGGTGCACCAACCAACCGTCGGAGTAAGGTGATGAAGTCTCTGTATTCATCATTGAAGTCTATCATGTGCAATCTATCGGGCCATCTGCTTCTTCCTCTACTCTTCTTCAACCAAAATTTGTCGATGATTTTCGCACAAGCATCTAGATCGTCATCGTAGGCTGATTTAGCTCCTTCCAAGATTATGTAGATCATTTCCTTGGGCTCGGGTAGATGGAATGTCTCGCTGGTTGCTGTCTCCAAGAGATATGCGAGCGTCGTCCCATCCTTCGCCACAATTCTCCTCGATTCAAAGTTATAGTGTTGAGCACACTCTATAATGAGCTCGTAGCATTGTACCGCGGGAGGAAAGACAGTTGCATTTATGAGTCCACTTTCAATCATCTTCTTGGCTGTAGTTGTAGGTTTGTTGATGCATGATGGGTGGCGAAACTTCTTGGTGTTGAACTTCCCAAGATTAGTGTCTCCTACTTGTTGGTGTCTGTTTTATCATCTACCAAACATTAGAATAAAGTACCCAGAAGATAATTTATCCTCTCTTGAAAAACCACCGCATATGCTAAGATTGCTAGAAGATCATATGGCGATTCCAAGGTTTCTTTAGTCAGGTCTTGATGTGTGGATAAGCTCAATGGGTATTGTGATTTGCTGGTAATACACAAAGGGACTTACGCTTGGACGGATTGATTTAGATGGATTTGTCAACTAAAGCTCTCTTTTTCTCTCTCTTTCTCTCTCTTTTTAGGATTTTTGGGATTTAAGACTTCAAAAAAAAGGGGATAAGGGTTGAGAGATCTACTCTAATCCTACGAACTCTAGAGACAGTATTGGTTTGATGACCTCAATAAACCACACTTTGCTTCGCTTCATTCACGACAACTACACAAAATGGGTGCAATCTTCAAAAGGACGTGCTTATGATTTGGAAGTTAAGCATGCACAAAGGAAAGCTCAGACTAACTTTGCACAGTGAATGAAAATCATCCATTCACCAAAAGTATGAGCGGAGATACACCATAAACCAATTACTTATTAGATATTTCATTCATTTAACATACATGAAATAAATTCTAACAAATGTGTTGAGGAAACTGAAAACCTCGCTAATCATTCAAACAAAAGAGATTACAAGGCCTTAAGAGAAAGCACACAAGTAATGTATTATTTGGAAATGACCTTCATGCAACAATATTTCAAATAACCTCACACTCTCCAAATGAGAGGAGGCAACCTTATATAGGAGTCCAAAAAATTTGAACGGCCGAGATCGAACAAAGATCAAGGGCTCAGATTAATAGTTCATAACCCTAATTAGGGTTTCCCCAAACTCTTAACAGTTAAAATGGACAAGAAGAAGACAAGTGGCGCAACTGCTATTCTCACTGAGGTGAGTGTCCAGTTTCCTTCTTTGTAGATTCGATGTACCTGGACACAAGAAGTCGCACCTCCTCTATGGTGACATTTCGCAAGTTGCTAATTTGGAAGTCGACCATATCCAAGTCATCAAAACAGGTGGCGAGAGTGTCTCCCCAACCAATTGCTTGCGTCAGGAAATCTTCATCTATGCGCATGAAACTCGAAACTCTCTAGAGATCTTCCCTGAGAATTGACCCTGAAACTTTGAAGAAGTTTTCTTGAACTTTGGCCCTTAAATTCTCTGCACGTAGATGCTTCTCTCGCACCTCATCCTACTGCAATATCTCAGCTGCCACAAAGAAGACCTTGTCTTGAATATCTCTGATGGTCTTTTCAATTTCTGAACACTTGGTCTCTGATTTTCTCAAAGATTTGACCCTTGTAACCAAGGCAAAGTACCAAGAACTGAAATCATATAGGCCACCAAGCTGGATGACTTTTATGTTTACAAGATCCTACTGAGAAAGTCCTCTGATTACCTTTAGATGTGGAATAATCCTTCTCCGAATATCCTCAATTTCTTCCCAAGCTTCAGCCATGTCTCGAATTTTGCTTAATAAGGAAGATGTAGAGTCATGTGTTGCTATCAGGTTCTCAATGAGTATGTCAACACGTTCTAAGGCATCCGCAGTCCATTCTTTTACTTCTTTGAAGGTTGTCTTCATGTCTTCATGTCTTCATAATCTTTTAATGACTCTTGCGGAAGAGGCATGGGCGGAGTAACAGGTACCTCCTCCCGATCTATAGGTTTTGTCAAATGTTGAACATATCTCTTCCATTGCTCATTCTCATCTTCAACCTTCTTTCTTTTTTCTTTTTCCTTGGCTAGTCTTGCCTCGAGAGCGTTGCAAGAATCGTCAAAATCTTGGATCTCTTGGGCCTAAGTAGGCTTACCCAAATTCACAGTAGTGATTTTATAATCCTCAGGAGTGATGTTATCTTGAGTTTTACCTTCTTTGGGTATAGCTACTTGCACTGATCTGAATCCAGCACTATCTCTTTGAATTAAAGAGAATCTCTTAGCTAGTTTGGGTTGTCTTATTTCAACCGGTTTACTCACCATAGCCAAGAATGTTGTTGTGTTCTCCTTTGAAAGAGCTTCCTTAGAGTCTTAGCCTTTATTCTTTCCCTCAACCAATCTAGAATGGCTGACTACTCCATACCACTTTCATCAAACTTATCCTCTGTTCCTTTAACTATACCATCTAGGAATTCCTTTGGGAACTCAGGCCCTTCAACTTCTACATTCCTAGCAGAATTTGGCTCTTGAGCTAGTTCTTCCATTATCTCTTCCGCGGAAGGGGAAGGAGCTCTTACTTCATTATCCCCTATATCAGCATTCATCCTTTGTTCATCGGTTGTAGCTCTGACTGGAGCAATGGAGGCAGCACTTAAGATCGAATGACCCTCATCAGGCTTACACTTTCTGCTTGCATCTCCAACTACTTTCTTTCCTTTACCCCTTAACGAATTTCAGTGTCTTTCCTTTACCCCTTAAAGAATTTCAGTGGATTCTTTCCTTTTTCTAGATCCAACACTGGATGAAACACCATGGTTTGAAGAAATTGATTCATTGGTTCCCATGAGATCATATGTGAGATTGATACCTTTGGATCTAAAACACTTTGTCTTCTCCGTTGCCCACCATTTTGAATATTCAATTATTGGTCTCATGAGGTCGCTCAAATCAAAAATCTCAAAATCTGACCAATTGACCAAGGCAAGGGGCTCATTTCTTAGCTTATCAAAGTGAGGTTGCTCAAGCTCAGGATCATCTTCAAGCTGATCCGCTACTCGAAACACTTTTGTTACTCTGTTCAAATTCAAGGGAAGTCTAGACCACAATCCCCTTCTGATTTCAAAACTATCAGCTGCATTGGCCCAATAGTCTTCGATATCAGGTCTATGCTCGAATGTTTCTCCATCAACTTGACTTCCTGGAAATTTGAGTAAGCTTAACTTCAACTATTATGCATCCCTTGACAAGCATCAACTTGGATGGTATCAACGTTTGATGGTGATAGTCAGAAAAATCCTTGAGTATACCTTAGACGATTGCACTAAGCTTGTGTCAATACCTGTTTGTGAGACGTTGCCTAGTTTGATTCCACTAAACTTGTTCATCATTTCCTACATTCCTAGGCCTAGAATAGATTTCCTGAACCCTATTCCTTTTGCCCATTTTTTTAGTAAGAATTAAGTCAAGAACTACATTGCTAAATCCTAAGTTGTCAGCACACCTATTCCCCACATATTTCATGATCAAAGAAGATATTCCTAACATTTGTGTAAGTCCCCAAGTGAACACAGCAATTCACATTGACCATTGAGTTACCCACTCGTCAAGACCTAACATGTAGAAACCTTGGAATCATTTTGGTTGATCTTACCCTTAGCATCTGAGGTGATTTTGTTCAAGAGAGGATAAATTACTTTGGTATTTTATTCTGAAATGTTATGTGCATAAAACACACATCAACACCTTCCTTGGCTTTTCCAACCATTGATGGTTGATGTTGGCCTCATATTCTTCAATGTTATCTTGATACAATTGTGTTGCTTCTTCCTTGGTCATGTAAACAGAGTTGTGAAATTCAAGGATGCGGAAAGCTTCCCTGATAGCAACATCACTAATGTTTGCCAAGACTCTCCCGTCAGGTGCTATGATCTCTCGGCTTAAAGGATTATAGTGCTTGGAGCATTCTACTACCAACTCAATACACTGCATTGCTGGAAGGAAACCAGCAGCTTGTACAATTCCATTTCTCATCATCTTTCTGGCAGTTGCTGTAGGCATCAAGTTGTCTAGGCCTGTACATTCGCTTCTTGAATTCTCTCAGGTTGATATGTCCCAGGTTCATGTCTCCGACCAGCTTCCACTTAGACCTCATCTTGGATTCCGGAGGGGAATCTTTATCCACCTGAAACTTTATCCTAGGAATCTTTATCCACCTGAAACTTCATCCTGGCTGTGAGATACCTGCAAAACAAACAAACTTAAGTCAAATTCTATACTTTTAGACGTAGTTTGTGAGTTTGGTGGCTAAATAATTTGCGGTTTTTACTTTCTTTACAACACTTAGTCACAAAATGGGATTTTCCATACTTGATCATCTTGAAAATCTCTTGAAACTCATAATACTCAGTCTGATAAATCAGAACTTGGGAAGATTTAAGTCCAAGATTATTTCATTAAATCCATTCAATCATCAGAAAATAAGAAAGAGAAGACGGGAAATCTCTTTTCTTTTTTATTCCTTCTCCTTAGACCTTTGAAGAAAAAACTCAGGTTGGAACCTTAATATTCTGCCTATGAAATCAACTTTCACCTTCGAAGAATGAAGAAGAATGGGAAAATCAGAGGTTAATCACAGAAAACCAATAGATTTACTCTCCCAACAGTCAAAACTCTTCAACGATCTGAGTTGAAATTTGTTGAAAAATGGTTGATAACTCAGAAGTATACTTGAAATCTTCTTCGAAACACTTCCAACCTGCAAAAATTCCCTCAAAATTCACTCTCAACCTGCAGAAAACATTTCAAATTCTCTCTCAATTTGCCCAGAAAGTTTGAACTTTAGGTGTAGAAATGAGAGAATGAATAAGGCATTTGTATAAGAGCCCGAATTTCATATTTAGAAACATAAGGATCTTCAAAATTTGTTTCTAATTTGCTCTTCATTCATTGAACTTGGACATTCAGTCTATCGAGCTTGCGAAAAAAGTTTCCATTTTGATCTTAGTTGCTTTGTCATCACTATCAAGTTAGAAATCCTCATTTTATCCTTCCAAGGCAACTTTCTAAATTCATTTTCAGTTCATAATTTGAACTAGATATGCAAATCTCCCTTTTTCAAAAACTTTCTAATTCTCTATCAGTTCGATCTTCATGAACATTTCGCTGACATCATTGAGGAATATTCCTTAATTTTCAAATTTTGGCAAACATCTCCCTTGGGCGGACTTTGTTTGACTTACTTCAACCTTCATCATAGATAGGGCGGACTTTTTGAAAGTTGTTTACCATCATATGCTGATGTAGGGCATAGTTTTGAGAGTTGGGAACCATCATATGCTTGAGGTCTTAACCATAGGCGGACTTTCTTGATCACTTGTGAACTTTAATTGCAGCAGGGCGGACTTCATCCATCTTAGGCACCATCTTATACTGATCAAGGGAGGACTTTTTCTGACTTAGGCACCATCTTATACTCATCACATTGGGCGGACTTTGCTCATCTTATGCACCATAGATCAAGGCGGACTTCATCTCATTCAAGGTAAGGTAAGGGCGGGCTTTTGCTCAAGTTAGGAACCATCTTCTTGCAGGTTAGGCGGACTTGAATTGCTTCTCCCCTTCTTGCACATGGCAGACTTTGTGAGTCTTCTTCTCCATCATGGGGCAGACATCAAAAATTTAAGAACCATGGAGGGCGGACTTGCTTACTTCCTTGCACCTTCTTCATTATCCATAGGGCAGACTTCATCTCATTCAAGGCAAGGTAAGGGCGAACTTCATCCATCTTAGGCACCACAGAGGGCGGACTTTGTTCATCTTGGGAAACTAGGAGGGCAGACTTTACTTAAGTTGCGCACCACTTTCCACCTCCAAGACGGACTTGAACATCTTCATGCTCTTCAATCATTTGTTGATTCCCTCACCCTTGGGCGGACTTCTTCAATATCATGCACCTCAACTCAAGGCAGACTTTACTTGATCTTTCTTCATGATAGGGCGGACTTGGAGAACATTGTGGCACCACTTCATGTTTCCCAAGGCGGACTTGAGCAAACTTGTGCAAATTTTACCGAATTATCTTGAAATTTGAAAGCTATACTTCATTCATCCATTGAATTCCTCAGGGTTCCTAAAACTTAGGAAGTTGGCTTTTTGGCTCAAAAACTTGGATTTTAGAAGGAATTTGTCGATCATTTCATTGTTACCAGTGTGAATAATGCAAACCCTAGATCCACTTTCTAAAAAGAGAAAAGAGCAAGGTTCCCTAAAAAATAGGAAAAGCTTTCTAAAAAATAGCCATTTCGGGGATCGTGCTAAAAATGCCAAAAACGAAACTTCCTAAAAAATAGGAAAAAAGCAAAAAGAAAAACTTTCCAAAAATAGAAAGTTGTCCAAATTATCTCAAATCAATTGCGATCTTCGTCCTTCGGACTTTCTAGACACAATGACGATGTCTAGACTCTGTTCTACTTCTAACGATGGCTTGCACAAACTGACCCATAACGTTCAAAACTCAGGCCGCTCAAAACTGACAAACTTGGCAATACTGACGTAGGAAGGTTACAAGGCTCTAACAAAAACCCTAGAAAGCAAGACAAGGGGAGGGTCCCCGTTTGCAATGGGGTGATGTGTGAAAAAGGTCACAACACTACTTTGCTCCAATTCGACGTGATTCTGCTTTCAAATGCACTCCCCTTCATATCTTCCTTGATGAGCGCTTGGCAGGAGAGAGTCTTGTTTGATTTGGGAGCCGCCATCCTTTACCTATGAGAGATGTGCAGGTTAGAACAAGTTGTAGCGCAATGAAGTTTATTTATTTAACTATGAAATGAGTTTGCTAAAGACTGATCTATTCATTAAATGCATTAGCAAGGTCTGATTTACTTCAACAAATTGGCTATCAATCCTAAATCAAACCTGCTCCTGCCCTTACATCAGCCTAAATAAAGTACTTACTTCTCAATCCTAGAATCTAATTAATGAAGCAACTGCTGATATTCAAAGGTTCGCTGTCTTCTTGATCTCCTGCTGTTGAAGGATTAGATTCGCCTTCCAATCTGCCCGAATTCGCTCTTGTGAAGATGTTGCTACTGATCCTTTGGAGCAAATCCGTTTTTATGATGATGCTGTTGCTGATCTTTGGCAGTAAATTTGCCTTTGCTGTTAAAATCTCCAATCTGCACTTGAAATTCGCTGACTGTTGCTCAAGAGAGAAGGAATAATTGTTTGATTTGATGTTAAATTGATTGTTTCACTCTTAACTTTATAGGTGATCAAGGTGAAAGGTTGTGCCCTTTCCTATGTAGGCCGACTTTGTCAAATTAAAACCAAAATAAAAATTACCTTTAGCCGACCTGCTTTTTGATTGATTTCAAATTTGTTTTGGGCACTTAAGTTATTCATTAGTTAATTTCACTCCATTTTATCAATTCGTGAAGTTCGTTGTTATGTGGATATCGCTTCTCCTTCTTGATTCATGAAGTTCGCTTGAAATTTTTAACTCATGAAGTATAAAATTCGCTCCAAGGTGGCAACTCATGAAGTTATAAAATTCGCTCCAAGGAGGCAACTCATGAAGTTGGAAAATTTCGCTCCAAGGAGGCAACTCATGAAGTTGGAAATTTTGCTCCAAAAGGTGAACTCATGAAGTTCGTGTTCTCAACTCCTTCACTTCATCCCTTTATCGCCAGCCTCGCCTATGAAAGCTTGAAAGTGAAATTCGCTCCAGTCTCCTCATTGCTGAAGTTCGCTCCAAATCCCTCACTCATGAAGTTCGCTCCATATCCTTCAAACCTGAAGTTCGCTTCAAACTTTGAAGTCATGAAGTTAAAACCTAGAGAAAGCTTAGAGATGAGGCGGATTTATTTATCACTTTATTGCACCAGATTTCAATCCTTGGAGTGACTCATTCAAATGCTCAAGCTCATACTTACATCAATTCTCAAACAAAAGATAAGGGAAAATTCACTCATCTATCACTCAACAAGGAGCTGGCAACTTCAAGAAACTCCTTAACTAGACCTCTGAATTAACTGACATTGATATACAAACCCTACGAAGTAACTCATTTCATTCCGAAAAAGAGAGAGAGGCTAGACTAAGAGGCTAGGACTCGAAAAAAGGGGGGTCCCCATTTTGATGGGGCGATGTGTGAAATGGTCACAACAGTATCTACTAATGATACCTACCAACCAACACTTTTCCCAACCGACAATGTTAGACCATGCCAATAATTTGCACCAATTGCTATCATTGATAAAACACCAAGCAAACCTACATACCACTCCGTCTTCCACTGAACCATTTTTTTAATAATCTAGTGGTTTCCAACATCAATAAATGGTTTTCTACTTTTCTTAAATAGTCCAAAGTTTTCTAGGAACAAGCGCATATTCAATGAAGAGAGGTATATTCCAAGCACCAATTTGTCGACATCGCTGCTATACCATCCAGCAAGCCCACCAAACCCTAATTTTTGTGCCCTAAAGGAATTGCTTTTTTCCTTTTGGCATAATTTGGGCATCTGATGTCAAAAATTGACAAACCAAATATCATCGGAAAGCTAGTTCCAAACACTTTCCAATGGTGTAGATCTAATTATCAAATTTTGTTGCTGGTACACTTTATGACTTGTGAAAATCTGGTCTTCATTTTTTACTTCCGAGCTCATAACTTTTTTGTCTAGATCTCTAATTTTCATAGCTCTTGCAACGTTAGGAAAGTATTTTAAAGCTCTTCACAACTAACCATGCACATATTTTTAGACCTTATCCCAAATATTTTTAATTTAGTTTGTTGTTGTTTCACATTTTGCTTAATTACTTGGACATCTTGGCACCTAGAAATGTTGTATTTGCATGAAATTGCTTTGTTTCAACTGATATATGCATTAACGTCATTTGTCTTTGACTTTATCATTTGAGGAGGTATCATGGGTTTTACTATTCATCCTTTTGAAGTAGTCCTAAAAAAGGATACTTATGAGTCTTGGTGTCTTGGCAAAACAACATCCTGACACATCTTAGGTGGCTTAATCTTTTGCATTATCTTTATGGACTCACGCTTGAACCAAACACACCAAGGAGTAAATCAACATGGGGTGATAGCATGAGTAAATCAACATGTGGTGATATCATTGATCATGTTGTAAGATTGATCTGTTCTAGTGTTGATCTATGTGTATTGTATCAGACATTGATTGTCTCCACACACTTTGGACCAAACTTCGGAACCGACCAACTCATACATTTCTAAGTCACTTCTCACAAATTTTTGGGACATTTCCAAGTGGAACTGAGGGTTAGGGGACAACAAGAGGATGCTTCCGAGGCATCCCCACATCTCTGGTACAAGTACACTCGCAAAACAACTACATTACATTACATTTTATAGTATTGACTTTGTTTCCAATCTAAACAAGTTACAAGTTTTTCTTCAATTCAGTGGAAATAAAGTACATGCGCCTTTGTCCACTTAGTTAAGTGCAACTAGTTGGTGCAAAAATGATGAAGGAAAAAAATACCCTATCAAACCTAAGAAAAATATATCATACCAAAGAAACCCACCAAGCCCAAATTAACACCTTCGAAACCACACAAACATTCCGAGTGAACACCATTTTCATATTTTTTTGTAAATCCTTGTGGGCATGTCATAAACCAAACAAGCATTGAAAGGTTGCAAGTCTTTTTAAGTAACTAAAATTGTCCCTGGTATGTTAGGGAACGGCTAAGCGTCCTCGAGAAAAATGGGGGACATTTGGATGTCCCCTGGCCGTCTTGGGGGCAATTATCTATCCCCCAATGTACCCTGCAGCATTTTTGTCATCTCAGTGATGTTTCCTAAATTTTGACAAAAATGGGGATGACGAGGGGACATTTCCTAGGCATCCCCAAAATGTCCCTTATAGGGGACAGGGGTAAAAAGGCAAGCAACGTGTTCCTAAGGAGCACTGCCAGAAGTAAGCCTTTGATTAGATGGAGGAACCATGTAACTCAATTTTAATTGCTTTGAAATTCTCAAGAACTTCCAATTTCATAAACTAAGGCATGCAAAGGCCCTACACCTGCCAATATTTGAACTTGACTTGTTCGCAATACCCCATCTCGACCATGAGACTGCAATTCCACAACTTCAAGCTCATTACCTTAACACTTGTCATCAAAATTAATTAAATAAGGCGAGTGTCATGTCACAAATTCCTTGAAAAAAGTGAAGAAAGAAAAATAAATTATAAGAATATCTGCATGTGCCTAAAGTAGATAATTCAAAGGCTCGCAAGAATATCCAATCATAATTAAGTTGTCAAATTTTGAAGAATCGCAAAATAGAGCGATATGTGTAGTTATTCAAAATCTAGGGGCACCCAACAATACAAAGCTCCAAATCAATCATCTTATGAATTGAGGTGTAATGGAAAACACTCCTAGGAGCTTGACCTTGGTTCATATCCATCTTGCTGCTATAAATCAGTCCTCAAACACATCAAACATGTGATGTCATTGAGGTATAACGCATTTGGGCTATGTTTCAGAAAAAACAAGATTTAACATATTAAAATAGGTCCAAGAAGGATTCAGACTAAGCTTTCTATTCACCAAAAAGAACCAAAAATTCAAAAGCCAAAGAAGAAAAAAATTGAAAGAAATTAAATAAACTGTATATAAATCACAAAAGAAATTAACTTCCTTACCTCATATCACCAATAGTCAAAATAAGGAAAAAAGTAAAACTAAATAAATAAAACCAAGGCACACTTAGGTTAGATAAGTTGTGCCTATATATATGGATCATTGTTTTAATGTAAACATCTAATCTAGTTTCATTAGTATTTTAGTTTTAACTTTTGTATTAATACTAACTATAACATAGTGGTTAGGCCCGTTAATGGGCGTGGCTGGGTTCAATCTAGCCTTTCGTCCTAGATTGATGAGACATGGGTGAGACCTTCGAAGGGGTCGTGGAAGATCAATTTCGATGGGGCATCAAAAGGTAATCCTAGACCTTCTAGTGCGGGATTCATTGTCAGAGATTGGAAAGGGGATGTAAAGGCTTTAGGTGCCCAAAAACTTAACCCAGGTACTAATAATACTATTGAAGCCTCAGGTGAATTAATTGCAATCAGATTGTGTAGGAAGATAGGTGTTAGAAAATTGCATTTGGAGGGGGATTCTCTTATTATTAGTCAAGCTATAATGAAGGGCTCAATTGAGGCTCGCCATCTTCAGAATTCAATCCTAAGTATAGTGGAAGAATTAAAACAACTTTGAAGACTTCCGAGTAAGTCATGTCAGAAGGTTGGGAAATGTGGAGGCAAACATTCTTTCAAAGTGGGCATTAACATTTAATGAGATAGGAGAGTTAAGATTCAATGACCTAAGGCACATTAATTTTGTGGAGCTTTAATTTTTTAAAATTCATTAGGGAAGTCTACTAAAGATTGAGTTTTATTTGGTGCTACTCTTCGAATACAGATTACGTAATGAGAGTGTTCTATTTGGTGGCGGAGTTTTATGATTGACGGGCTCATTTATGATGGACAGAGAGCCAGCAGATGATGAATTAAATGGGCGGACATTCTTTATTTGCTGTGTCCAATTTTCAGGTGTATTTTGTGGTGTTGATGTGAGTCTGTTAAGTTTGCAGGTGAGAAGGTACTGTGCAGGGCTGAGGAGGGTGGTGGTTTGTAGGGTGGTGAAATGCAGGCAAATTTCAACCTGCGAACGCGGAAACAATTGTGCCCCTTTTATGGGGAGCTCACTGCGAGAAGAGTTCGAAGCTTTTTCAAGATTTGGGACGAACATCTTCCACGATGCAACTTCCTGATTGTGAGTAAAGCCTTTGAGGGGATTAAACACTGCTATAAAACAAGGTTGGATGTATATTCATTGCTTATGGCGTGGGGACTGGATGTTGGTGATAACACTGGTACAGTTAGATGGGTAATGGAGGCATTGGTACCGGGAGATTACTTGGGTAAAATGGAGTCTTTTCTGGAATGGGCAGTACCAAGAGAGGGATTTGATGTTGGTGAAGGAGTGGATCAGGAAGGACAGGGGAGAAAGGCAGTTTTATTCCCCTTTGTTTGCTGGGCGCGAGGTCAATGCAAATTTCATCACAGGGAAGAGGCATGGCGTGGTTGGGAAGCCTTGAAGCTCCTGCTGCAGATAAAGAGCTGGAAGAGATTATTGAAAGAGCCAAGGCCGAGGCAGAGGGTGTGGGGAGGAGGGTTTTGCGTCCGCAGAAGCCGAGGGCAATTTCCGGCTTGGGTGGCGAGGCATCTTCTTCGAAGAAGTAATTTCGATTTTTGATGTATGTTGCTGTTTTGGACTCTCAGTTTTTTCTGTTGATAGTGTCAATGTCCGCCATTTAGTTTTTTTGTTACGGCAGTTATACTGTGCAGTGGGGAGTAGTTCTTAGCATGATGTCTCCAGTTTTTTGTAGTTGTTACCATTAATGTTTTGATGTTTCAGGTACTGTATTTTCATATGGACACAAATGTTGGGTTGGTTGGATGTTTTGATGGACTCAATACTCTTTTACTCTTTTTTTGAATATCAATAAAAATATCAATATTACCGAGCAAGAAAAAAACTATAACATAGTGGCAAATGCGATGAGCTCAAGTGGTAAAAGAACCTGAGCTTTTATAATAAAGTCCTTAATTCAAATCCGAGGAGGCATGACAGACTATGGACGCTAGATTGAAGTACAGTATCCAACTTGCGTGAAGTAGCATGCGTTGATGGACAGAGCGAGATGAAAGTTCCAAAAAAAACGATATACAATGCCGAAATTAGATAAAATATTTCATCCAATTTCATGAATGAATATTCCAACATAGAAGGTCAGGTTAAAAATACTATGCGACATTATCCAAATTGAAATTGGATAAAGTAACACTTCCAACTTTGGATGATGCAGCATACCCAAGAAGGCCCCAACAGAAGTGCAGGCTAGATTTTTGCGTACAGGCAACCCTCAATTGTGACAATTAAACCAAAAGTCACGCAAAACAAAGAAATTTACCAACTGAAGAAGAAGAAGAAAATTATATAACGGCTATTTCCAACTAAGAAAAAAAATATATGTATTCCAACGAAAGACAATGATAATAACAAAATAACTTCAAAGGAGAAAATTAAAACCTACTTCTTCATAGTCAAGCAAAGAAACCATTGATACATACTAAATAATTGCAAGGGACAAAATGAAAACCTACTTCTTTTTGGGCTTTGCCTTCATTATGGATCGGGGTATAGACAAATCCTCGCGATCAAAGTCCAATGGATCATCGTCCTCCATCTCCTTTCCTGCTTTAAAAAAAAACCAAGCATTTAATTTAAAAATTAAATCTTGCGTTGCAAAACATAATAAAATGATAACCCTTACTGTGCCAATCTTGCGGCAGAGGCTGAATGTGTTTGAAAAGGATTTTACGCTGCTGAAAATTATAAATTTATAGCTTCTGCGGAGTGAAACATGGAAGTGAGCAAACCCAAAAATATTAGTACGGAGAAGACAAATAAATGGAAGAATAAAGGATGGAAACTAAGAAAGCGCGGGAAAGGGTTGGTTTGGACTGTTACCGTGTTTGTGAGTAATTACGAAGAATTTAGTTAAAAGAGTATGTTTTAAGGCGGAGACGCAGTGGCGGTGGCGGAGAGGAAGAATGAAGCGGAGGCGGTGGCGGTGGCGGTGGCATGCCCTTTTTTACTCTAAGATTAGATTTAATAGTACGTAGTACGTTTCTGGTGGATTTCATTGAACGTTTCTTTTAAGAGTATGAACAACTAGAATTTTTTTTATTTTTTTTAAATATTCTTAATAGGAAAAAAGAAATAAAAATACCAAGATTCTTTTATAGTCTATATGATATTTATCATGTGGGTTTACTTATAGCTTATAGTAATGTGGGACTAATGGAATATTTTATTGTACTCTTCAAAAACATTCATCATATAGTACCTATTCAATTGTACTTTGTATATAAATGTTGTAGTAATGATTTAAAACTCAATCTTATTTATTCATAGTTGGTGTTGGGTTGGAGACAATAAATATATAATTATGTATGAAATTTTAATAAATTAATATGTTATTTAGTTTAAATTTTAAATAGAATCAGCACTTGCACTCATGGTGAAGTCCATAGTAATGTATACTTTTAATAATATATTTATTATTGATATTTTTTTGTAAGGTAAACGAATTGATTTTAAAATATAAAAATCTAAATACAAATCAATGCAATCATGAAGTCCATAGTAATGTATACTTTTAATAACATATTTATTATTGATATTTTTTTGTAAGGTAAATGAATTGATTTTAAAATATAAAAATCTAAATACAAATCAATGCAAATTAATTCAAAATGTTAGAATTTCTTATGTTGGTTCTATATACCTTTCGTCCTAACTTTGCATTTCCCTTCTAAGCCCTTTTATAGTATTTCAACATTTCTCATCTCTGCATGCCTATTAAACTTGTCATCCATGATATGACTTTCTCTCAAGTTAACTCTTTCCCTTTGAGCCTAAACTTAACCCTTATCCTTAATTCTAATTCTAAAATTAAACATAATTCTAGCCCTAACCATACTTTTAATTCTAAGACTTACCCTAACTCTAGCTATAACCCTAACCCTAATCATAACTTTAAGTTTTAATTTTAACCCTAATACTAAACTTAACAGCAATTGTGTCTCTAATTGTACTTCTATCTACAACTACCCCTAACAACAACTCCATTTCTAACCCTTAGCTTCATCCTTACCTTAATTCAACCCTAAATAACCTTCATCCTAAACCTAGTTCTAATTGTACCCTAATTCTAACTTTAACTCTAATTGTAATCATAATGTTAATTCCAACACTAACTCTAATTCTAACCCTAACTCTAACGTTTATCATAACTCTAATTATAAACCTAGCCCTGTGTCTAAATGTAATCCAAATTTTAATCTAGCATCATAACCTTGATTGTAACTCTAATTCTAATTGTAATTGTAAAACTAATTATAACCCTGATTTCATTCCAACTGTGGTGGGCATAATTATTAATTTTATTTATTTTTATCGATAACCATGATAATATATTGCTTAAAATAGGAAAGATTTGCATCCAAAAAGCAGATAGACAATCTGCCACAACATGGGGTCTCGCCCCTATTACAACAAAGGAACCTGAAAAAGACACCAGACCTACAGGACCATCAACTACAAAAAACCAATATACATACACATATCCCACAAAAAAGAACCCAATTGGCCCCGAGGACCTATCTACTGAAACCATCCCAAGGCCTCCTCCCTTGAGAAGTTGGGAATACCCCGGCTGGGCCTTGCATCTTGCATCTCACTCCCTCCACCTGGCACTATTCTCGGCCTACCACCACACAGCGAGCCGCGCTCCACCACCTTCGCCTGCTTCCGTGGAATCCGATGGCGTACCATAGGCCTCCCATCCTCATCCAAAGGAGCCTCAGACCAAATTGGGGTCACCTTCCCATGAATCTTTACTCGCTCAGTCGGCCCCAACTCATGCACATACTGCACAATCTCTCTCCATCCCTTCCTTGTGTTCTCCACCTGCAAATCAACCGGTCAAGAAGCCGACCAAATTACAAATGGCTGCACTTCCCCCACTTCAATGCCAATCCTCCGCCACGGTCCTTCCATCGACTTCAGCCCTTCGCCAACAACAGCTCGAGCCACCACTTCCTTCAAACCACCCGCCCATTTGGGTCTCAGCACCAAAGATGCGACCCGTTGCACTTCCTTCGCCAACTTTCCCACCAGCAAGGCCAGGGCAACGAACAACGACGAGATGTCAAGGTTAGTTCTAGGCTGACAGTCAGACACTAGAAATCCCTCCCCTAACATCAACCTCACTGCCCTCCAAAATTCATCTCCATCCACCCTGAAGATATTCATCAACCTGTTGCTTGAGATCAAGCCGCGAAAAGCAGGCATTTGCCCATCCGTCGTCAAGGAAAAATTTGCCTCCATCCTGACTCGCCTCTGCACCAAAACCTGCACACACAACCACCACCGAAAACCAGCCACCGCAAAATGCTAGGGAGCCAAAATCAAGGCCTTAAAAAGCCACCACCATCACATGACATGATTGCTCCACACGAATTGCAAAAAAACCATGCATCATCACCAAGCCTTCACACCGATTGCCTCCATCATCACCCATCACTACTAGGCCACTTGCAACATCATCGTAGATCACAATCCATGAGGACCATAACTTCCCACAAGTCCAGGTACATAAATAGTCATTTCAAAAAAAAACTCGGGTTCACTTTCCTAAGACTAAGCAATGCAACCAAAATCATGAGAACTAACATTTTGAAAGTCCTCGAACAATCTAAAGTTATTTTCCAAAGAGCCATTCGCTCCCACATTTGAAAGCTTGTGAGCTTCCACATTTGCTTCCCCGAGAACGTGGGTCACCTTTATAGGAGTTGAGAAATACAACCCCACAGTAACCTGAAGATCTTCTGCAAGCTGAATAACCTGTTACAAGGAGAAGCAATGAAGCAAAATCTGAAGAACAAGAAAAACATAGGAAAAATATTCTCCAAAAAAGAGAGCTCCAATTCATCAGAAAAAGTATATTGAAAAAAATACAATGAAAAGAAAAAGTAACCTCTAATAGGTCAAGAAACCCTAAAAAGGGAAAACCCTAGGTTTGCACATAATAATTAATTAAAATAATTAATTATATGCACCTAATGTTAGCTTAAGTGTAAAAAGATAATTGGAAACTTAAAGAATTAAACAAATAATGTTTAATTAATCAAGTAAAGACCCAATTACTCTAACACCCCCCCTTAAGCTAGACTTAGGGAGAAGCTAAAACCTAGAACAACTACTGAAAGCATGAAAGATGGGTCCCGGCAACAAGGCCTGATCAGGTACCCAAATACAATGAAATCTCTATAAAACGGAGACAAAGGAGAAAACCCAGTGGGAAAAAACTCCTCTCCAAAAAGAGATAAACGAACATGCTGAAAGAAGAAGAAGGAAGGAAGGCCTCATAAAGACCCCCCAAGGACAACTTCCTTCACCCCAAGCATAGAGCACAACTGAAGATAGCGCAGCGATGCAAAAGGTTTCGTGAAGATGTCTGCAACCTGCTCAAAAGTGGGAATGTACTCCAGAATTAGAACACCATCCTGAATCAACTGACGGATGAAATGCATGTGAAGCTTAATGTGCTTCGCCCGCTGATGCTCTATCGGGTTGCGGGAAATATGAATAGCACTTTGATTGTCACACCAAAGAACAGTGGGACTATCACGAGGAAAACCAAACTTAGTCATCAACTGTCGAAGCCATAAGATCTCCTGACTAGCGAGCACAACAGAGTGGTACTTAGCCTCTGTAGATGATAATGCATGAGCAGTCTGCTTCTTGCAAGACCATGTGATAGGACCAGAGCCAAGACAGAAAACAAAGCCGGAAGTAGACTTCCGATCAGTGACATCACCAACCCAATCTGAGTCAGTGTAGCCAACAATGTGAGGTTCCCCTGATGTATAATGAATGCCATGAGAACTAGTGCCCTGAATGTACCTCAAAATACGTTTGGCAGCTTGCCAATGACTCTCATGAGGATCATGGGAGAATCGAGAGACAAGACCAACCGCAAAGGAAATATCAGGACGGGTGTGAGTCAGGTACAACAAACTGCCAACCAACTGCCTATAAAGTGTAGAATCGACTGAAGGAGTGGGACAAGTTGTGGTCAAAACAACCCCTGACTGAAATGGTGTGGGAGCAGGCTTGCAATCAAGCATGCCGAAGCGCTGAAGCATGTCAAGAGCATACTTCTGTTGGTAGAGAGAGATCCCATTAGAAGACTGAATCCCCTAAAGACCAAGGAAACAGTGCAACAGACCGAGATCTGTCATCTCAAACTAATCCATCAAGGCACGTTGAATATGCTGAATCATAGATGATGAGCTACCCGTGATGAGAAGATCATCAACATATAGCACAAGAATCAAAATGTCACCCTCAAGAAGCTGAATGTAGACGGTGTGATCAGAATGACTGCGGGAGAACCCAATGGAGAGCAAGAAAGAGTCCATCTTCTCATACCAAGCCTGAGGGGCCTGTTTGAGACCATACAATGAATGCCAAAGTCTGCAAACCAAAGAACTATCCTGCACAAATCCCTGAGGTTGTTCCATGCAGATTTCCTCCCGTAGATCCCCGTGCAAGAAAGCACTCTTCACATCCATCTGAAAAATAGGCCAACGCCGAGAAGCTGCAAGAGAGAGTACAAAGCGAATGGAATTCATCTTGGCTACAGGGGCAAATGTCTCGGAGTAATCAATACCCTCAACCTGTGAAAAACCCTTTGCAACAAGACGTGCCTTGTACTTATCAATGGAACCATTAGCAACATATTTAGTGCGATACAACCAACGACACCTAACCATCTTTCTGCCCTTAGGAAGAGGACAGAGATCTCATGTATGATTCCTCATCAAAGAAGAATACTCCTCCTCCATAGCACAATCCTACTCAGGGTGACCTGTCGCCTTTGAAAACTTATGAGGATCATCTGAAATAGCATGACTCAAAAGACTAGAACCCACTGTGTGAGAACGAGTGCGACGAGTATGTGAAGGGTCACCAGCCAGAGGACCTGTCGCTGCAACAGTAAGGCGAGCCCACTTGGGCATCTGAGGTGGAGCAGGTGGAGGTGGGGATGGTGGAGGTGGGGGTGGTGGATCATCAGCACCATCATCAGAATCATCCTCAAAAAGATCCTGAAGTGGTGCAGTGGCTGGAGTAGGTAGAGGAGTAGACACTGGAGTCGGGGTATCCACTGTGGGAAGACGCTCATCAAACTGAACATCCCGTCGAAACAGGACCTCTCTGGAATCAGGATCAAACAACCTGTACGCCTTAACATCCTCACAGTAGCCAACAAAAATGAGTGGTTGGCTCTTCCGCTCCATGGCTTTCCTCTGAGCATTAGGAATAAAGGCCCATGCCTCACTACCAAATACCCGAAAAAAGGAAACATCAGGCTTGTCATGAGACCAAGCCTCCTCAGGAGTCATATGTCGAATAGCCTTGTGAGGCATCCGATTCTGAATATAATTGGCACAATTGATTGCCTTAGCCCAAAAAGACAAATCCATGGACCTAGACTGAATCATACAATTCGCCATCTCCCGTAAAGTTTTGTTCTTGCGTTCAGCGACACCATTTTGCTGAGGGGTGTAGGGAATAGTAAACCAATGCTGCAAACCATGCTCAGTGCAAAAATCTCTGAAAGCCTGATTCACATACTCCCCCCCATTATTTGTACGTATCCGCCGAATAGAACAGTCAGACTGCTTCGCGACAAATGTCTTGAAGATTTGAAATGAATCAAAGACATCAGACTTGTACTTAAGAAAATACATCCATGTGCGTCTGGAGAAGTCATTAATAAACGTGAGTACATACTTGGCCCCTGAAAAAGAAGGAGTGGGAAATGACATGAGATCACTGTGAATCAACTCCAAGGGTGCCAAAGCATGAGAGGCTCTCCCCTTCAGAAAGGGATCTCTGTGATGCTTGCCAAGAACACAACCATGACAAACACCATCAGTGCAAGAAATTTGTGGGAGCCCAAGAACAAGTGCCTGTGTACTCATCTGCTGAAGATATCTGTAATTGACATGGCCCAATCGCTCATGCCAAAGCTTACTCACTGAATCTGCATGTGCTATGAGAGATGAACCTATACCCAAAGAGGGCTCAAATTCATCAAATCTATAGAGACGAGATGCAAAATCCACAATACCAGAAGCCACAACCAAATCAGGGTCATGGAGGTCCCGAATAACCACATCATGTGGTGAGAACTCAACTGTCTTACCAGAGCCAGAGTGGCAAATCTGATAAATGGACAGGAGGTTCATCGAGATGTCAGGGACAACCAGAACATCCTATAGAGTACCCCCATCCAAAGAGACAAAACCTGAACCCAAGACAGAAAGCTGAACTGAGTCACCCACTGCAATCTGTGAAATACCACAAGAGGCAAGAGAAGTAACCAACTGCTGAGTGTGTGTCATATGGTGAGAAGCACCAGAATCTAGAATCCAAGTGGACCCAGAGGTCGAAGCTCTAGCAGTGAGAGCATGACCTTTCCCTGTGGAAGGAGAAGACGCCTGAGGTGAGGAAATGTGATGCTGCTGCATGGCTTCCTCTAAAGCCTCTAACCGTTTCCAACACCTAGAAACTGGATGTCCGTCCTTTCCACAAAAACTGCAAGTGTTTGATGATTTCTTCTTAGTCTTGGAGGAAGACTCACCGGACTGTGAAGATTTCCCTTGTTTGGGAGGAACTGGTTTTGAATCAGACTTAGGAGCAGGCTTGGAGGAATTCTCACTACCTGCAGAAGGCTTTTTCTGCTTTGGTTTTTGCTTCTGTTTGTCCTTCTCCTTAGAGGACTGAACAACCAATGCTTTGTTCTTGGAGCCTGAGAGCGTATCCAACTGAGAAAGATGAGACTGCTCACGAGACAAGCGCTCAAAAAAGACATCAAAGCTAGGCATGGTGAAATTAGTACCCAAACCATCCATGGTGGAGTAGAAAGCAGAGACAAAAAACTGAAAGGGACCCCGAAGCTTCGAAAGAATCAAATGAATGGACTCTGTATCGGTCTTGTTCTTTCCACATCCCTGAAGAACAGATCTGGTAGTCTTGAATTTGTTCAAAAAATCCTCAATAGTGGGAAAGGTATCAGGTAACAATGAAGTCAACTCTGCCTCAATCTGTAATGCCTGAATCTCATTGACCCTCCCGAAGAGAGAATCAAACTTCAACCACATATCTCGAGGAGTAAGCAACTCATCAAGGTGAAACAAAAGACTGTCGAAGACATGCAAAGCGATCAAATCCATGGCCTCATCCAGCTTGTTCTGGTACATAAGAACCTCATAAGGACGGTGAAGGTCTAGCTGAACCTCATCCAAAGTAGCCCACAACCCTCGTGACCTGAGAAGCCTCGTGATGCGGGGCTTCTAGGTGTGATAGTTGTGTGAAGTCAACAACTCAACTAAAGGATCTGCCATGAGAACAAAGAAAAAACTCTGCACCTGCACCTGCTTGTTGGTTGTTTTTATTATGTGATCTTTTAGAATAGACAGAAGATGTAGAAGGGTTTGTTTGTTTTGAGAGTTTAGGTGTTCCTGATTTCTGATATAAATGACAAAAAGTGAGAAAAAAATACCCCCCCACAATGGAGAAACTCAAACCCTAGTACATAGTAATGAGAAGGAAGTAGTGCATAAGCAAAAAAAATTCAAACTGATATCTCATGTACCTGGTGAAATTTTTGAGAAAAAATATCACAAATCTGAATAGAGCATGCTGAGAGCTTTCCAACGCCTATTCGTTTTCGAAAAATGGAGTCCGTTTGCCCATTCTATGGCCCTGGAAGTGCAAAAAAGAAGCCCGACTTTGACTGGTAAAAAAAATAGTCAAACAGCAGATCTAGGAAAAAAATCTACCACCACAAGGTCCGTCTCGAAATCACCTTTCCAACGCATATTCGTTCGCCAAATTTTGACTCCGGATGCACGATCTAGGCCCAAAAAATCAACCCCCTCTCAAAAGGACTAGAGAGGAGGGGCTGGTGGTGCTCCGGGCGGAGGTGGGGCTCGGGCCGAGCGGAGGTGGCGCTAGGGCCAGGCAGAGGTGGCACTTGGGCCGAGCGGAGGAGGTGCTGGGGCGGAGCGGAGCGCGGTCGGGAAGTGGTGGCTCGCCGGCGGGGAGCCTGAACGGCAGTCTATGCCGAAACGGCGGCCGGCGACGGAACGACGACTGACTGCGCGGGTAAACGGTCGGAGACGCTGCCGGAAGGAGGCCGGTGCTCGTGGGGCCGGCCTGACAGGTCCGTACGGCGTCGGACTGTCAGGTCCGGTACCCAACAGAATTTTTGGAAAAAAAACTTTGTTTTTGCCTTCCAAAAAATTGTTTTGATTGATTTTTTTTTTAAATCAAAACAATTCGGCCTACATGCCATAAAAAGGCAAAAAAAAAAATTCTTCGATTTGCATGCCAGGGCCGTACGGCCTGGCTTGTAGAGAAAAAAAATCACCCAGATGCTCAGGGGTCAAAAATGGACAAATTTTATATGATTATAGGGGTTTTTGGGTCTTCTGAGCACGATGGTGAGGTCCGTTTAGGCCCAAAGTGCTCAAGAAAAAAAAAACCAAAAAAAACCATAATCCTAAGTACACAAAAAATGTCTGAAACCCCATATCTGCTTCAAATGCAAAATTCTCAAAAAATAGGAACAGGTAGCTGCAGATCTAAGCTCTTATACCATATAGGAGTTGAGAAATACAACCCCACAGTAGCCTGAAGATCTTCTGCAAGCCGAATAACCTATTACAAGGAGAAGCAATGAAGCAAAATCTGAAGAACAAGAAAAACATAGGAAAAATATTCTCCAAAAAAGAGAGCTCCAATTCACCAGAAAAAGTATATTGAAAAGATAATACAATGAAAAGAAAAAGTAACCTCTAATAGGTCAAGAAACCCTAAAAAGGGAAAACCCTAGGTTTGCACATAATAATTAATTAAAATAATTAATTATATGCACCTAATGTTAGCTTATGTGTAAAAAGATAATTGGAAACTTAAAGAATTAAACAAATAATGTTTAATTAATCAAGTAAAGACCCAATTACTCTAACACCCCCCCTTAAGCTAGACTTAGGGAGAAGCTAAAACCTAGAACAACTACTGAAAGCATGAAAGATGGGTCCCGGCAACAAGGCCTGATCAGGTACCCAAATACAATGAAATCTCTATACAACGGAGACAAAGGAGAAAACCCAGTGGAAAAAAACTCCTCTCCAAAAAGAGATAATTGGAAACTTAAAGAATTAAACAAATAAAGTTTAATTAATCAAGTAAAGACCCAATTACTCTAACAACCTTAAAATATTCAAACCCACACAAAAGAAGTTTCATTCTTTGAACGTACTTGTCTAAGTGTCACGCCTCCAATCGACTTCTAGCAATCCCATTCACTACAATCTAAGAGTCACCCTCCAAATGGAGTTTCTTCACTCCCAAGTTCTTAGCCATGAGAATGGCTTCTAATGCTGCTTGGCACTTAGCAGCATTGTTCGATCCATCCACCAATCTTTTAGCTCCTATGGCTAGAATATTGCCACAATCATCTCGAGCTATCACCCCAGCTCCAGAGACCCCTCGGTTACCCCTCAAAGCGCCATCAAAATTAACCTTTGTCCAACCTTTATCTGGCGGGGCCCATTCTTGTCTTGATTCACCCTTCCTCTGGGGATTAGCCCTCAGAAGCCCATTAGGCCATAATTATTAATTATTATTATTATTATAAACTTATAGTATTTAAATCAAATTTATGCAAAATTAATTATAACCTTTATTTTAATTATAACCTCAATCTTAACTCTAATGCTTGGGATAAACAATAAAATTACTCTTAGATAAAATTGATAATTATTATTATTTAAATTAAATTTATGTCAAATTATATATAACCTTAAGTATTGTAAATTTGTATTGCTTAAAGTAAATTATGCAACAATAATTATAACCTTGAGATTTTTAAAATAATTTTATTTTATATTTTTAGATGCAAAATGTAGGATTGAGGCTCACTCATAGATTTAAAATAATTTTATAAACCAATGTAAATTAGCTTAATATTTTATTAAATTAAACCATCTTACAAATTTGGGTCTTACAAGGGGTTAATTTTGATTTCAACTAAGGTGTGCACAAAAAAAGGAAATTAAGATTTTTAAAATAATTTTATTTTATATTTGTAGATGCAAAATGTAGGATTGAGGCTCACTCATAAATTTAAAATAATTTTATAAACTAATATAAATTAGCTTAATATTTTATTAAATTAAACCATCTTACAAATTTGGGTCTTACAAGGGGTTAATTTTGATTTCAACTAAGGTGTGCACAAATATAGGAAATCATTCACGTAATTATTATCATTGTAAACTTTAGCCTTTGGCTTTAATAAAAATTGGATTAACCTGATTTATGCATGCATCTCTACCCCCCAATTCTCTATTACGGTTAATGGTTCCCCACAGGGCTTCTTTGAACGCTCTAGGGGCTTGAGACAAGGAGACCCCCTCTCCCCCTTTTTATACATTATCATGGCAGAAGGCCTAGGTAGGACCATCCATAAATCTCAAGAACTTCGCAACCTAGAAGGGATCAGAGTTACAAGCAATGTCGAACCTGTAACTCACCAACAATTTGTAGATGACACATTACTGCTAGGGAATAGTTCCCTTTTTTAGGCCCGAAACTTCAAAACAATTTTGGAATGGTATGAGAGAGCCTCGGTTCAGGAGGTAAACAAAACCAAAACCAGGGTCTTTTTTCTTAATACCAAAGCCAATGTAGAAAAGGATATTCTTAGGGTTCTAGGCTTCTAGTCAGGATCCCTTCCATGCATATACCTAGGGCTCCCACTGGATAAATGGACTAGAGTGACCAAGCTTTGGGATAGTGTTCTAGCCAAATTGGATTCAAAGTTGAAATCTTGGAAAGGCAAATGGCTATCTTTAGCAGGTAGAATTGTTCTGATCCGTTCAGTCCTCTCAACAATCCCTCAATATTACATGTCCTACCTAGAGATCCCTGGCTACATTTGAGATAGACTTATAAGGATCTTGAGATCCTTTCTATGGCAAGGACTAGGAGATAAAAAGAAGTATGCATTAATAGCATAGGATGCTCTTTGTCTACCTAAAATGAACAAAGGTTTAGGCTTCAGGAATATAGATAGTCAAAACAGGGCACTTGGAGCCAAATTAGTATGGAAAATTTACAAAGAAACACATCTGAAATGGGTTAAAATAGTTAAAAATAGGTATCTAGGTAGTTCCGATTCAACCAGCAACTTTAGAGCCTCTCTCCTACCCAAAGGTTCTAGAATATGGAATTTCATTTCCTATTGCAGAGAATTCCTCTCTAAACAACTCTCATGGAATATTGGTACAGGCGATGAAGCTTTATTCTGGGAGGACTTCTGAGGTGGATACCCCCCTCTTCGCAGCCTAATCCACAATGATTCCTTAAAGCAAGAGTTGGAGCTATCTTTAGGGACCCGTGTCAAAGATTATGTTTCCTTCCCTAAATTAGATCCAGCTTTAGGATGGGTCTGGAAGCCCCTCTTAGTATCCCCCCCAGCCAAAGAAGTTGTTATCTACTTATCTCTATCCTTAAGTCTAGAAAACTGTTATTCAACTCAAGCCAAGACCATCTGATCTGGCTTGGTTCCCCAAATGGGGAATACAGTGTTAAATGGGGCTATAAAGCAGCACATAAGTTAGAAACCAAGTCGACTTCCAATCTCCCTCTATCCTTATGATGGCACAAGGCATGCTCCCCAAAAGTTGGAACCTTTATGTGGACTGCTCTTCAAAAGAGATTCCTCACCAAAGAGCATTTTTGGAAACTAGGATTTGCAGGCACCTCAAGGTGCCCTTTATGTTGCAAAAGCGAGGAAGAGGTGGACCACCTGTTACTCAATTGTGATTTCACAGCATCATGCTAGCATTGGCTACTTAATAGACTCAATTTAAGTCTGACCTGTCAACAAGACCTCCTCTTTTTTCTTCAGAGCTGGCCTGTATCCCAAAATTTTGGGCGCTATGGCCACATCTGGATTATATCTCCCTCGATCCTCCTTTGGGAAGTATGGAAAGAAAGGAATAGAAGAATCTTCAAAGGTAAGGCTCTCAGCTTGGAATCTCTGATTGTCAAAATTGAGGCATCCATTATTGAGATTGCTTATAATTTTATGAGGAAATCCCCTCTGAAGCACACAAAATTCTCTCTCAGGGATGAATCAATTAGGAATAAATGGATTGGTATCATCCTCCCCATGTATATTGGTTTAGGAGATAAGCACAACTTATCCGATAGAAGTAAGTGTGAATGGGTTCCCCTGCCTTAAGGCTGGTTCAAGCTCAATTTCGATGGAGCCTCTTGGGGCAACCCTGGTATAACCGGGATAGGTTGTGTTATTCACTCTGG